>NC_086122.1:29014001-29320251 GCF_963921235.1 Mobula hypostoma
TGAGGTTCAGCAGGGTCACAGCCTCAGGGAAGAAGCTCTTCCTGTGCCTGCTGGTGTGGGAGCGGAGGCTCCTGTAGCGCTTACCGGATGGAAGGAGAGTGAAAAGTCCATGGTTAGGGTGAGATGCATCCTTGATAATGTTTTTCGCCCTGCCCAGGCAGCAATTATGGTAGATGTTCTCAATGGTGGGCAATTGGGTGCCGATAATCCGCTGGGCAGTTTTCACCACACGTTGGAGTGCTTTGCAGTCCGATATGGGACAATTGCCATACCACACTGAGATGCAGTTGGTGAGTCTGCTCTCAATGGTACAGCGGTAAAAGTCAGTCAGTATCCTTGAACAGAGGTGAGCTTTCCTGATGCTCTGCAGGAAATAAGGGCACTGTTGTGTTTTATTGATCAGGATGGAGGAGTTCAGGGACCAGGTGAGATCCTCGGAAATGTGAACACCAAGGAATTTAAACCTTGATACACGCTCCACTACAGCTCTGTTAATAGAACATAGAATAGTACAGCACATTACAGGCCCTTCGGCCTACAATGATGTGTCAACCCTCAAACCCTGCCTCCCATATAACCCCTCCACCTTAAATTCCTTCATATTCTATAGTAGTCTCTTAAACTTCACGAGTGTATCTGTCTCCACCACGGACTCAGGCAGTGCATTCCATGCACCAACCACTCTCTGAGTAAAAACCCTTCCTCTAATATCCCCCTTGAACTTCCCACCCCTTACCTTAAAGCCATATCCCCTTGTATTGAGCAATGGTGCCCTGGGGAAGAGGTGCTGGCTATCCACTCTATCTATTCCTCTTATTATCTTGTTCATCACCTCTATCATGTCTCCTCTCATCCTCCTTCTCTCCAAAGAGTAAAGCCCTAGCTCCCTTAATCTCTGATCATAATGCATACTCTCTAAACCAGATAGCATCCTGGTAAATCTCCTCTGTACCCTTTCCAATGCTTCCACATCCTTCCTATAGTGAGGCGACCAGAACTGGACACAGTACTCCAATTGTGGCTTAACCAGAGTTTTATAGAGCTGCATCATTACATTGCGACTCTTAAACTCTATCCCTCGACTTATGAAAGCTAACACCCCATAAGCTTTCTTAACTACCCTATGTAGATGGGTACGTGAATGTGGCTCCCAGCAAGCCTGAAGTCCACAATGATCTCCTTGGTCTTCTGGAAGCCAGGTGCTGGACCTCGTCCCCGTAGGTTAATTTTCTTTTATGGAGAAAATGTCCCAGTATCTCCAGTCTAATCTTGTATCTGAAATCCCTCCACCCTGGAACTATTCCAGTAAATCTTCCCTGCACTGTCTCTGAGACCTTGACATTGGCTCCATAATCTTATTTTGACAGCTTAATTCAATGAATTAGCCAGTTACATCTGTATCTTTATGATATTATGACATTAAACTTCTGCTTTGTGTTATTTGCTAACAAAGATAATCTTCCAGAAATGACACCATTCCCCTCTCTCCATGCAAAAATAGATCTGCCATGTGATCTGTTTTAAGTTTTAATCATACACAGGTATGGGATTCTGAAATGGGATATTAATCTAAAAGGCTCAAAGTGACTGGTTCACTGATGGAAAGAATGTATTTCACTATATTTAACAGGTCTCTCTCTCTTTTGATGATCTTGGAGGATGTTACTGAAGTTTTCTGTGTTTATCGATTCGGAGTATGGACAAAGGACTTTTTTTCTCAGTCTTATAGTTTATATATTCTGTGTTTTCACCCATTCTTTCTCATTTATTTTGTGCAGGTAGAGGGGGGGGGTTTTGGAGGTCAGTGTTCTTGTTGTGTTTTTGCGTGGAGGAGGGGGTTTTGGGGGGTAGGTGGTTGCCGTTCGCTGGGGACGGGTTCGCTGCTTCTTTCTGAACTGATTTCCATGGTTCTTCTTTGTTTCGTGGCTATCTGGAGAAGATGAATCTCAGAGTTGTATACTGCATATGTACTTCGATAATCAATGAACCTTTACTGACACTGATAAACGATATGCATCAATGAACTCAAAATGCCAAATCTGTTAAATACTAAAACAATTCAAGCCAATGAGCTTTATCATAAAATTCCATCTGAGAATTGAAGTACATTGTACTAGGAGTTTGAACAGTTCGTAGTTAATAAGAAATGAAGTTGGGGCCGATGATGCCAAGACGCAATGTCTAACTGGATTAGAGTTTGCTACAATGACATTTGAAATTTGTACACTCAAACATGGCGAGGTTTTTGAACTAAGGTGTCGCATAATGAAGTGTTTATTAAACTGTTTACAGATTTTTGACTCATTGAGCATGTTGAATTAATGTACTGCATGAATGTGAAAGGAAGGTTGACTGCATGAAATAAACCTCAGTTATAACAGTAATGTTGTGTGGCTGAGGAATTATTCAAATCGCATTTAATCTTCACATTATTCCTGACATGAACACATAAAATAGAGATGGATCTCCCTTGAAAAAATCTGCATAATTATTAGATATGAGTGGTACCCAGAGTATAGCGATCAACAAGATGCAAAATATTCACATGTACTTTTCAAATACAAGTCAAATCTTTCTTCTAATCGCTACCGAAAAGGAACTTTAACCAATTAATCCACTTCTGCTACAATAATGATTTGCTGATCCATGAATTAATCATAAAAGTAGTAGTCCGTTGGTTTAATTGAAATCATTAATGTGCACATAAATCCAGAAGGGTGAACTGACTACCTACTATTTAATTAGATTTTTCTATGAACTGTATCTCAAAGTACTGTATAGGAATACCCCAACCAATAGAAAATCGAACTTTCATCTGTGCATACAATTACGGCTTAAATCTCACAAACAATTCGAGGGAAAGAAAAGGTGAAAAAAAAGAGTAGTATAATAGTATGCTCCAGCTTCAGGAACAGTTACTTATTGCCTAATATGCCACAACATTTAGGGCAGCAACAAAGCTCCTCCATCTCTGTCTTCCTTCATTGTACCAATAGCTTCCTCTCGGTTTTCACCACTGTCAGTCATGCAAATCCCGGGTGGAGACGCAGGAACACTATCGCACACAGATATAGTATTCTTCATTGCCAGTGGACCACTTTTAGTCTGGCCTATTTGGCATGGGTGACCCTACCAAGAGTCAAAGCACGAGGCCCTGACACCAGCCAACATAACTCTCCGGGTTTTTGAAGCACGCAAGCCTCCAAGCCCTAAGGCAAGGTTGTGGTCCTCTTGGAGATTCAGGAACAGTTATTATCCCTCAACCATCAGGCTCTAGAAGCAGAGGGGATAACTTCAGTCAACTTCACTTGTACCATCACTGAACTGTTCCCACAACCTATGGACTCACTTTCAAGGACTCTTCATCTCATATTCTCTATTTACTGCATTATTTTTTCTTTTATATTTGCATAGTTTGTTGTTTGTTGCATGCTGGTTGTCTGCCCTTTTGGGTCATTCTTTCATTGAATCCGTTCTGGTTATTGGATTTACTGAGTATGCCCGCAAGAAAACGAATCTCGGGGTTGTATATGGTAACAATGGTTCAATTTAATATCAGAGAATGTATATAGTGTGCAATTTGAAATCCTTACTCTTTGCAGACATCCATGAAAGATGAAAAAACCCTAAAGTATGAGTGACAGAAAACATTAGAACCCCCAAACACCCCTCCCTCCTCCCACACACTTTGATAATAAATTTACTTTGAATTTTGGCCCGAAACGTGGACTATTTATTCCCATCCGTAGATGCTGCCTGACCTGCTGAGCTCCTCCAGCATATATTGTGTGTATTGCACCAGATTTCCAGCATTTACGCTACCTCTCATGTCTCTGGGAGATTGTTGCTCCCAATTCCAGCATCTGCAGCATCTCTGGAAAGAGAAATGGAATCAATGATTCAGGTCAGAATTTAAAGGTGTTTCTGTGCTCAGTGTGAACATGAGGCCTAGCGTTAGTGACTCAGCCATAAGCACATCACGTTATCAAGCACATGAATTTTATTAATAGTAACTCAGTGGGTTAAATCCTACTTCTGCAACTGGCAATGCCCCACAAATTTTATATATCACTCAACTACATAAACCCTTTGACTTGAAGCAAGTAAGTTTATTCCAGCTCAAGTACCCAAACCATTGTCATTCTGAATAAATTGCAATTACTCAGTTGTCTCGCACTGGTTTATATCAAGGGCTTCCTTCAGTGAAAGTGTCTTCTACTTGCAAGCGGACAACGAATATGAGCCATGCTAAGTCTGTTTCCTTTCTCCTGTTTCATCAGGTGTGACCGTACGAGACAACATGGGTAAGCAAAATAGCAAACTACGTCCTGAAGTCCTTCAGGATCTTCGAGAGAACACCGAATTCACTGACCACGAGCTCCAAGAGTGGTACAAAGGCTTCCTGAAAGACTGCCCGAGTGGAAATCTGACTGTCGAAGAATTTAAGAAAATATATGCAAATTTCTTCCCTTATGGGGACGCCTCCAAGTTTGCTGAGCACGTGTTCCGCACTTTTGACACCAATGCCGACGGAACGATTGACTTCCGAGAATTTATTATTGCACTGAGTGTCACCTCTCGAGGCAAGCTGGAGCAGAAACTGAAGTGGGCATTCAGCATGTATGACCTGGATGGGAACGGGTACATCAGTCGGGATGAAATGCTGGAGATTGTCCAGGTAAGGTTCAACACAGGGAATTTTAGGGATACAGGTAAGTGCAAAATGTAGCTCATTTTATAGATGGTCAATCGAAGGCTAAAGTTTGGTCTCTTCCAGTTTGCTCCTTTCCATATTTTGCATGTCAGCCTCTTGCATGATTCAAATTTTACAGCTCTTGGGGAAAGAGAAAGCTTTTAATGTTTGGTCTTCTTATTAAATATGCATTGAAGTGTGGGCACGTCGCTAGTTTGTAAATCATCCCTTGTGAAAGTCCTATTCTCCGCTTCACTGTAATATTTTAATCCTTGCATTTTAAGTGGATCCTACCTTTTGTTGGTGATGGTCTGATTCCTCCCTTTGTCTCCAGGTAGGGTTGCGGGCTTCAGGATCACTTTGGGGTCTGTTTTCATTCAGGCACTTCACAAATGCCTCGTCACAAAAGAGCGTTGAAGAGTGTATTGAATTGCTTCCTTTGAAGTTATTTTTGATGCCGTGTGGACAAGTGCACACACACACACACACACACACACACACACACACACTAATTTGAATGCGTCTTTTAAAATTGATCCACTTTTATGTATACCCATTTGTGCCACCCAGAAACAATGCTGATTTCGCTCTACGTGTTGAGGATTACCGAGCAAAAGAAAACCCCAGTTTCTGTTCCTCAGTAATCTCCTTCAGTCGCACTGTCAAAGTATGTGTTGACACTAAGATCAAGTAGTCATGATATCATTGAATTATTTAGGTGCAACGTGGTAAAGGCTCTTCTTTCCCTTCAGGCTATACAGCTCCACAATCCCGATTTAACCCTTACCTGATCACAGGACAATTTACAATGATCAATTAACCTATCCAATATGTCTTTGGACCGTGGGAGGAAACCAGAGAACCCGAGGAGTACCCACACAGTCCACAAGGAGGATCCTTACCCAGGGCTCCAGGATTAAACTTCAAACTCCAAAGCTCCAAGTTGTAATAGTGCCACACTGACTGCTACACTACCGTGGTACCCACATTCCGCAACAAACTACGCGAGGTTCTGCTATAGATTAGGAGTAGCACACGCAAAATGCTAGGGGAGCTTAGCAGGTCAGGCAGCATCCATGGAAAGGAATAAAGAGCTGAGATAGTCTTGGCCTGAAGCATCGACTCTATTCCTTCCTTTAGGTGCTGCCTGACCTGCTGAGTTCCTTGAGCATTTGGCATGAGAAATTAGAACACTGCGTAGAATTTGATGTAATTCCACGTTTTGAACAAGTGTGTGAGAACCCCAAATGAAAAGATGTGCTATTATTAGGATTCTTAAGAACTGTATAAAAAAAATTGCCTGCGTCTAGTCAGTTTTTTTTGACTGTTAAGAATACATCTTTGAATTCAATTACTGTCAAGAGTAAATTGACTTATTGTTTCTCTGCCTCCGGAGTGCTGATGACATTGTTTACTTCCACAGATATTTCTCCATCTCTGCAAAGTCCGGGGAATAAATTGTACCTTAAATGCATATATTCGTCCGTATGAGTAATAGAAAACAATCCAAACATCCTTAAATACAGAGGTGTTTCCATTAGGTGGTGTAGAAGCAGAAGAGCGCCTCCACCAGGAGGAAATGAATAATTCCAAAGCATCATTCAGTCAATGGAGTTAAATACATAGAACACAACAGCATAAGCCCTTTGACCAACAATGTTGTGTTGGCCTTTTAACTTACTCTAAGATCAATCTAACCCTTCCCTCTTACGTAGCTCTCCATTTTTCTATCATCCATGTGTCTACCTAACTTTAAATGCCCCGAATGTATCTGCCTCTACCACCACCCTAGTAGTGTTTTCCATGCACCCACCACTCTCTGTAAAGAACCTGAATCAGACACCCCTATACTTTTCTCCAATCACCTTAAAATTATGTCCATAAAAAAACCCATAAAAGTTAACTAGAAAAGAAAACTGGAAGTAAGGGATTAAAGTACTGAAAGAAAAAGGAGGATAAACCTTTAATCTAAAGAGGAGTTATGAAAATATTCAAGAAAAGGTCCTCACACCTTATGGAACTTTATGTCCGAATTAAGAAGTGAATAATGAATCTTTTCAAGGTCTAAGCGGGACATAATGTCTCTGCCACTGAGCATGAGCGGGTGGGGCAACATCTCTCCACCTAGGAAGAACTAAGCATCTAGCCAAAAGAGGCAAAAGACAATGTTCGACGTTTTGTCGGACTCAAACGTGTGTCAACTTCACCCAAAGTGCCAAAAAGAACAATCAAAGGGTTAGGTTCTAAGTGGCAATTAAGGATATGGGATAAAGTTAAAATGACATCTCTCCAAAATTTCTCCAAACTAGGACAAGCCCAATACATATGGACAAGAGAAGCCTCACCCACTTCACACTTGTTACTAAAGGGACTAATATCAGAATAGAAGCGCGATAATTTAGTTTTAGACATATGAGCCCAATGTACAACCTTGAACTGCAAAAAGCAGTGGCGAGCACATAAAGAGGTTGAGTTAACTGACTTAAGAATTGAATCCCAAACCTCGTCGGGCAGAGAAATATTTAAATCATGCTCCCAGGCAGTTCTAATTTTACCAAAGGGGACACGCCTCAAGGTCGCTAACTTATCACGAATAGTAGATATTAAACTTTTATCCAATAGGTTTAAACAAAGAAACACGTCCACAACATTTTTTTCGGGCATCTCAGGAAAGTTTGGGATTAAAGACTAAATAAAATGTCTAATTTGAAGACTAATGTGAAATATATTATAGTTTAAGTAGTAGGCAATACACTTTTTTATATTCACAGCTCTGTGGTGACAAAAGCTCTGATTAACTTGTCTTTATATCGTAATGGTTGGCTTGGAGTTGCGTAGTGGGAGGCTGGGGAGGAAACTAACTTTATATGATTTTATTTTGGGTGCCTTTTCTTTACTGTTATGAATCATACACCAGACACGTTGGTTTTGCACCGCATAGATCTCCTTTTTGTTGGTGGGTTTTGTTTCTGTTGTAATCTAGAAACTCATTAAAAAAATTAATTAAAAAAAATTATGTCCATTGGTATTAGCCATTTCAGCCCTGGGAGAATATCTCTAGCTATCCACTCGATCTATATCTCTCGTCACCTTGTACAACTCTAACAAGTCACCTCTCATCATCCCTCACTCCAAAAGGAAACACCTCAGCTTGCTCAGCCTATCCTCATAAGACATGCTCTCTAATACAGGCAGCATCCTGATAAAACTCCTCTGCAACCTCTCTGAAGCTTTTCCATCCATCTTATAATAAACTGAAGTGAAATGAGCACACTATTCTAAGTGTGGTCTAACTTTACCTCACAGCTTTTGAACTTTGTCCTTGACTAATGAAGTGGTGGTGAAATGACATTTGCCATTCATGTACTTTGTACATAAAACCCATAGTGAATTATGTAAACAAACAAAAAGTGCTTTAATCAAACAATATAACTACGGTATTACTCAAATTTTATGGAAATATTAAATACACAAGACACTCAACCTCCTGAATCTTCCAGACGTTGAAACATTGCTTGTTCCCCTTGTCTCTCAAATGCTTGTCAGTTACCACCCGCCCCCCCCAATTCTCCTGCCATCCACACCAGAGGTAATTCATGGTAGCCAATCAAATATATACAGGACTGTGCAGAAGTCCTGGGCACATACTGTATATGTAACTAGGGTGCCTAAAACTTTTGCACAGTATTGTAGTAATTTTATATATGACACTTTACTGCTGCCGCAAAGAAATAACACATTTCATGACATATGTGAGTGACGATAAACCTGATTCTGATATGGGTCTCTTATTGTGGACTGAGAGTGGGAAGGGGGTAGAGAGAGGGGAATCATGGTTAGGAAATGGGGAAGGGAGAGAGAAGGGAAGCACCAGAGAGACATTCCATAATGATCAATAAACCAATTGTTTGGAATCAAATGACCTTACCTGGTGTCTCAGGGCTGAGTGTATCTGCAGCCACACCATGCCCGCCCCTGGCACTCCTCTTCCACTTGTTCCACACCCCTGCGGTGGCCCTGCACCCTCTACATTCCCAACATCCTTTGCTCCTGTCAGATTTACAAACTCGCTCTCCGATCCACAAGTATGGCACTGTGCAAAAGTCAGTCACCCTAGCGAGGTATATGTGCCTAAGACTTTTGCACATCTACTGTACACTTTTAAGTATCAAAGTATTTATACGTCTCCACACACTACCCAGAAAGTGAATCTCAGAGTAGTATATGGTGACATATATGTACTTTGATAATAAATTTACTTTGAACTTTGAACCCAGCATGCAAACGAAATCCGAGCATTGGGGGTTTGGTGGGGTGGTGGGATGCAGAAAATCAATCCCATGCAGTCACTGGATGGAAATGTGAACTCTTCACACTGACAAAGGTCAGGATAGACCTCGGGTCACTGGAGTTGTGAAGCAGCAACCTTAACTCTCAGTCACCTGTTGAATTAGAGCAAAGAATGGTTATTTTTCTTGTAGTTTAACCTTCCAGTGCCTGCTGATATTTTTAATAAAAATTGCCTCTGGGCCATGGTGGTGTAGTAATTAGCGTGACGCCATTACATCGGAGTTCAACTCCGATGGTATCTATAATGAATCTGCATGGGTTTCCTCCCACGGTCAAAAGACATAGCAGTCAGTAGGTAAATGGTTGTTGTTCCTTTCCTCGCACATCGAGAGGCAATCCTGCTGCTTCTTTAGCACTTGACTGTTTTTTACGAGGTCGTAGTTGCTAGCTCGACGCGCGACCCAGCACGGTTGGAAAGCGTGCAAAGAGCCGGCCGGATTTGAACCTGGCACCTCTTGCCTCGACGTCCGGTGTGGATGCCTCCACGCCACTGGCCGGGGTAGGTTAATTAGTCATTGTGAATCGTCCTGTGATTAGGTTAGGGTTAAACCAGGGGTTGTTAGAGGTTTCTGGGCAGTGTGGCTCAAAGGGCCGGAAGGACCTATTCCACGTTGTATCTCAATAAATAAAATAAATGAATAATAATCCTGATCCAACGCACCCCACCCACTAGCCTTGATATCTGTCATTTTCAAACAATATTTTTGGTGATATCAATTTGGCTGAAATCAAAGGCAGTGAGAATTAAATTCCTTCTTACCACAAAACTAGTTGTGATTTTTTTAATGCAGTGAGTGTCTGTCTTAGAGACCAACAAAGGCCAAGTGATTCATTGGATTTATCACAGCCTCCAGCAGCTTTGGAAAATGTAAGCTCTTGTTAATCTGACCAAAATATCAGTGGAGCAAACAGGCATCAGGTTGGTGCATTTATCTGATCAGCCCCTCAGTAATAATCTGTTTATTTGCTCCCTGTCCAAGAAGACAGTACATTTATTGAATGCTAAATGATGAGACTGCAAAGAAATTGGAGGGATTATTCAGTCCAACTGAATTAAAAATTGAAGAATCAGAATGAGAATTTGTTATCGCTATCTCGCTATCTTACAGGACATGAAATGTGTGTGTGTTGCGGCAGCAATGTAAAGGCATAAAATTACTATAAATTTTAAAAATGGTGACAATATAAGAACAATGAGGTAGTGTTCATGGTCTGTTTGGAAATCTGATGACCGAGGGGAAGAAGCAGTTCCTGAATCGTTGAGTGTGGGTGTTGTGTATTTAATATTTCAATAATATTTCAGAAATCTTGGAAATATGTACATGAGTTGAGAGTTAAGGGGCAAAAGTTTAGGGGTAACATGAGGGAGAACTTCTTTACTCAGAGAGTGGGAGCTGTGTGGAACGAGCTTCCAGCAGAAGTGGTTGAGGCAGGTTCGATGTTGTCGTTTAAAGTTAAATTGGATAGATATATGGACAGGAAAGGAATGGAGGGTTATGGGCTGAGTGCAGGTCAGTGGGACCACGTGAGAGTAAGAGTTTGGCACAGACTAGAAGGACCGAGATGGCCTGTTTCCGTGTTGTAATTGTTATATGGTTATGTAGTTTGATTAAGCCCTCTTGTTCCTTTAAATAATTAATTACAAGTTGTATGAAAAAAATACATCAATTTCATAGGTCATCACGCTACCAAGTGATATGTACTCACCTCACTTAAAGTAAAGACAACGCTGCACCTGTATTTCTGGACTCCCATGTGTTCTGTTGAATTAATTTAATGTTTACATTACAAAACATAACAGTGAGTCTTCAGGCTCCTTAACCCCCCTCCACGATAATGGAAATGAGAGAAGTTCATGTCCCAGATGGTAAGGTGCTGTAACGAATGATGGATGTCACTTTCTTGGGGCCGGCCTCATGAAGGTATCCTCAGTGGTGGGGAGGGTTATGCTTTTGATGGAGCTGGGTGTGTCTCCAGCCGTGTGCGGCCACTTTGTCATTCTGTTCAATGGAGCATCCATACCAGTCAGTCAGAAAGCCCTCCACACTATCTCTGTAGGAATCTGCTGGAGGCATTGGTGACACACCAAATCCCCTCAAATTCCTCACAAAGCAGAGCATTTTGAAGGAACCATGATTTATTATCTTTTAATCTGGCATGATTAAGCGGGGCTGAACGACTTCTTTCCACCCTGTGTGAACCGCTGACTGTGTGCAGATGTTCCTTCAGCAGGAGGAATTGCAAAGCTGAATCAAGCCTAGATCTGGCTGCTCAGGCTAGTTCCATTTTAAACATGGATTACAATCTTTCAATTGAATGATAAATGAATGACACACTTTAAAAGTGATTTTCTTCCATATTTCCGAAAAGTCTTAATGGGGTGAAAGTTGAGCATGTTTCCTCTTAAGGAATAATCTAGAGCTGGGAGTTACAATTTAAAAAATTAAGGGGTGGTCTATTTAAGACACATTTCTACAGATGTACCTTGGAGAGCATTCTAACTGGCTGCGTCACCATCTGGTATTGGGGGTGGGGGGGGCCGCGACTACTGGACAGGATTGAAGTAAACTTCAGAGAGTTGTAAACTCAGTCAGCTCCATCATGGGCACTAGCCTCCGTAGTATCGAGGACGTCGTCAAGGAGTGCTGCCTCAAAAAGGCAGCACCTGTCATTAAAGACTCCCATCACCCAGGTCATGCCTTGTTCTTGTTGTTACCATCAGGAAGAAAGTACAGAAACCAGAAGGCACACACTCAGCGATTCAGGAACAGCTTCTTCCCCTCTGCCATCTGATTTCTGAATGGACATTGAACCTATGAACACTACCTCACTACTTTTTTTATTTCTATTTTTGCACTACTCATTTCATTTAATTATTATATATCCATTAATATATACTTAGAGTAATTCCATTTTTCTCTATTATTATGTATTGCATTGTACTGCTGCCGCAAAGACAAACTTCACGACATATGCCAGTGATATTAAAACTGGTTCTGATCACTGATTTTTGATTTGGAAATGTCATCCTCAAGAGTGGTGGAATATTTTCACGATCGAAATAATGCGGGTTTGATTTCAACATTTAGATTAAATTATGAGGACACGCAGTCCTCTTTTATTGTCATTTAGTAATGCATGCATTAAGAAATGATACAATGTTCCTCCGGTGTGATATCACAAACCACAGGACAGACCAAGACTGAAAAAAACTAACAAATCCACATAATTATAATATATAGTTACAACAGTGCAACAATACCATAACTTGATGAAGAACAGTCCATGAGCACAGTAAAACGTTCAAAGACTCTCAAATGTCCCACATCTCATGCAGACTACATTTACGTGTAGTTTGGATAGATACATGGATGGGAGTGATATGGATGACTATGGTCCGGGTGCAGTTCGCTGGCACTAGGCAGGTGTTAATAGTTTGGCACAGAGTAGGTGGGCTGAAGGGCCTGTGTTTTGTACCGTAGTGTTCTATGACTCTGTAACTCTAAGATTCCTAAGGATCGTGGGTAAATGTAGGTAGGCTGGAATGTGAAGTTGAGGTTTCACCCCGACCAGCCAAGATTGTGTATGGCAGAGGAGGCTTAGGTCCACTACAAATTCTTAAATGATAAACTGCCACTGAAACAAGGACACGAGGAATTCTGCAGATGCTGAAAATTCAAGCAACACACATCAAAGTTGCTGGTGAACGCAGCAGGCCAGGCAGCATCTCTAGGAAGAGGTACAGTCGACGTTTCGGACCGAAACGTCAACTGAAACGAGGACTCCTCTTCTTTCCTTATTAGGGAGAGAGAGAGCCTGTGGTATGTTGAATTACCAGGTAAATGAGTAGTCTATGGGGTACTGCCTGTGTCTTTATTGATGATTTGCTGCACGCTTGAGTGCCAGTGCTTTTTTGCTGGTGGGGGTTGGGGGGGGTGTTGTCGCTTTACTGCTGCTTACGCATGGGAGGGGGAGTTGCAGGGGACTTTGGGAGTCTAACATTTAACTGTCAATCATTCTTTGGGGCACTCCTGTTTTCGTGGATGTTTGCGAAGAAAAAGAATTTCAGGATGTATATTATATACATTTCTCTGACATTAAATTTACCTATTGAAACCTAATAATCTGTACAATACTAACTTCTTCATGTGTTAAAGCTGTTTAAGCTGGTGATAGTGTTGAAGGCAGCTGTGATGAGGAGATCTTTGCAAATTAACTTCCCAAATGTTGCACAATCACTGTAAAACCTTCAGTTAAAACTGACTGAGGATTGCAGGCATTCCAAAGGGATCAAGAATCTTTTCAGATGCATTGCATTACATGAATCTTGACCATATGTGCTTCACTTAAAAAAAACAATAGTTGTAATTGAAAATGGGCTGGCTTTCCTCCTTGTCAAACTTTAGAAGAATGATGTACCAGAATAAGTTTGGCTGTTTTGTCAAATCTAATCATTGCGCCGTTAGATCAAACTTCCTGGCTAATTAGGAATAATTATGGACACCAGATAAGCTAAATTTATCGATAACATGTCTTCTGAGTTATCATTTCTCCCTTTATTGGCTGGGTCCCCTTGGCCTGCCATTTGTTGTCTTGCCTTGAAATATTAACTAATATAATTTGACCTCAGAATTTCTGTTTGAAAGCTTAAATCACACATGGTTCTTGGAAATTCCTGTGTATTTATATCTTTTTACATGATTTTCCAATCACTATAATTTTGCAAGTCCATAAAAGAAATTGAAAGAGTGGGTCGTACAGCCCTTTACACTTGCCTCCTCCACTTCCCTGATCATTCCCAGATCGTCTCTGCCCTTCACTGAGATCATCAGCTGAACTTGGCCTTGCACTGGTCATTATTTGTTTTCTCCATAACCCTAAACTCCTCAGCAAACCTAAAATCTGCCTTCCTTGCTCTTGAATACGTTCAGTGATTGGACTTTATTCTGCATCAGGGAGTGCAAACGATTGACAAAACTTTGGGAGAAAAAGAGTTCATGGACAGTATGACCCGGCTGATGACGAACATTGAAAAACTGACCAACTCTGTTGCATTAATAAAGCACCTTGTTAAATGTATAAAACATGTCTGCATCAGTGTTATCTTGTATTTCCATACAACGTTACATTAGGCTGTTACACATCTACTGTCAGAGAAGTACTTGCATAAATAGGTAAACCACCTTCATACAAGCAAGGACAGAAAACCGGGCAAAGTGTGTATACTTATTTATTCAGTAAGCTATGGGTCAAAGTATTTGGTGAGTACATTTCTAACTCTTCTGGCTTCAGTCTCGTTGCCGTCTGTTCTGAAATTGTTAGGTTGTGTGGGGGGTTGCGTTCAAGAAAACAACGAAATGCCGCGCTGTGGCCATCTGTTCCGACACGTCATGACAGCGTTTTTAAATAGTCAAAAAAGCTCACTTTACAATTTAACTCTCACACCGTTCACACCGACTGCGCGTTATAACAGCTGTCCGGCAGTGTGCTTGCGCAGTACCAAGCAGAAGCAGAAAAAACATTGTTGTTGTGGTGTTGACATGACAGCGTTTTTAAATATCTCCGTTTACCCCATCCACACTACACTGCGCAACAATCATTTTCAAATTTACAGACCCTGGAGAGTGTTTTCGAAAAGCTCCGTTTTCAGGGGATGAAAACCCCGTTTCAATGTGGATAGAGGGTCAAAACAAAGAGAAAAGGCTTTGTTTTCAAAATTATCTGGCGTAGCGTGGATGTAGCCTGAGATGAGAGGCTTTGTTGTTCAACTTAGGAATGTGGTGTCAGCCAATCGGGATAGTAGAATTGGGGGATGGTTCTAGAGAATGCAGGGCGGAGAAACCTTTGTTGGCAGGAGCTGGGAGAAGACAGGAGGGAAGATAATTGAGGATGCTGTCCCTTCATACTTTCTAGCCAAGAAAGGTCTCCAACCATGCTCTACTCCTTCAAAGTCATCCAGAGGCCAAGGGCTCAATCATCATGAGGAAACGTTGGAGATGGATTGGGCACGAGATGAGAAAAGAGACCAACAGCGTCATCAAGACAGCAAGGGCGGGGCAAACGAGGGAAATCAAAGACAACTTGGCGCTGTACCATAGAGCCAGAAATGAGGACCCTGAACCACACCTGGGGCATAATAGGGAAGATGCCCACGAAGAGACAGAGATAGAAGAGCTTTATTGCTGCCCGAAACGCCAACGACATAGCAGGCAGATGAATGAGTGAGAGAGTAGACGTGAGAGACCCGAATACACAACTTCTGCTTTTGTGTTATTTTCATGTGTTGAATAGCGTACAAGCTTTGGTAGCTCACTTTGTGCAAGTGCACTGCTATAGAATGAGTGCGTTCTCTCAAAGGAGCAAAAACATTAATCTTATTCATTTCACTGCTGAATAAGCCATTAAACTGTTCAATAATTTATTCTGGGGAGCTTTTCTCGGCAAAGAAATAAGAAAAATGTGATTTTACAGTTTAAGCTGAATAATTTAAATGGTCAAGCAGTTATTTGAAGCAATTTTATTTAATTGAATTTACACAACTGTTTAACTTGGAATTTACTTTTTTTGCTTCCTGAATTATTTCTTCTTCATCTGCCAATTATACTTTGCAAACCTTTATATCCTGTTGGAGTTTTATTGAGCTGACATACCTCAACTCTTCATGCAGAAGTTCCCAACCTAGAGCTCATGGACTCCTTGCTTACTGGTATTGTTCCAAGGCATAAAAAAAATGTTGGGAATCCCTGTTTTAGTGGAATGCCCTAAACATTGTGTGTACTTGGCACCAGACCAGCAAATTTACCCTTGATGAAAGAGCATGATGATGTACTTAGTTTAATATTTGTCTTTTAAATTTGGTATGGGTGCAAACATAGCATATCTTATGTACTGCTAGTCTGTCATTCATTGGCCCCTTTAGGGTCCTTTAGGAAGTAGTTAGACTCCATTCACTAAGGTAAAATGCTGAAGATCCTGAAAGCTTACGGAGTGCCAGACCATCTACTGAGAGCAACAGAGTCCAGCTATACCAAAACCATGGCGAAAGTTGTATCACCAAACGGAGAAACAGCAGTGTTCGAGCTCCTAGCTGTTGTGCTGCAAGGAGACACTCTGGCACCCTACAGCTTTATAATCGTCCTTGATTGCGCTGTGTCAAGCTACCAAAGATCATAACAAGCTTGGTTTTACCATAAAACCATGGCAAACCAGAAGAGTCAGACCAGTTACACGCACAGATCTCAATTTTGCAGGTGACATAGTCCTGCTCTCTGACCAGATGGAGGAAGCACAGCAGCTACTGACAAAAGTGGGAATTGAGTGCAATAAAGTTGGACTTCACCAAAACGCTAAAAAGACAGAGTACATGGTGTTTAACTGCGACCATAGAGAATGATACCATTAAGAAAGTCTTTGACTATAAGTACCTCGGGTCAAGAATGATGAGTTCGGAGAAGGACATAACGATACGGAAGGTGCTGGCGTGGAGGGCTATGAACAACATGAAGGAAATCTGGAAGTCGAACCTGACTAGAGGGCTTAAAAAGAGGATTTTCATAGCAGTCATAGAGTCCATTCTCATGTACGGATGCGAGACGTGGACACTCACCAAGACAATATGGAAGTCTCTAGATGGTTGCTATACACGAATGCTCCGGATGGCTCTTGATGTGAGTTGGCAACAGCACATGACGAACGTCGAGCTCTATAACAACCTTCCGATGCTCACCACTAAAATCGAGGTGAGAAGACTGCAACTAGCGGGACACTGTCTACGCCACCCCGAGCTACCTGCCAGTCTAGTCATCATATGGGAGCCCAAGCACGGGAGGATGAACCCTGGGCACCTCCCAAGACTATGGTCAACATGCTCCTAGAAGACGGCGTGGCTAATGTAGATGAACTGAACACACTGATGAGGGAGAGGGAGAAGTGGAGAGTCCGTCATCATGCCCAACGCCGGCCCCCTAGGCCTGAGTCGACGTAGTAGTAGTAGTCCTCAACCTGGGGTCCACAGAGCCTATGGTTAATGGTTGGGGTCAATGGCATAAGGAAGGTTGGGAGCCGCTGTTTTAATCCATCAACCATAGCACAAGCTGTAACTCACTTGATTGTGGCTGAACTATGTTAGAGTTTCTAAGGCGAGCTGCCGGCATTCAGTCATTTGCACCCTCATCTAAGACACGGATCTGCCTGAATGTAAGACTTCTTCAACCGATTGATGTCACCACATCTGAAATTCTGTTCTGTGGCTGGAGTCCAGTGACCTTCGAGCTATTCAGAACTGGCGTGAGACTGTCAACCACTCGGATGAGTGAGAATGCTCATCCAGCAGAACATGGAAGGTGTTTTGCTCTAATCCTTTTATTTTCAGTTTAGTGGTTAGAATAGCTTGTGAGATTTTGTGTTTTATTTTTTCATTATTTTTTAATTATCTTCAATCGTTACTTACATTGGGTAAGAACCACAGTCTGCACCACTTTCTAGAGACTGGTATGCATGAAAATCCCAGGAGATCAGCAGTTTCTGAGATGCCCAAAGCATTAGGGGAATCGTATATAGGCCTCCAAGTAGTAGCCAAGATGTGGGGTTGAGATTGCAAAGGGAGCTGGAAAAGGCGTGCAATAAGGTTAATGACACAATTGTAACGGGGGATTGAGAATATCAGGTTGGTGTTGGATCGCAAGAGAGGGAATTTGTTGCATTCCCACGAGATGGCTTTTTTAGAACAGCTTGTGCTTGAGCTTGAGCCTACTCTGGGAAAAGCTATCTTAGATAGAGTGTTGTGTAACAACCCAGATCTTATTAGGGAGCTTAGCATAATGGAACCCTGAGGAGGCAGTGATCATAATGTCATTGAATTCATACTGCAATTTAAGTGGGAGAAGCATAACTTGTGTGTATCTGTATTGCAGTGGAATAAAGGGAATTACAGAGGCATGAGAGGAGGAGCTTGCCCCGGTGGATTGGAGGAAGATACTGGTGAGGATGACAGTGGCGCAGAGTTGTCAGAAGTTTCTGGGAATAGTTCACAAGGCACAGAATAAATAAGTTTCGCAGAGGAAGAAGTTTGCAAATGGCAGGGGTAGGCAATTGTTGTTGACAAAGGAAGTTAAGGACTGCATAAAAGCCAAGGGAAAAAAAAACATATAACGTAGCAAAAGTGAGTGGGAAGTTGGATGATTTGGAAGCTTTTAAAATCCAACAAAAGGCAACTGAAAAAGCTACAAGAAGGGAAAAAGTGAAAAATGCCGGCAGTCTAGCCAATAATATAAAGCAGGATACCAAAAGTTTTTTTTAGTTATATAAAGAGTAAAAGGGAGGTGAGAGTTGATATTGGACCACTGGAAAATGATGCTGGTGAGATAATAATGGGGGACAAAGAAATGGCAGAAGAACTTAATAAGTACTTTGCATTTGTCTTCACTGAGGAAGACAAAAGCAGTGTGCAAGAAGTCTGTGAGTATCAGAGAGCAAGAGAGAGTGCCATTGCTATTACAAAGGAAAAAGTGCCAGGCAAACTCAAAGATCTTAAGGTGGATAAGTCATCTGGACCAGATGGACTACATCCCAGAGTCCTGAAAGAGTTGCTGAAGAAATAACGGATGCATTGGTCATGGTCTTTCAAGAATCACTTGATTCTGGCATGATCCCAAAGGACTGGAAGTTTGAAAATGTCACTTCACTCTTTAAGAAGGGAGAGAGACAAAAGAAGGGAAATTATAGGCCCTTTAGCCTAACCTCAGTGGAAAGTGTTGGAGTCTATTATTAAAGATGAGGTTTCAACGTACTTGGAGACTAATGATAAAATAAGTCAAAGTCAGCATGGTTTCTGTAAAGGAAAGTCTTGCCTGATAAGTCTGTTAGAGTTCTTTGAGGAAGTAACAAGCAGGGTGGACAAAGGAGAGACAGTGGATGTAACTTACTTGGATTTTCAGAAAGCATTTGATAAGGTGCCACACATGAGGCTGCTTAACAGGATAAAATCCTATGGTATTACAGGAAAGGTATTGTCATGGATAACAGAATGGCTGACAGGCAGGAGGCAGCTAGTTGGAATAAAAGGGGCCTTTTCTGGTTGGCTGCTGGTGACTAATGGTGTTCCTCAGGGGTCAGTATTGGGACCGCTGCTTTTCACATTGTTTGTCAATGATTTGGATAATGGAATTAATGGCTTTGTGGCAAAGGTTGCAGATGATAGGAAGATAGGTGGAGGAGTAGGTAATGCTGAGGAAGTAATGCAATTGTAGCAGGACCTAGACAAATTATAAGAATGGGCAAAAAAGTGGCAGATGGAATACAGTGTTGGGAAATGGGTGATAATGCATTTTGGTAAAAGGAACAATAGTGCGGACTATTACCTAAATGGGGAGAAGGTTCTTACATCAGTGGTGCAGAAGGACTTAGGAGTCCTTGTGCAAGACTCCCAGAAGGTTAATTTACAGGTTGAGTCTGTGGTAAAGAAGGTAAATGCAATGTTGGCATTTATTTCAAGGGGAGTAGAATATAAAGGCAAGGGGATAATGCTGAACCTTTCTAAGACACTAATCAGTTCGCATTTAGATTATTGTCAACAGTTTCAGGCCCCATATCTCAGAAAGGATGTGTTGTCACTGGAAAGAGTCCAGAGGAGATTCATGAAGATGATTCCAGGAATGAAGGGATTAAATATGAGGAATGTTTGGAAGCTTTGGGCCTTTTCTCACTGGAATTTAGAAGAATGCATGGGGATCTCATTGAAACCTACCAAAAGTTGAAAGGACTAGATAGGGTGGATGTGGGGAGGATGTTTCCCAAAGTGGGGGTCTCCAGAACTAGGGGGCACAGTCTCAAAATTGAGGGGTGACCCTTTAGGGTAGAGGTAAGGAGGAAACCCTTGAGCCAGGGAGTAGTAAATCTGTGGGATGCTCTGCCACAGACTGCGGTGGAGGCCAAGTCTGTGCGTGTATTTAAGGCGGAATTTCATCATTTCCTGATCGGTCAGGGCATCACAGGATGTGGCAAGAAGGTAGGTGAACGGGGTTGAGTGGGATCCAGGATCAGCCATGATGGAATGGCGGAACAGGCTCGATGGGCTGAATAGCCTAATTCTGCTTCTATGTCTTGTGGTCTTATGTCTCACACTAGAGAGATTTAAATGGTTAAGTTTCCTAACAGCTTTGACAGAAGTTCCATTTCTTAGTTTTGCCTTCTGCCAAAGTCTGTCACAGTATCTGGAACTAAATAAGCCCCAAAAATGAGGAACTAAGTAGCGGTGTGATCCAAAGATCCAGTGAGATACCTCCAGACCCGTACCAGGTGGACATAGGTGTGAAGTGAATGCAGTTGGCCCAGTCCAATAAGAGTTGCGCCATTGATTATTAATATTGTTGAAGTCTGGAGAGTTAGAAACTGTTTCAGTCAGAGGTCCTGCAATGCACTTTGGCCTGAAACAATTGACAACTCTATCTGAACTATATACAGTCAGTGGCTACTTTATTATATACACCTAATAAAGTGGCCCCTGCGTGTATGTTCATGGTCTGCCACTGCTGCAGCCCATCCAATTCAGGGTTTGACATGTCGTGCATTCAGAGATGCTCTTCTGCTGAAACGCATGTATATTTGAGTTACTGTCGCCTTCTTGTAAGCTTGAGACAGTCTGGCCATCCTCCTCTGACCTCTCACATTAACAAGGCATTTTTGCCCACAGAATTTCCACTCAGTTGTTTTTTTTTTGTTTTTTTTTTCACCATTCCCTGTAAACTAGAGGCTGTTGTGTGTGAAAAGCCCAAGAGATCAGCAGTTTCTGATATACTCAAACCACCCATCTGGCACCAACAGTCATTCCATGGTCAAAGTCACTAGGATCACATTTATCCCCACTCTGATGTCTGGTCTTAACTACAACTGGGCCCCTTGATAATGTCTGCATGCTTTTATGCATTAAGTTAATAGAACATAGAACATAGAATAGTACAGAACAGTACAGACCCTTCGGCCCACATTGATGTGCCGACCCTCAAACCCTGCCCCCCATATAACCCCCCACCTTAAATTCCTCCATATACCTGTCTAGTAGTCTCTTAAATTTTACTAGTGAATCTGCCTCCACCACTGACTCAGGCAGTGCATTCCACACACCAACCACTCTCTGAGTAAAACACCTTCCTCTAATATCCCCCTTGAACTTCCCACCCCTTACCTTAAAGCCATGTCCCCTTGTATTGAGCAGTGGTGCCCTGGGGAAGAGGCGCTGGCTATCTACTCTATCCATTCCTCTTAATATCTTGTATACCTCTATCATGTCTCCTCTCATCCTCCTTCTCTCCAAAGAGTAAAGCCCTAGCTCCCCTAATCTCTGATCATAATCCATACTCTGTAAACCTGGCAGCATCGTGGTAAATCTCCTCTGTACCCTTTCCAATGCTTCCACATCCTTCCTATAGTGAGGAGACCAGAACTGGACACAGTACTCCAAGTGTGGCCTAACCAGAGTTTTATAGAGCTGCATCATTACCTCACGACACTTAAACTCTATCCCTCGACTTATGAAAGCTAACACCCCATAAGCTTTCTTAACTACCCTATCTACCTGTGAGGCAACTTTCAGAGATCTGTGGATATGTACCCCCAGATCCTTCTGCTCCTCCACACTACCAAGTATCCTGCCATTTACTTTGTACTCTGCCTTGGAGTTTGTCCTTCCAAACTGTACCACCTCACACTTCTCGGGGTTGAACTCCATCTGCCACTTTTCAGCCCACTTCTGCAACCTATCAATGTCTCTCTGCAATCTTCGACAATACCCTACACTATCTACAACACCACCAACCTTTGTATCGTCAGCAAACTTGCCAACCCACCCTTCTACCCCAACATCCAGGTCGTTAATAAAAATCACGAAAAGTAGAGGTCCCAGAACCGATCCTTATGGGACACTGCTAGTCACAACCCTTCAATCTGAAGGTACTCCCTCCAACACAACCCTCTGCCTTCTGCAGGCAAGCCAATTCTGAATCCACCTGGCCAAACTTCCCTGGATCCCATGCCTTCTGACTTTCTGAATAAGCCTATCGTGTGGAACCTTGTCAAATGCCTTACTAAAATCCATATAGATCACATCCACTGCACTACCTTCATCTATATATCTGGTCACCTCCTCAAAGAACTCTATCGGACTTGTTAGACACTATCTGCCCTTCACAAAGCCATGCTAACTGTCCCTGATCAGACCATGATTCTCTAAACACCCATAGATCCTATCTCTAAAAATCTTTTCCAACAGCTTTCCCACCACAGACGTAAGGCTCACTGGTCTATAATTACCCGGACTATCCCTACTACCTTTTTCGAACAAGGGGACAACATTCGCCTCCCTCCAATCCTCCGCTACCATTCCCAAATTGCTGCCACATATGGATTGTTGATTAGATATTTGCATTAACAAGCTAGTGTACAGGAGTACTTAATAAAGTGGCCACTGAGTGTACTTTGCTTATGTCCCATCAGTATCCTTGGAAAATTCAGGCAAACTTCCCATGACCATGATTTCCCCTTACCAAATATTTAGAAAATTGTCTCTGAATATCTAAATTATAAATAATCTCGTTGCTTAAATACAGAATTTGTACCAAGGAGTTGAAGGCAATCAGTGAAACATGGAGCACATTTGATTCTGTGCAATTGAGTGTTTACAAAAGTTTTTCTTCTATCTTTAAACTTTCTACTTCTGACCTTATGACTTTGAGTCTTCTATCTAATTGCTTTAATGAAATTTGCTTCAGTGAGTGCATATCTTATTTCCAGTTTGAAGAGATTGATATATCCTTGGAGATACATTAACTGTTCATAAATGTTGAAAAAAAAATTAAATATCTGCATCATTAACTAATCCTTTATTGACCCTTTACTCCTGAAGTGCAATTTATTGCTAATGTTATGTCTTTTTAATTATACACTATCTCAAGGGAAAATGTAGCTTTCCTTGGTATTGAGTCGCAAAGTACACTTACGGGCACAGATGTTCTTTCATCGAAGCCCTGGACAATTGCTGCAAGACCTCTTAAATCCAACTTCCAAGCCCTAAAGACTAGCTTAATACTTGCCTTCCTAATTGGTTGCTATAGCAGCACATTGCTTTCTTCAACATTCTTATGTGAATTTTAATTTCTAAACACATTCCCATTCCAGCATGTTGCTTCATGGCCTCCTCTTCTGCCACAAGGAATACAGTTCTCTGGCCGGAGGAGCAGCGCCTCATATCCCATCTAGATAGTCTCCAACTTCCTGTACACTAGCATGAACATCGATTTCTCCAACCTCAAGTAATTTTCCCCTCTCTTTCCTTCTTCAATACCCCACTCTGGCCTCCTACCTCTTCTCATCACCTCCCTCTGGTGCCCCTTCTCCTTCCTCTTCCTTTCTCTCATGGTCCGCTCTCCAATCAGATTCTTCATTCTCCAGCCCTTTGGCTGCTTCAGCTATCACCTCCCAGCTTCTTCATCCCCCCTCCCCCACCCACCTGGCTTCACCTAGCACCTTGTCCTCCCCCCCCCCAACTTTCTTACTCTGCCATCTTACCCTTTCCTTCCCCGATAAAGGGTCTCAGCCCGAAATGTCGACGGTTCGTTAATTTCCACAGATGATGCCTGACCTACTGAGTTCCTCTTGCTTTTGTGTGTGTTACCCTGGGAACCAATGTTTTCTAGGTCGTTTCAATTTAAATTGATAGTTAGTGCATTTTCCTGGAGTGATCTGTAATTACTATTTCCAGGTTGTCTTGCATCACCTTTCATGGGTGCGCAAGAGGTGAGGATGCGTGGTCCTTTTTGTGTTTGTGATGTCCCTGGGCTCGCAGAGTGCTAACCATGCAATAGTGAATTACAGGCACAAATGAGCACTTTGCAAATGGTGTGGTTTTGACGTTGAAGCAAGTGTTGAGCAAGCAGTGAGGCTATGCTGTGTTGGAAGTTTAAAGGATTGCCAGTTGTTCAAAGGAGTTTCACAAAAATGAGTGCAGGATTGAAAGGCTTGCCATATGAGGTGCTTGATGGCTCTGGGCCTGAACTCACCGGAATTCAGAAGAATGAGGGGCGACCTCATTGAAACCTATCGAATGTTGAAAGGCCTCGATAGAGTGGATGTGGAGAGGGTACTTCCAAAGGTGGGGAAGCTAAGACCAGAGGACACAGCATCACGATAAAGGGTCATCGTTTTAGAACAGAGTTGAGGAGGAATTTCTTTAGCCAGAGAGTGGCGAATCCATGGAATTTATTGCTACAGGCGGCTGTGGAGGCTAAGTCAATGGGTGCATTTAAAGCAGAGGTGGAGGGCAAATCATTGGGTTTATTTAAGATAGAGGTTGATAGATTCTTGATTAGACAGGGCATGAAGGGATACAGGGAGAAGGCAGGAGACAGAGGCTGAGAGGGAAAATGGATTGGCCATGATGAAATGGAGATGCAGACACGATGGGCCAAATGGCCTAATTCTACTCATGTTTCTTATGGTCTTATAGCCGGGCTACTCTTTTCCCCAAATTACTAAATGCAGCATTGCCATTTGAAGTGATAATTGTGCAGCCTACTTATAGCTATTTGCTTTCGTCTCAATTGGTATTCTGAGAGACATGAAATGAAGAATAATATTAGTGCTATCATGGATTTGAAAGAATGAAAAGCTTGCAGATGTAAAAAGCCTTTTTATGTCTCAAGATGTTTCAAAACGTTTTATAGGCAATTATCACAAGTGTTGTTGCATTAGTTGGCATGAGAACCAGTTTGCAAACAATCAAGATTTGGCCACTGTAATTTGAGACATAGAAGCAATCTAAATTGAGACTGTTCAATGCTAAATGAGCTTCAAAGTATAGATGATTAGAGCTTCAACGCAGTGAGTCTTGGCTGATGCAATGCTCCCTCAGTGTCGGCCAAGATTACGTGCTCAAATTGGAGTTGGGGCTTGAACTTGCAGATTTAAAAAGTGCTTACTTCCCTGTGAGGGACCAATCATCCTGACTGAGGTCAAACATTCCATTAAGAATTGCTGACTGTCAGTATGGTAGTGTAGTGGTCAGCACGACACTTTACAGCACAGAGAACCAGGGTTCAGTTCCTGCCGCTGCTGGTAAGGATTTTTGTACGTTCTCCCCATGACCGTGTGGGTTTCCTCCGTGTCCTCTGGTTTCCTCCTACAGTCCAAAGATGTACCAGTTGGTAGGTTAATTGATCATTATAGATTGTCCAGTGGCTCGAAGGGCCAGGAGGACCTTTTCCATGCTGCATCTCAATAAATGAAGAAATAAATATGCAGCTCAGTTCTTCATGGACTTGAGTGCTTGGACATCTGCAGTCATCCACTCAGGTGGCAGTGCATAACTACCCTCCAGGAACCGAGCTGGCATGGATTGCCGAATATCAGGAAGTTCTTAACCTTTTCATTATAATTTCCAGCTCTGCGGCAATTGTGTTAAATCATTCCCTCACTTTGTCCATTTATGCTCTTGAAAGGAAACAGCATGCTGCATGTAGATAACGTTATATAATTAGCTTGGCAAGAAATTGTTTTGTGTGTGTGTGTGTGTGTTTGTGTGTGTGTATATGAGAGATCAGGATTTTTATGTATGTACATGATTAAAAGTCAGTTTGGCAGGATTTTGCCCATGTTTTAGAGGACCATGTTATAATTGGGATTATATTTTGTTTCTAAATGAAAGTGGTCAAGAAAGATTGAGAATACGTGAACCTGTATTAAATTACTTTGGATGCATCGGGAAGCTCTTGTTTTCAGTGCTTCTCCTGACACTGAAGAACCTTATTACTTCAGATATGACCTTCCTCACTTCTAAACTGACTTAAAGTATTCTAGTGCCACTAGTGGGGATTCAGGCTACACATGAGGACTCTTCAGACTGATTTTGTCAGAAGTTTATCGTAAGGAACTTTGCTATACTTTGGGAAAACTACAAGCTTTGCTCATATACCTCTAACAATTCTGCAATGGTTGAAAGAATTTGATAAGAAGAGAATATATTTGCTGAATTAAAACATCACTCTGGGATTAGGAGGTCTGCCTATTGGAATTTATACAGCACAACTCCTGACTGTGTTAATATTCTGCTAGGATCGAATGGGCACTTGTCTGACTTGGGAGTGCTTGTATGTGATGAAGATAATTTGTGCCCACTTGAAATGGCAGGCTTGTCCGCCCTCAGAATACTGTGTGGCTGTAGAAGTAATTACACTGCTGATCTACTGCGTAACATGTTTGGATGCTGGCCAAGAGCATCACTGCAGGAACTGACCAGCCATTCATATTCAGCACCTTGCTCTCTGGTTGAAAAGCATTTGAAGAAGTGCTTCTACTCCGCAGTTATGTGTAGGTGTTTGTATCTGTCTCGGTTTCAAAGCTTCCCTTTCACCACAGCAGTAAAGGCTCAAATTTCTTGGTCAGCCCCATCAAATCCAAGCTTACTTGTTAAGTGGTGCTTATGGGATAAAGAGAATCCTTGATATCCTTAGAATCACATCTCAGAGGTTCACAGATGATGTTATCAGATATTTCAATCAAAGTAGAATGGAAGTCAAGAACATTTTTCCAGACGCTCAGTAGTTCAGGAACCCCTCTTCCCCTTCTGTCATCAGATTTCTGAAAGAACGTTAGACAATAAGAGAGAGAAGCAGAAATAGGCCATTGGGCCCATCAAGTCAGCTCCGCCATTCCATCATGGCTGATCCCACATCCCACTCACCAGCCTTCTCGCCATATCCTTTGACACCCTGACCGATCAGGAAACAATCAACCTCTGCCTTAAATGTACCCACGGACTTGGCCTCCACCGCAGTCTGTGGCAGAGCATTCCACAGATTTGCTACTCTCCGGCTAAGAAAATTCCTCCGTACCTCTGTTCTAAAGGGTTGCCCCCTCAGTTTTGAGGCTGTGTCCTCTAGTTCTAGGTACCCCCCCCCGTAGGAAACATCCTCTCCACATCCACCCTATCTAGTCCTTTCAGTAGGTTTCAATGAGGTCCCCATGCATCCTTCTAAATTCCACTGAGTACAGGCTCAAAGTGAGTACATTGAACTCATAAACACTTCCTCACTACTTTGTTTGCACTACTTATTAAGTTAAACTATTTTATATATATATTTATGTATAAAACCTGATTCTGATTCTTCCACTGAAATGTAATTGAGGTTATGTCATTTGGAAATTGGGGAAAAGTTTGAAGGCTTACGTATGTCAGGTCAAAATGCAGATTAATTGCGGTCTGACGGAATGAGGGAACAGGCAAGGACCAAGCAGCTCTTGATGTGAGGAAATGCACTGTGAGTCAGCTGTGCTGTACAAATTCTCTTTTGCACTGAATAACAGAAAGCCTAAACTGCTACATTTTAGTGTTGCAAACACAAAAGATTTTGCAGATGCTAGAAATCCAGAGTAACACACACAAAATGCAATGGGACTTGGGAGTCCTCATACAGGATACCCTTAAGGTTAACCTTCAGGTTGAGTCGGTGGTGAAGAAGGCGAATGCAATGCTGGCATTCATTTCTAGAGGAATAGAGTATAGGAGCAGGGATGTGATTTTGAGGCTCTATAAGGCGCTGGTTTGACCTCACTTGGTGTACTGTGGGCAGTTTTGGTCTCCTTATTTAAGAAAGGATGTGCTGACGTTGGAGAGGGTACAGAGAAGATTCACTAGAATGATTCCGGGAATGAGAGGGTTAACATATGAGGAACATTTGTCCGCTCTTGGACTGTACTCCTTGGAGTTTAGAAGAATGAGGGGAGACCTTACAGAAACATTTCGAATGTTGAAAGGCATGGACAGAGTGGATGTGGCAAAGTTGTTTCCCATGATGGGGGAGTCTAGTACGAGAGGGCATGACTTAAGGATTGAAGGGCGCCCATTCAGAACAGAGATGCAAAGAGATTTTTTTAGCCAGAGGGTGGTGAATCTATGGAATTTGTTGCCACGGGCAGCAGTGGAGGCCAAGTCATTGGGTGTATTTAAGGCAGAGATTGATAGGTATCTGAGTAGCCAGGGCATCAAAGGTTATGGTGAAAAGGCGGGGGAGTGGGACTAAATGTGAGAATGGATCAGCTCATGATAAAATGGCGGAGCAGACTCGATGGGCCGAATGGCCGACTTTTGCTCCTTTGCCTTATGGTCTTATGGTCTAAATGCTGGAGGAACTCAGCAGGTCAAGCAGCATCTATGGAGAGGAATAAACAGTCAACATTTCAGCCAAGACCCTTCATCAGGACACCACATGCCCTGATTAGGGTCACCATCTTATTGACCTCAAAGGATCTGTGTGTACATGTTCTTTAATATCTTTGCACTGGGTTTCATTTGTACAAACTAAATACGGGTCCAGTAATACTCTGATAATCTGCCACACTCAGGCCTTCAGTAGCACCAGACAAGCATATGTTCCAGACTATTTGATGTTATTGCCACTAATATTCCAACATACATTTTAAAATTCACTGTTTTGTAGGTTCTATGCACAATATAATATACTTTCCAGCAAGCCTAGTAAGTTGAAAGGGGGTGCAGGAAGCAGGTTCCCTGTGAGTTACAGGGAGTGCTGGGAAGTAGGGCACTAGTGAATTGAAGGTTGCCCATTGACCGGGACTCCTGTGCATGTCAAAGGGATCGTATGAGTTAGAGCTCTGCTGAGTTAAAGAAGGTGTGGAAACCCAAGCCCCAGTGTGATAAATGGAGAGCAGGAGCCAGGATCCTGGTGGGCTAAAGGAACCAGAAACGTAAGCGGGTCTGTCTGAGTAGTGGAGAGTATATTAACTGGCTACATCACAGCCTGCTGTGGAAATAGCAATGCCCATGAATGGAAAGACCAACAAAAACTAACAGATACAGCCCAGTCCATTGTGGGTAAAGCCCTCCCAACCATTGAGCACACCTACACGAAACACAGTTGCAGGAAAGCAGAATCCATCATCAGGGACCCCCACTACCCGGGACATGCTCTCTTCTTGCTGCTGCCATCAGGAAGAAGGTACAGGGCTCACACCACCGGCTCAGGAACAGCTACCACCCCTCAACCATAAGGCTCTTGAACTTCACTCAATTTCCCTTGCCCCGTCATTGAAGTGTTCCCACAACCAATGGACCCTCTTTCAAGGACTCTTCATCTCATGTTCTCGATATTTATTCCTTAGTTATTTATTATTATTGTTATTTATTTTTGTATTTGCACAGTCCGTTGTCTTCTACACACTGGTTGCATCCCAAGTTGGGCGGTTTTTCACTGATTCTGTTTTGGTTATTATTCTATAGATTTATTGAGAATGTCCTCAAGAACATATATGTACCTTGATAATATGATTTACTTTGAACTTTGAATGCAGGGACAGGAATGTTAGTTTACTAAAGATATCAGAATCAGGATCAGGTTTTACTAATACTGACACATGTCACTGTACCCAGAGAGCCAGATGCAGATCTACAGGATTGTGAAAGTATTGTGTAGTGGGATTATTGGAATTTTACTGCAGTGAACAAGGGTACAACTCATCCTGTTTGGAATGCCGCAATTCCATTCCTACTTGGACTTTTCTGACAGCTGAGTTCTGGGTGCAAGAATATCAGTTAAAGAATTTAAATTCTTCAAAGTTCATTCGCTCGTTATGTGCCATGTCATATAACGTGGGCAATCATGGTCTTTCCGTGACCATGATTGTCTTGCAAATATTTCGACAGAAGTGGTTTGCCATTGCCTTCTTCTGGGCAGTGTCTTCACAAGACGGGTGACCCCAGCCGTTATCAATACTCTTCAGAGATAGTCTGCCTGGCGTCAGTCGTCGCATCACCAGGACTTGTGATCTGCACCGGCTGCTCGTACGACCGTCCACCACCTGCTCTCATGGCTTCACGTGACCCTGATCGAGGGCTAAGCAGGCGATCCTCCTTGCCCAAGGCTGTACTGGCAGGATAGCAGAGGGAAGGAGCGCCTTACACCTCCTTCGGTAGAGATGTATCTCCAACCCTGACACCCAAATTCTTCAAAGGGCCCTGTTTATTGGCTGAACGTCGACTGTGATTGCCAGTGGGTAAAGCATTTGGAGAAAATCTAGGGTCATGGCATAACCTGATAATGGGCCAGCATCTTGCGGCAAGGATTGCTGACCAGCAGTGCCAATGCTGGCTGATTCCTTTCCTACCTTCTCAGACTGGGAAGATTAACCAACCTCCTATAACTTTCCACGTCCCTGTTTAAAGAGCCTGGGAAACATTCTTTTGACTGTTGTTGGAACAGTTTCTGCTTTCAACAGTAATAAATCAGTCCAAAGCGAACACCTTAAGCATAATTTGTATTTATCTGGAGACGTGGCGTGAAACAGTCCCTCCCGGCCCTTCAAGCCATGCCACCCAGTCCAAGATTTAACCCAAGCCAATCACAGGGCGATTTACAATGGCCAATAAACCTGCTAACAAGTTCGCCTTTGAACTGTGGGAGGAAACAGGAGCACCCAGAGGAAACCCACATGTTCACAGGGAAGAAGTACAAACTCCTTACATAAGACACTGGGATTCAACTATGAACTTTGACCCCCTGAGCTGCAATAGTGTTGCGTAATCCATATGCTACTGTGGCGCCCTAATTTGTGTCTCTATAGGAAAAGCACCTAAATAGTAAACGATTGATTATGTGATTGGTCGTGTTTATTGGAGCTGAACATGCTCCAACTAATGTTGAAACTGAACCTTAGACATGCTTGTGCATGTGTATTGTGTTTGTGTTTTATGTCGGGGTGATGGGGATGGAGAAACGTCTCTACCAAAGGAGATGTAAGGCCTTCCTTCCTTCCACTAGCCTGCAGGTCACCCTTGGGCAAGGTGCAACATCTGCTTAGCCCCCGGTCAGGGTTACATGAAGCCATGGGGGCAGGTGGTGGATGGTCGCATGAGCAGCCAGTGCATAACACAAGTCCCGGTTATGCGACCACTGACGCCAGGCTGACAATCTCTGAAGAGTATTGACAATGGCTGGGGTCACCCATCTTGAAATGACACTGCCCAGAAGAAGACAATGGCAAACAAGTTCTGTGGAAAGATTTCCCAAGAACAATCATGGTCATGGGAAGACCATGATTGCCCACGTCATATGACAGGGCACACAATGATGATGATGATAATTGTATGTGACCAATGAAATCAACAATTTCTTATAACACACATAAAAGTTGCTGGTGAACGCAGCAGGCCAGGCAGCATCTCTAGGAAGAGGTACAGTCGACATTTCGGGCCAAGACCCTTCGTCAGGACTAACTGAAAGAAGAGATGGTAAGAGATTTGAAAGTGGGAGGGGGAGGGGGAGATCTGAAATGATAGGAGAAGACAGGAGGGGGAGGGATGGAGCCAAGAGCTGGACAGCTCCCCCTCATACCCCATCCGTTATTTATTTATATACACACATTCTTTTTCTCTCTCTCCTTTTTCTCCATCTGTCCCTCTCACTATACCCCTTGCCCATCCTCTGGGCTTTTTCCCCCCCTCCCCCTTTTCCTTCTCCCTGGGCCTCCTGTCCCATCATCCTCTCATATCCCTTTTGCCAATCACCTGTCCAGCTCTTGGCTCCATCCCTCCCCCTCCTGTCTTCTCCTATCATTTTGGATCTCCCCCTCCCCCTCCCACTTTCAAATCTCTTACTAGCTCTTCCTTCAGTTAGTCCTGACGAAGGGTCTCGGGCCGAAACGTTGACTGTACCTTTTCCTAGAGATGCTGCCTGGCCTGCTGCGTTCACCAGCAACTTTGATGTGTGTTGCTTGAAATTCCAGCATCTGCAGATTTCCTCGCGTTAACAATTTCTTGTGAAGTGTTCAGCATATCCATGGATATAGTGTATGACTCCCTTGCTGTGACTTGGGATTCTAACCCATATGTATCAGCTTGGTATTTCCCTCCACAGATGCTGCCTGATCCTCAGGCAGTTTGTTTATATGCTACAGATTCTAGAATCCGCGGTCTCCTGTGTCTCCATCTTCCCTTTCATTCACTTGACCTTCTGTTCAACTTTCTATCCAAAGCTACACTCATTTCTCTGCATTGTTAACCCATATGTATCAACTGAATGAAGAAAGGCATTTTGTTCAACAAGGAACTGAATGGAGATATGATGCATACAATTTGGATCTAAAGCGCCCTCTGCTGGTAGATGTTGATATTTCTGCAATGTTACTGAAAGCAGTGCAAAAAATATTCTCCCATGGCACAGTGACTTTGAGCACAACAAAAAATAATTTTGAGCAAAATGTGAACACTTAATGCAGTTACCACCCAATGAATTTATTTGTTAATTGAGATACAGCACGGAACATCCCTTCGAGCTGTGTCGCCCAACAATTCCCAGATTTAATTCCAGCACATATCACAGGACAATTCACAGCAAGCAATTAACCCACCAATAGTTTTTGGACTGTGGGAGGAAACCGGAGCACCTGGAAGAAATCCACCTAGTCACAGGAAGAACATACAGACTCCTTACAGGCAGTGGCGGGAATTGAACCCAGGTCACCTCACCTGTAAGACATTGTGCTGACCACTACGCTACCATGCCGCCAAAATTGTTCTCGGACTGTACTTATACAGAAGTACTAACAGGTAGAGTCTGAGCGTCAGAGTAGATCAGTGATCGTGCATTTTGATGCAGCCTCAGTGAAATATCAGTGAAACAATTAATGGCGTTATTCCACAACCCTAGGAGTTAGGCATCAGCAAAGGGTGTGGAATTGTATACAAACTTGACTACTTAATTAAGGATCCTGACCTGAAACACTTACTGTCCATTTCCCTCCACAGATGCTGCCTGATCCTCAGGCAGTTTGTTTATATGCTACAGATTCTAGAATCCGCGGTCTCCTGTGTCTCCATCTTCCCTTTCATTCACTTGACCTTCTGTTCAACTTTCTATCCAAAGCTACACCCATTTCTCTGCATTGTTAATCAGAATCGGGTTTAATATTACTGGCATATTTGGTGAAGCACTACATTGCAATGCTGAATAATAAAAACCGTGTATTACAGTAAGTTAAATTAAATAAGTAATGCAAAAAAAAAGTAGTGAGGTAGTTTTCATGGGTTCAATGTCCATTCAGAAATCGGATGGCAGAGGGGAAAAAGCTGTTCCTGAATCGTTGAGTGAGTGTCCTCAGGCTCCTGTCCTTCCTCCCTGATGGTAGCAATGAGAAGAGGGCATGTCCTGGGTGATAGGGGGTCCTTAATGATGGATGCCACCTTTCTGAGGCATTGCACCTTGAGGATGTCCCAGATTTCCATTCTTACAACGCTGATGAAAGATCGGCAATTTAATGCGTACTGTTTCTTTTCCCAGGAAAGCTGCCAGAGCTGAACATTTCCAGGATTTTCTTGCTTTTCATTTCGGCTTCCAGCACCTGGACAATTTTTAGCTCTTGGATTTCTTTGATATTAATCCCCAAGAAAGAGTGAGTGAGGACCAGTGCCAGCGGTGTATTGGACAATGAATAGTGAACTATTTGTTGATGTTCTTGTTTTGACAGGCAATCTACAAGATGGTATCCACCGTTATGAAGATGCCCGATGATGAAGCAACACCAGAGAAAAGAACGGATAAAATCTTCAGACAGATGGACACAAATAATGATGGTAACAGCCAACTATTCTCACAGAGAATCTGAAACTTTCTACCTTCCTTACATAATTAATCTTTTGCATCAAAAGTCCTACTAGCGTTTTCCCAGGTTTATGCTTTCATATCCCTTTACGTGAACTAATTAACTGAAGAGCAGTAAATCATAAACACAAGAGAGTCTGCAGATGCTGGAAGTCCAGAGCAACACACACAACGTGCTGGAGGAACTCAGCAGGTCAGGCAGCATCTGTGGAGAGGGATAACTGGTGGACGTTTCGGTGCTGATGAAGGGTCTCAGAGCAAAGCATTCATTCCTCTCCGTAGATGCTGCCTGGCCTGGTGAGTTCCTCCAGCATTTTGAGTGTACTGCTGTTTATACTCTGCATAAGAACTCACAGCCGGAATGAAAAGGAGAACCAGAAGGAATTGAGCTCTATGTAGAAAAGGCAACGGACTAAGAGGATTGAACTGCATAAATAGGAAGGTAAAACAAAGTTTTAAACACAAGATATCCTGCAGTTGCTGGAAATCCAGAGCAACACGCACAAAATGATGCAGCTTCAGGCAGCATCTTTGGAAATGAACAAACAGTTGATGGTTCAGGCCAAGACCTTTCTTCAGGATTGAAAAGGGAGGGGGAAGACGTCAGAATAAAAAGGTGGGGGTAGGGTACGGAGGATAGCCAGAAGGTGATAGGTGAAGCCAGCTGGGTTGGAACGATAAAGAGCTAGAGATGAAGGAATCTGATAGGAGAGGAAATTGGACCATTGGATAGAGGGAAGGAGGAGGGGACCCATGGGTACTAAAAAATAATGCCTCATTCCATAAAAATCCAGAAACAAGATGAAAATGGAGGAAGAAAATTAAAATGTAGAGGCAAATTAAAAGAAGGATAAAGCCACAATGATGCTTCCAGTAGAGTGACTCTAGTTCAATTCTGGCGCTAATCACTACCCTACTGTGCCACGTGTTAACTTAAATCATATTTGTCATACATCGGTGTGATTATTGAGCACATTGACTTTATCACTGAATCAAGCCATGTAGTTTTTGCATTCCCACCTGCTGAGGGGGCATGTTAATATAACGGGTGTCATGCACACCTCCAGCATGGTGCACTCCGTAATTTGTGGGAGTGGGAGGGTGGTGATTCTGCTTGACTTTGACCATATTTCTCACATGGCATACAGAAGAACTGAGTTTCAGACAACTGAAAAAGCAATCTCTCCAAAACTCTTTTTATTGTGAACATGGGTTGGTAGACACGAGGAGGAAATTTTCCCAAAATATCCATTCTTTTACCTGAGTTTATGGGTACTTTTTGCTCGAATAGCATTCCTTGGTCGATTTTACTCCATACTTTATCAAACTTTACCAAAATAAAACTCTGCCCGTCATCATTCCTAACTCATTCCCTCAGTCATCTGGCAGCACGGTAGCATAGAGCAGCTGTCCCCAACCACCAGGCTGCGAGGAAACGATATGGGTCAGCTGCACCTTTCCTCATTCCCTGTCACGCACTGTTGAACTTGAACACAGGGTTGCCAACTGTCCTGTATTTGCTGGGACATCCCGTATATTGGGCTAAATTGGTTTGTCCCCTACGGAACTGCCCGTATGTCCCCCGCTAAGGTAGAGCGTTCCTATGAAACCGTTTGTGCCAAAATGGCGTAAAGCGAAGAAGCAATTACCATTAATTTATATGGGAAAATTTTTTGAGCGTTCCCAGACCCAAAAAATAACCTACCAAATCATACCAAATAACACATAAAACCTAAAATAACACTAACATATAGTGAAAGCAGGAATGATATGATAACTACACAGCCTATATAAAGTAGAAATAATGTATGTACAGTGTAGTTGGGAAAATTAAGCTGAAACTGATCTGTGGGAAAAAATCGACACGTACGCACATGCGCACACAGGAGCCCGCGCAAGGCTTCATGGTCATGGTAGTATTTCTCGGGGTAAATGCAAGAATCCTGTATTTGACTGCTACTTTTGTCCCTTATTTGGGAGTGAGAAAGTTGGCAACCCTAACTGTAAAAGACATGTTGAGGTGAGTTTAACCCTACTTGAACACCCCCCCCCCCCAAGTCGGCCGGTCCGCAAGAACATTGTCAATATTAAACCGGTCCACGGTGCAAAAATGGTTGGGGACCCTCGGCGTAATGGTTAGCAGAACACTTTACAGTACCGGTGACCCGGGTTCAGTTCCTGCTACTGTCGATCAGAAGTCCCCGTGACCATGTGGGTTTCCAAATTGTAAACTGTCCCATGATTCGACTAGAATTAAATTGTGGGATTGTTGGGCATGTAGCTCGAAGGGCCGGAGGGGCCTATTCTGTGTTGTATCTCAAAAAATAAATAAATAGAATGGAATTTGTTTACCAATAACAAGGACAAAGATTGGTATTGAATTCCCCATTCCTTAAGTGAAACATTCCACTTTCATGGATCATGTCTTCATGAAAACAACCTGTTATTTTCAGAATAGATTGCTTGTTAATACACCACTTTACTGTTTACAAATTTCTTCCAGGTAAATTGTCTCTTGAAGAGTTCATTAAAGGTGCCAAGAGTGACCCCTCCATCGTACGGTTACTACAGTGTGACCCAAGCAGTGCATCTCAGTTCTAGTTGGGACATGATTGTATCACACTTATCATCTGAAGAAAAGGAGCGAGATTTCATTCCAGCTGGATTGCCAACCCTTTCTCTGACCTCCATCTCATCATGAATTGATCTTCCTGCCATAACAGGGTGAATGACGAACACGGGACCGCCTGGGCGACCCGCGCTGTCTTCAGAGGAGCTTATAGTCACTGCGTTGTTACTTTGTTTTGTGTTTTCTGTGCGATGGACACTTCAAAAAGCAGGCATGCCAACACTTATTGAGCAATGGGGCATTGTGCACAAAGCTCTCACTACGGTTCGGAATATTGCACGTGTCTATCACTGGCCCTTAGGCTAAACATAAAATTGACATCACGAATGTAAAAAATGCCACACAAGGGAGCTTGCAAACACGCTTTGAGTTGCATTGTAGCTGCTCTAGTTATTGCTGTTGTTGTACAAAGCCAACAGTTACAGTTCCCAGAATGATCTATATTCTCTGCAAATGAAGCTATTAGATTATTTCACTTGCGGATTCACTCGGTAAGCCTCAAAGATCACTGTGGGAAATACAGTTCATGCTTTGAAAGCAGGAAGACATCACAGACGGTGTTTGCGAGGGGAGGTACAAACTAAGGTTAAACGATTAAGTGGCCCTCAAGTACACAGTGGAGTTGTTAACATGCATACAAAACGTACCCTTGGGTTCAATTTTATTTTAATGCCCTGTTCTAATCAGGCGTCGTACATTCCCCTTCCTAAATCGGGTAGATTCCCGAAGTGTGGATCGACCCATTGGTGCAAGTGGCCTTTTATTAAATAGGAATGACCATGGGCTGCTGCCTAAGTTATTGAAAACCGCCAATATTTCCTTCAGGTCGTGTAGAACCAAAGGTGCGGCCCGTCTCCGTGATTCCACAGACCGGGAAGAGGGGAAGCAGTTGCTAGGAGTGGGAGAATGGAGGACCCACCAGACTGCAAATCCACAAAAACAATTGTCGTTCTAACAAAACAGATCTGCTGAGATTGGATTTTGTAGTCAAGTATAGTGAAATAATAATAGGTATCACACTCGTGGAAAAAAAAACATCTTAGACTCAGTGGTAAATAATCACTTGTTTTGGTGCATCAGTGCTCCAGTCACGTGAATGTGATTCATGCACCGACTTACAGAGCATATCTCCTGTCTAACCCAGTGACGAATGTAGTTCAGGGCTGTTAGAAGTGTACAAGGGAATACTGTGGACAAATGGGCCAGATGCAAGGTCTTCCTGCCTGATATTATCACTGTTTTACCATGTTATAATAACTGGAATAAAAATCCCTTAATTCATGTGATGAAATTGCTGCGTCTGCTCCAGCCAGAGTGTTTTGTGTGCTTCAGAAATGAAGGCAGAGCCGCTGTCAGTGCATGTTAGATCATGGTATGGGGGAAATTGTATTAAAAAGTAAATGTATTTTTAACAGTGTTGTAATTCATCTTATTCTAAATTAAAACATCATTGTTTTAACGCAAGAATTGAAATGCTATTCTTTCCCCCAACTGCCCCCATCCCATGGAAGTCAAATATGGTCTACTTATTGAAACCAGCGTCATAAAGTTTTAGACTTTCTGAATTTGGCAGTGCCATTGCTGTATCCAAGAATGTTTAGTGCATTGAAGAAAAGGGCATATTTTATGTTTGCGCTTTTGTAATGTGAGTATGGCACTTTTTGTATTGTTATTTGAATCAGATTATCAGATATTTGTGCTCAAGACTCCAAGGCAGAAGCTGGGCTGAAAACAATGATGAGAAGGATTTGTATTTACATAGCGCCATTCATTTCCTTGCTGAGTTCCTCCAGCATTTTATTTATTTATTTATTGAGATACGGCGCGGAATCAGCCCTTCGAGGCACGCCACCCAGCAACTCCCGATTTAATCTGAGCCTAATCACAGGACAATTTACAATGGCAAATTAACCTACCAACTGATACACCTTTGGACTGTGGGAGGAAGCCAGAGCACCCGGCGGAAACCTACCCAGTCACTGGGAGAACCTATAAACTCCTTACCAACAGCAGCGGGAACTGAATCTGGGCTCTGTACTGTTAAGGCATAGTGTGAACCATGACACTACCATGCATTTCCTGCATCTGCAGCACCTCGTGTGTTTATTTGTTTCCCTGCTTGAATACCCTGAAGCTTTGCTAATCCAGTGAAGTCCTTGAATTTAAATCACTATTCTTCTGTGGAAAAAAAAGAGGTCAAAGTAGATTCCCACAAGCAGTGATGTGATAAAGACCAGGTGAAGTGTTTAAAGTAACATTTACTGAGAGAGAATTGTTGTCCAAGACTGTAGAGTTAATACTTCTACTCACCCTCAAAGATAACCATTGGGTCTTTTGCATTCACTTAAAGAGGTAGATGCAGTCTCCATCAAAGTCTCATTCAAAAGTCAATCTTTTGGTACCAAATTAGAGAACGGGCTTGGTTTCTGACATGTACTCTGGACTTCAGGGTGGAATTTGAACCCCAACCTTTGAAGGGCCGTAAAGAGCAGACCTGAACACTTTTTGCCTTGCCTCTCACTGCATAAAGCACAGAGAATAGTCATTACACTTTGCAGTTTGTGACTTCCTAATGCAGTGTTGGAGATGTACGAGGCAGAGATAATGTTGGGAATTTTTACTCCCAAGGATGGGCAGGTTTAGAAGGACAGAAGAATGTTGTAGAAGCTCAATCTTAACATCTCCGACTCATCTGCATCAGTTTAAAGCGGGGGTTCCCAAGCTGAGGTCCACAGGCCCCTCGGTTAATGGCAGGAGTCCATGACATTAAAAGTGCTGGGAACCCCTAGTTTAAAGAGGTAGAGTTCAGGTGATTTTTTAAGCACCTGTATTTGTTATTTCACTTTATAATTCAAGTCAGAATAATTGATGCCAAGTTTAAGGAAGGCATTTTTGTTGGTCCACAAATCAAACAGGCCATCAATGACAAGCGATTCAAAGAATTTCTAGAGGGACCAGAGAAAATCGCAAGGAAGGCATTCAAGGTGTTGTTGAAAATTTTCTTGGCAAGTACAGAGCACCAAACTATGTGCAGCTGGTTGACAACATGCTTCAAACATAACAAAAGCAGGAAGCGTCACTAAAGATCATGCATGCAGGAATGGCATCAGGGCAACTGGAATCGATCAACGCTGGCTGATTATTATTAGACACTTAAGCAAGAAGCCTTAGACACTGAGTAAAAAATAAAAATCATCAACAAAGCACTTTTAGCATAGTTGAACTATTGCAAAGCGTCAGTACCATTATGCAATTAAATATTATATTTAACAAAAGTTAATTTCTTTTTTCTCCAAATTCCTACATGATACAAGAAGTCTGAAATTATGTTTGTGTTCAACTTCAAGTGGACTACCATAAAAAAAATTCTGAGGAAGGAACACTTTTGAAAAAATGTGTTGTCCAGTGTATTCAGAGCTCAGACACCACTGGGATAAGGATGAGCGTGCAAAGATCAGGCTATCAGTACAGAGATAATGACAACTTGCCAAGAAGTGTTGCAATTTCTCTTGTTTGAGTGATTGGGGGTATGGAGGGAAGGCTGGTACAGGGTTCTGAGTTGGATGATCAGCCATGATCATAATAAATGGCGGTGCAGGCTCGAAGGGCCAAATGGCCTACTCCTGCACCTATTTTCTATGTTTCTATGTTTACATCACTGGGAACCATTGACTAAAAACATAGCAATGCTTATGGTTATCACACAATATCCAAACCATTTAGTATGCTTACATGTTTATCACCCATTGCTGGAGAAGAGACTTAACTGCCCTTGAAATACTTACTTACTGACATTTAAGGCAGCAATGAAGGACCTCCATCTCTGGCGGGGTTCAGGACTTCCTTCATCATGTCAATAGCTTCCTCTTGGTTTTCACTACTGTCAATCATCCAAGTCCTGGGTAGAGACTCAGGAATACCATCACATTCGATGTAGGATTCTTCATTGCAGTTTCAGTAACAGTTTTGTTTGACCAGTCGGGGTTGTTAGCCCTGAGCTGAAACCCCGAACCTGGAGGACTGGTGGACCACTCTTAGTCTGGCCTCTACCCTTTGACCTGTTTGGCATGGGTGACCCTACCAAGAACCAGAGCATAAAGCCCTGACTCCAGCCAACATAGCTCTCCAGGTCAATGAGGCACGCATGTCTCAATGACCAGGAGAGCTATGTTGGCTTGAGTCAGGGCATTATGCTTTGCCCTGCTTGCTTGCAAACCACAAGGTTATGGTCCTCTTGGAGGCCCCTTGAAATACACTTACCAATACAAGCTAATCGGGTAGCAGTACAAGAGCATTGACGAAGGATATTACACTGGCAATGTGGTATGAGCACAATATATCTGTGTTAGCTATTGGTACTGGTGTATTTGTTACGGGGTTAGTGAAGTAATGTGTGATATTTAGCAGTGGTGTGACTTACTGCAGACATTGCTTAGTTACACGTGGGTGCAAAGCTCAACAGGGCATAAGCTGGTACTCCACTAAGACCATACTGAGTTACCTGTCTCCTGTATATAGAGAAGGCAGATGATCTAAATTCACAGAAGTGAACGCTAAGCAACTATGCTGAAGCAGAGGAATGGTGTACCAGTGAGCTTGGGGGCAATGTTGGTGAGAGTGGTATCAGGGCATGGTGTGTGGACCCACAGAATTGTGAAAATGCTTTGGCACAGACAGCAGCTATTCTGCAAGGCCAGCAAGTGTTATTCCATTCTAGATGCCCATAAAAAGATTGTAATGACATCCTTCCTTGAAATTCTGCAATTATTGTAATCCAGAGCACTTGGATCTAGATTGAATCTAGATCTTTAAAATGAACCTGCAGGCAGTGGAGTTCTTGTGTACAAGGGGTTGGACTGATCTTTCTGCTCAGTGCTCGCTACGGGTTGGGAGTTGCTGCTGAAGCAGACCGAGCATTCTTTTGCAGTGTACCTTGTCAATGATCATTCGCTCGTTATGTGTTGTGTCGTATGACATGGGCGATTATGGTCTTTTCATGACCATGATTGCTCTTGGCAAATTTTTATACAGAGGTGGTTTGCCTTCACCTTCTTCTGGGCCATGTCTTTGCAAGACGGTGACCCCCAGCCATTATCAATACTCTTGAAAGAGTGCCTTCCTGGCGTCAGTGGTCGCATAACCAGGACTTGTGATATGCACCAGCTGCTCATACAACCATCCACCTCCTGCTCCCATGGCTTCAGGTGACCCTGATCGGTTGGGGGGGGAGGCTAAGCAGGTGCTACACGTTGCCCAAGGGAGATCTGCAGGCTAGCAGAGGGAAGGAGTGCCTAGCACCTCCTTTGGTAGAGATGTATCTCCACCTTGCCACCCATTATAAGCAGTACAATTATGCTATGCCCGTAATGGCTGTTCTGGGCTATTTTGAAGCTGAACTCAGCCAAACAAGTGAAGCATATTCCATCACAATCTGAACTTGTCCCCTGTGGCTGATGAAAAGATTTTGGACTGTATTTATGCAGCCGGCCCCATTACATTTCTGTTCAGTGGTGACTATCAAAGAATGCTCTTGTTTAGGGATTTGCTGATGGTTGTTGAATGTTTGATGTAAATAGTAAGAAACACTAGTCAGAGATGGTTAATTTTATGTTTATTGCTTGCAATTTCTCTATGCCTGAATGCTAAACAAGTCTTGCTGTATCTGAATACTTTCCAGATCTCCTTCATGCAAGAGTCAATTACATACAGGCTTTTGGCAAGACCAATTATCCTCAGCTTGCCTCTGGAATTAGGCTTTGTAGCTCATGTGGAACAGACCCATTAGGTGGTCTGCAGCTAAGTCATCCTGACTTCTTCCACTTTCCTTTCTTGTCCTAATGAAGGGGATCTCAGCCTGAAACATCAGCTACTTAACTCCCTCTGTAGATGTTGCCTGACCTACTGAGTTCCTCCAGCATTTTACTCTGGATTTCTAGCACCTGCTGAATCTGTCATGTTTATTCAGAGCAACGGAAAGCAGGGCTTTGGTGATTAAGAGCCATTTGATAACATTGCATTTTCCATTGCTTGATTTCTAATTGACAGCAGACATTAGATAATTGGCATACCAAGCCCATTTTCTACATTGTGTCTTACGGGCCAGTTTGGATCGAGGTACAGCTGGTCCCAGAGAATGGATCTTTCGCACTTACAATGCAAAGAGGTTTTGAGACTAACAGATCCAGCAGAACAATTCTATCAGTCCAGTTCCCCATTTCCCCAGCAGCTTTGCATCTTATTCTCTCTCACATACCTATCAGCTCCCCATTGGTTCTTTTGCCACATATCTGCACTAAGAAGTAATTTACAATAGGGTTACTTTTTGTAACTCCAAAACATAAAACTAATTAAAAGAAAAACACAAAGCTGGGAGATGTATGTCTATTTAATTTTTTTACTGTAGTGAGGTGTGCACATACAGTCTGAAATGGTGATGTGATGACGTGGGCCATTCATATACTTTTACATTTAACCCGCAATAAATTATGTAAACATAGAATGCTTAACCATAAAATGGCGGATGAACTGAATAAATATTTTGCGTCAGTCTTCACTGTGGAAAACACGAACAGTAAGGTGTAAATTCCAGGTGTCAGGGGTCATGTTACCATAAATAGAGAGGAGATTATCAGGAAAATGAAAGGTCTGAAGGTAAATTAGTCATTTGGACCAGATGGTATACACTCCAGGGTTCTGAAAGAGGTGGCTGAAGAGATTGTGGAGGCATCAGTTACGATCTTTCAAGAATCACTAGCTTCTGGAATGGTTCCGGAAGACTGGAAATCTGCAAATGTCACTCCAGTCTTCATGGAGAGGGAGAGACAGAAGAAAGGACATTATAGGCCAGTTTGTCTGACCTCAGTGGTTGGAAAGATATTGGAGTTGATTATTAAGGATGAGGTCTCAGGGTACTTGGAGACACATGATGAAATAGGCCGTAGTCAGCAATGTTTCTTCAAGGGAAAATCTTGCCTGACAAATCGGTCAGAATTCTGTGAAGAAATAACAAGCAGGATAGACAAAGGAGAGCTGATTTATGTTGCGTACTTGGATTTTCAGAAGGCCTTTGACAAAGTGCAAAACATGGGGCTTCTTAACAGGCTACGAACCCATGGTATTACAAGAAAGATTCCCGTATGAATAATGCAGTGGCTGGTTGGCAGAAGGCAAAGAGTGGAAATAAAGGGAGCCTTTTCTGGTTGGCTGCCAGTTTCTACTGGTGTTCCACAGGGCTCTGTGTTGGGACTGATTCTTTTTATGTTGTATGTCAATGATTTGGATGATGGAATTGATGGTTTTACAGACCTGAACATGGATTGTAGATTGAGTTTAAAATGCAGCTCTGAACAATGGTGTTCTTGGAGCTGCTGACTGAGGTTGATTGAAAACAAAGAAACACTCCATTAACCTAAGATATCTGCGTATGCATGAATTAGCCCAGAGTTTGGGGGGATTAACATTCAATTTGTGTGTCTGGTGTGCTGATGTGCAGATTGAGGTGTTTGAAAAATTATATGTAATTCAAAGGAAGCATTGTAACTATATAATTGTCCTTTGATCTTTAGCATATAAAAATGTCATGTAATATTGAGTCAGAGAGGCCACTTCTTCCAAGAGTGTCTCCAATATTGTGCCTGCTTGTTTTGCTGAATAAAGACTTATGTATCCATCAGCTTCAGTATCTCTCTAGTGACTTCATTCACAGTCACAACAGTAGTCCTTATCATTCAATTAAAGGGGTTACTATCTTCAGTTATCCTCTCTTCCTCTGTAATTTCCCTCTCCTGATAACTGTTATCCTGACACAAGATTGGAATTGGTTTTTATTACTGAGCTACCGTGAAAAGCTTCACTGTATGTGCCATCTATTCAGATCATGTGACACGTAATTGCATCAAACTAATAGAATGAAAAAAGAAGATAGAATATAATGTTGTAGACATTATATATTTGCTGTTGCAGAGGAAGTATATTACAGCTAGACTAAGTACAAGGGCCACATTAAGGCAGATTGGGAGATCAAGTGTTTGAAAGTTCATCTCTTAGTGAATGAGATGCCTGTTTAAGAGTCTGATAAAACCAGACAACAGTTTTGTTTCCAAAAGTGTTGCTTCCTCATTTTCTGTTCATAATAGACCGCTTGAAGCAGAGCACAAATCTAATTTCAGACTATAGTACTTGTATCACATAGGAATTTGGAGAAACAAGAAATTAACTTTTATTGAACATAATGTGTTTAATTACATAACAGTGCTGATGCTTTGCGATAGTTTTGTTGATGATTTTCGTTAATACTGTGTCTAAGGGTTCTCACCAAGTGCCCAACAATAATCAGCCAACATTGTTGGATTCCTGTTGCCCTGATACCATTTCTCCTTGACCATCATGTCGTGGTGAAACCTTGCACCATGCTCGTCACTGACAGCACCAAGATTTGACTGGAGGAAGTCAAAATGGGAATGCAGAAAATGAATCTTTAGTGACATGTCAGATTTTATGATTCTGTATGCTCAAAGCATATTTCAACCTGCTGCACACAGCTGCCAAGAAAAATTTCAACACCATCACTGAATGCCTTCCTTAATCTTGGCATCATTTATTCTGACTTGAATTATGAATTGAAATAAAAAATAGACCATTTCCAAAAAGCCCTATGTGTTAGGGGAATTTCATGGTAATTTTCATGATCAGCAGCCCAAAATCTATAAGATACACCCAAAAAGTATTCAGGAAGCAAAATCTTTATTGTCCATTATTAACAGTGGGACAAAATCTGTCTTTGAGCCTGGTGGTTAGACTTTTATATCTTCTGCCCAATGAGGGACGGGAGAAGTAGGGCCAGGGTGAGAAGGATCCTTGATAAGGTTAGCTGCTTTCACGAGATGGTGGGAAATGTAGGCGGGCTCAGTGACAGGGTACTTAGTTTGTGTGAAGGGCTGAGAACATCCACAACTCTCCATAAGCTCTTACGGTCTTGGACAAAGCTGTTGCCATAGCAAGCTCTGATGCATCCAAGTAGGATGCTTTCTATAGCACATATATAAAACAATCGCAAGAGCCATGGTGAACTTCTTCAACTTCTAAGGAAGTACAGGCATTGGTTTGCTTTTATGGGCAAAGTGTCCATGTGTCTGGACCAGGACAAAGCGAACTCACCACAAGGAACAGTGCCTCAAAAAGGCAGCGTCCATCACTAACGTCCCCCGTCATCCAAGACATGCCCTGTTCTCGTTGCTATCATCAGGAAGGAGGTACAGAAGCCTGAAGGCACACACTCAATGATTCAGGACCAGTTTCTCCCCCTCTGCCATCTGATTCCTACCTCACTACTTTTTTATTTCTATCTTTGAACTAATGATTTAATTCAACTGTTTTATATATATATATATATTCTGTAATTCACATTTTTTCTATTATGTATTGCACTGTACTGCTGCTACAAAAACAACAAATTCCATGACATATGCCAGTGATATTAAACCTGATTCTGATGTACATAATTCATAATTTTCTTACAAATAATCCATATTTCCTAAGCTTAATTATTCACAATCCTCTAATTAATGTTCCTTGTTCTTTCTTATTTCATTCCGTCATACCTTTGGAACATTCATTGACAACATAATCCCAGCTAATCCTTGGGCAAGTTGATTGTTAACGTAAACTACATATTTCACTGCATGTTTTGATAAGTAAACTTGAATCTTGAATCTTGGCAGGGCTGCAGAGATGCCCTTTCATGCATTCACAATGATGACCAATAAAACAGTGAAAAGGAACAAGAGTGATGGCGGGGACCAGGCAAGCAGTGCCCAAGTCAACAGGAAACAAAGTACTCTGGAAGCAGTTCGTGTCCAAGGCGCTCTGGCTACGGGTGTTGTGTAAAAGCCCCACCACTACCGGCCAGGCGCGATGGCACTGCAGGAGATCCGGCGCTACCAGAAGTCAACCAAGCTGCTGATCTGCAAGTTGCCTTTCCGGTGCCTGGTCTGTGAGGGTACACAAGATTTCAAGACTAACCTGCACGTCCAGTGTTCGGCTGTAATATCACAGCAAGAGGCAAGTGAGGCCTACTTAGTGGGGCTGTTTGAGGACACCAACTTGTGCGCCATCTATGCCAATCGGGTCACTATCATTCCTAAAGACATCCACCCGGCTTGGCGCATCCACGGCGAGCGCACCAGAACCTCTAGGCTAAGGTGCCTTCCAGTGCTTTTCAATAAAAAACCAACAGGTGTAGACAAGTGATAGAAGACCATAAGCAGCACATATCCTGGTGGAATAATTCGCTTTTTTTTTTGGTGACTGGTAGGTTCAAAAATTTAATTAACTGGCCCTAAAATAAATCAGGTATTCCCTAAAGTTACTTCCCTGCAGGCCGTGCTTCTTATGAAAAGTCTATTTCTTGCGGCATTTATTTTGAGATTTTCATCACATAATATATTGAAAGCTGATCCTTTGTTTGAACAGGCAAGACACTCAACTGTAAGCTCCCCAAAATAATAATGTCTGAGTTTTCAATTTCCTCCTGCCGGAGCTATCTGTACAATGCAGCACGTTAGGAGTATTGCCAGTAATAATGCAGAGCTCGAACTCAAGGTGAAAATGATCAGAAAAGAGCAAGCAATGAATATTCATGAAGAGACTAAAATTGTTTCTGGAGGCCAGAACTGGAGAAGCAAGTGGAGGGTAGGACCGCAAAATAGAATTCTTTGCCCCACCTTTCTGTAACTTGATACAGGTATGAAACAGAGTGTGTGTTTAATAGATTTTATTAAAGTTGGAAGTTGAGTTCTGTTTAGTTGCAGCTGGAAAGTAGCTCAGCAAGGTCCTGCACAATGGTTCTCGCGATGCAGGTTCATTTCTTTTCATTTTGAAAGAAGAAAGCTGTTGTTTGAGTACTTGTAGGGGATCAAAAAATAAGGACAACCTGATTTCATTGTGTGAATCAACCAATGGGGACTTGTGATATGTGGTTTTCTGTCACAGAAAAGAATAAACAGAAGATATTGCAGATAATCTGTGGGAGGACAAACCAGGGTAAGATTTAGACAGTGAACGGTAGGGTACTGAGGAGTGCAGTAGAACAAAGGGATCTGGGAATACAGATCCATAATTCCTTGAAAGTGGTGTCATAGGTCGAAAGGGTCATAAAGAGAGCTTTTGGCACATTGGCCTTCATAAATCAACATATTTGATTTAAGGAAGAGCTTGGATGTTATGTTGAAGTTGTATAGTGAGGCATAATTTGTAGCATTGTGTGCAGTTCTGTTCACCTATCTACAGTAAAAATGTCAGTAAGATTGAAAGATTACAAAGAAAATTTACAAGGATATTGCCAGCACTGGAGGACCTGAGCTATAGGGAAAGATTGAAAAGGTTTGTTGGCCGTGAAGGAATTAAAATATGCAAGAACACATCAAACTCGAATGAAACTAGACAAACCAATTGTCTTTGTTCATGCCATGTGCTTGGAGGAATGTAGTCTGCCATTTTGTGAAGGTGCTCTGTAACCTCCATTTTGTGAGCTGTCTTGTGAACTGATTTTGCTCAGTAATAGTTCTATCAAAGTGCATTTAAGTTGACACGGTGATACTCCTAATAATCTGCTGACCTGGAGATCATTTCCAAATGAGAAATTATTTGTGAGGAGTTCTTTGGTACAATAGAACATGCAGGTTTATGAAAAGGAGAGTCTGTGTAACTCGAACTTAGAAGCTGGCTGATTCAGAACAAAGAGACACTTGCAGAAGGGCAATAAATTGGTATACATCCAATGGGAATCTGACTCAGATCAGTCAGATGACCTCGAGCCAATGAGATTGAAATGCAACATTTGACCTGATAAGGGAAGAGTACACGAATGAAGAGTTTCAAGTGCAAAGTGATGAGAACTCTGGAGACTGAATATTGCAAGGTAGAGCCCCATGCCAGGGGCTGGGAGAAAAAAAAGGATCGATTTTCTGGCCAAGGGGAGATTTGTATTTTGTTACAAATTGGACAAGTGGTTTGAGTGTGTATTGTGTGAGATTCTGTGCTGTACTTTTTATGACTCCGATTGATACAGAGGGAACAGTAGATTTCATGCGTTAAGTTTTTGGCTTGGGGTCAACGTAGCTACGATGTTGTTTGTGCAGAGACAATAAAGTGCGAGCTTTGATTAATTAAGATTTGCTTAGTGAGCTAACTAACCTAGATCTGTTGATGATCAGTCAGCAGGTTAGGACTTCACCCCCTGCGGCACTGGAGAATGAGGGAAGATTTGATAGAGGTATACAAAATTATGAGGGGTATAGATAGAGTCAATGCAAGCAGGCTTTTTTCCACTGAGGTTGGGTGAGACTACAACTAGAGGCCACCGATTAAAGGTGAAAGGTGAAATGTTTAAGGGGAACATGAGGGGTATCTTCTTCACTCAGGGGGTGGTGAGAATGTGAAAAGATCTTCCAGGGTAAGTGGCGGATGCAGGTTTGATTTCAAAGTTTAAGAGAATTGTGGATATACATTGATGGGAGGGGTATGGAAGGCTATGGTCCTGGTGCAAGTTGATGGGTCTAGGCAGAATAATAGTTTGGCATGGACTAGATGGGCTGAAGGGCCTGCTTCTGTGCTCTGTGACTCTATGAATTGGAATATAAAAATATTCATGAGTTCAGGCAAAATCAGTGTGGAGAGAGAGAAATAAGTTAACCTTTAAAATTAATCATTTTTCAGGAGTACTTGACCACCATGCTGTGTGCCTGGAATTAATGCAATTCAGAGAACATGAGGATTGCAGATTTCCTACCTGAGTGGCATTGCTGAATCAGAGGGCTCTCGGAACAACCCCGTGTTTTCACACTACTAGATTGCTTCATTCTAGATTACTTAAATAATTGAATTAATTTCCTTATAGCTGCTGTAATGGGATTTGAACTTGCTTCTGGATATATAATCCAGGACACGGAATCACTAGTTCTGCATCATTACTGTTATGCAATCAGTCCTGAAAGTGAACTCGTTGACTATGCTCTGTTGTTTCAGAAAGCTGAACATTGGAGTAAGATTTGATGCGGAACCTGCCTTTGATTCTGAAGTAAGGAAGTAGGATGTTCTGCTAATTTAAGAGGCCCTGTTAGACCACAAGACATAGGAGCAGAATTAGGCCATTCAGTCCTTTCTGGTCATGGCTGATCCCATATCCCATTCAACCCCATACACCTGCTCTCTCACCATATCCCTTGCTGCCCCAAACAATTAGGAATCTATCAACTTTCACTTTGAATATACTACGGACTTGGCCTCACCACAGTTAGTAGCAGAGCATTTCATAGATTCACCACTCTTTGGCTAAAAGAAATTCCTCCTTACTTCTGTTCTAAAAGGTCATCCCTCAATTTTGAGGCTGTGCCCTCTAGTTCTGGATATCCCCAGCAGAGGAAATATCCTCTCCACATCCACCTTATCTAGTCCTTTCAACATTCAGTAGGTTTCAATGAGATCCCCTGCATTCAAAGGTTCAAAGGTTGAATTTAATGTCAGAAAAATGTATGCAATATACATCCTGAAATGCTTTTTCTTCACAAACATCCATGGAAACAGATAAGTGCCCCAAAGAATGAATGACAGTTAAATGTGAGAACCCCAAAGTCCCCCTCCTGTTCCCCCCTCCCACGTGTACGCAGCAGCAAGCAACAATCCCACCAGCAAAAAAAAGGTGCACATCAGTACCATCGCTGAGCCCAAGCGCGTGCTAAGCAATAGCAAAGACACAGACCAAAGTTACCTCAAAGGCTTCGCATTTCATCCAACATTCGACAGGTTCTCTCTCTCCCTGGCAAGGGAGAGGGAGGTGTCCCCCATTTTCAGAGCAAGCAGGAGACAAAACAACAACCCGCTGGTTTACGATGTTAAAAGTCCGTTTTGTTGCTTTTTCGAGCTTTGTGTCCAAAGATTGCAAAGACCTCAGGTCTTCGGGCCTACAGCTAAAGATTGTCCGGCCTCCCCAATGACACACGAGTCTCCTGCCGTGACACCGACCCTCGATCCGCCTGTTTCCAGAGCCCCAAGATCTTAGGCTTCTGAACATGATCAAGAGTCTCAGGCCAAACCATTAGCATGTCAAATAACGGCCAGTCGTGAAACCCCGAGAATGGGTCCCATTCCCGCAAAGAACCAAAGCCTGCGTGTAACTCCAGGTCAGGGTCTTCAAAAGAACCCTGAAAGGGAAAATTAAAGATATTAAAGGTAGAAATAGAGCTGTTTCTGAAGATGCAAACAAAGGAGTCGCCATTAGATGCCATTATCCCTCCTGAGCTTCATTCTTCTAAATTCCAGGCCTAAAACTGCCAAACACTTCTCATATGTTAACATCTTCATTCCTGGTATCATCCCTTTATCTGGGTGAGACTATTTTTCTTCTGATTTATGGAATATGGCTGTCACTGACACAGGCAGTATTTATAGTCCACCCCTAATTGTCTTTGAGAAGGTGGTGGGAGCCAAATTGTTCAATGCCGGGCACCATTTTATAGGCTGAGCCTATTCTTATTGTGCTAAAGATGGCTCTAATACTTGGGCTCCGCTCTGAGAAGGGAATGGTGATATATTTCCAAGTCTAGCCATGTGACTTGAAAGGGTGACTGCTTCATCGGGCACCTGTGCTCCACCTGGAAAAGCAGAACTTCCCATTGGCCAAACATTTTAATTCCCATTCCTGTTCCAACACATCAGTCCATGGTCTCCTCGTGCCAAGATCAGTCCACCCTCTAGGTGGGGGAGCAACACCTTGTATTAACCTTCAACCTGATGGCTTGAGTATTAATTTCTCCTACGGTTAAAAAAAATGTTTCCCTCCTCCACCCATCTTCAATTCCCCACATTGGCTTTTAACCTCTTCTCACCTGCCTATCACTTCCCCATGGGTCCCCTCCTCTTTCCTTTTCTGCTATGGTCCACTCTCCTCTCCTATCCGATTCTTTCTTCTCCTGCCCTGGACATTTCCCATCCACCTGGCTTCACCTTTCATCTTCCAGGTATCCTCCTTCCCCAACCCCCGCCCCCCCGCAACCTTTTTATTTTGGTATCTTCCCCCTTTCCTCTCGGTTCTGAAGAAGGGTCTTGGCCTGAAACATCGATTGTTTACTCTTTCCCATAGATGCTGCCTGACCTGCTGAGTCTCTCCAGCATTTTGTGTGTGTTTTGCGAGGTGGGGAAGGGGTTATGGCTGTCTATGTTCCACCAGTTTCCCGCATCTTAGTGCTGTATATCTCTATGACTCTATAACTAGTACTACCAACACAAGAAAATCATCAGATGCTGGAAATCCAAAACAACACACACAAAATGATGGAGGAATTTGGCAGGCCAGGCACCATCTATGGAAAAGAGTAAACAGTCAACGTTTTGGGCCAAGACCCTTCTTCAGGACTGGAAAGGAAGAGGAGGTCCGAAATAGAAGGTGAAGGGGGTGGGGGGGAAGGTGGCAGGTGATAGATGAAACTGAGAGAGGGGAAGAGAGTGAAGTAAAAAGCCGTGAAATTAGTGAAAGAGAAAAAGGACTGGAGAAGCGGGTATCTGATAGGAGAGGACAGAACATTATGGGAAGGATGAGGAGCACCAGAGGGAAGTGATGGGTAGGTAAGAAGAGAAGGTGTGAGAGGAATAGGTGAAGGAGAGGAGGGGTTCAATAACTTGGAAGTCCAAGAAATCGATGTTCATGCCATCAGGCTGGAGGCTACCCAGACGGAATATAAGGTGTTACTCCTCCACCCCGAGCGTGGCCTCAGCCTGACAGTAGAGGATGGCATGGAGTGACCTGTCAGAATGGGAATGGGAAGTGGAATTAAAATGGGTGGCCACTGAGAGATCCTGCTTTTTCTGGCAGACGGAGCATAGATGCTTGACAAAGCCGTCTCCCAGTCTGCATCGGGTCTCGCCGATATACAGGAGGCCACACCCGGAGCACTGGATACAGTACGTGACCCATACAGACTGGCACGGGAAGTGTCGCCTCACCTGGAAGGACTGCTTGGGACTGCGGAGGAAGTGTCGAGGCACCTATCATTACGGTTACTGTCAATACAGTTGGGCAGCAGCATTACAGACGACATTTCAGATCGACGACCTTTCATCAGAACCTGGTTTCTTAGTACAGTAATTTAACCCGTCTGCCACTATTTAAAGCAGCAATGGTGTGCTAATGACATTCAGCTGTTGTGCTAATCGGCAACGTCATGGGTGGTGATTCTTCATACTTGCGGGGTAATAGATAAAACACTGTCAATAATGTCAACGAAATAGCATTACCATGGTCAGAACAAGAGTATTTCTGTCAGTAACTTTAAGGATTCAAGGATTCAAAGTATATTTATTATCGCAGTATGTGCGCAGTGTTCAACCCTGAGATTCATTTTCCAACAGACAGCCGCAAAACTAAGAAAACAATGGAACACGTTCAAAGAAAAACATCAAACACCCTCCCTCCCTGCATAAAAACAAATCGCACAATGATCACCAGACACCCCACCCACCCACCTTCAACACCCAAAGATAAAACAAATCGCGCAAAAGTCAATGAAAATGAATGAGTGAAAATACAGGAAACGAAACAGAAAATCGAAAGAGTCCATGTTCAGCTCAGCTCAATTTTCATTATAACCATATAACAATTACAGCACGGAAACAGTCCATCTCGGCCCTTCTAGTCCGTGCCAAACTCTTACTCTCACCTAGTCCCACTGACCTGCACTTAGCCCATAACCCTCCATTCCTTTCCTGTCCATATAGCTGTTCAATTTAACTTTAAACGACAACATCGAACCTGCCTCAACCACTTCTGCTGGAAGCTCGTTCCACACAGCTACCACTCTCTGAGTAAAGAAGTTCTCCCTCATATTACCCCTAAACTTTTGCCCTTTAACTCTCAACTCATTAGTCCAACTGACAAACCGCAGTCCCAGAAATCCGGCACCAATAGCGCCGCGGGAGGGGGACCACTCGAACGTAGGGAGCTTCCGTCGGGAGCAGTAAGCAAGAGGAAGAGAGAGAGACCATCACACGCAGACACCTTCCACCGGCAGCAGTGAGTGAGAGGCTGATAGACGGCGCCGAACACCCGCTCGGCAAATCGGGAGCTGATGTTGGATGCCAGCAGGGACAGTGTCACAGCGAATGGAACCACACCCTCAAAGTTCCAACAACCCACGTTCTAGCCTGACCTCCAGTACTGTCCCTGTACTTATTTTTCATTTCCTCCCAACCCCTGGAAAACATGCCAGCATAGATTAATCAGCCACAGTAAATAATTGCAGATCTATGTTAGTGGTAGAATCTAGGGGGTAATGTGAGTCAGTGTAGGTTTAGTGCAAAATGGGTGCTTAATGGTCAGCATGGACTCGGATCTTACCAACAGAAAAGATGCAAATAAGGTTGAGAGAGTACAGAGAAAATTTACAAGAGTGTTGCCAGGACTGGAGGACCTGAGTTGTAAGGAAAGATAGAATAGATTTGGACTTTATTCCCTCGGACATAGAAGATTGAGAGGAGATTTGATGGTGGTACGCAAAATGATGAGGGGTATAGATGGGGTAAATTCAAGCAAGCTTTTTCCGTTGAGGTTGGGTGGGAAAACAGGGTGAAAGGTGAAATGTTTGAGGGGAACGTGAAGGGAAACGTCTTCGCTGAAATTATGAGAGTGTGGAACGAGCTGCCGGTGCAGGTAGTGCATGCAAGCTTGATATCAATGTTTAAGAGAAGTTTGGATAGGTACATGGATGAGAAATACTTTGGAGGGCTATGGTCTGGGTGCAGGTCAGTAGGATGAGGCAATTAAAGTGGTTTGGCATGGACTAGATGGGCCCATGCTGTAGTTTTCTATGACTATGAGACACTGGCCCTGTATCTGCTTTGTACTGTATTTGTCTATGACACAAAATATTGTGACAAGTGCTTTTGCTGAGGCAGCACATGGAACTGTAGCTGCTTTTGGAGTGAAGCATTTTGTTACATCTCTCCTTGGCCACAGTGCCTAGAAAAAGTATTCACCCTCCTTGGAAGTTTTCATGTTTTATTGTTTTACAACGTTGAATCATAGTGGAATTTATCTGGCTTTTTTGACACTGATCAACAGAAAAAGACTCTTTCATGTCAAAAAAAAGCCAAATTAAATCCACTGTGATTCAATGTTATAAAACAATAAAACATGGAAACTTGCAAAAGGGGTGAATACTTTTATAGGCACTGTATATAAAGAACAAGTCCTTTTCCTAACCATTATGTCCTTGAGGGTGTAATGGTATCTTCACACAAAACAGGATGATTTTACAGCAGATTCAATTCATTCTCTCTTTTACTGGGTTCTAATTTCCCTCATATACTGTAATATTATATTACGAATAAAACATGTAACAAAAGCAAACATATTGATCTTTTTAAATCTTAAACCTTCAGTTGAAGGCTAAAATTAAGTTGGTAACCACTGACGGTCATACATGGCTCAAGGTTCAAGGTACATTTATTGTCAAATTATGTATGTAGTTTGCAAATCTGAGATTTGTCTTCTCCAGACAGTCATGAAACAAAGAAAACCATGGAGGTCCAAGAAAAACATCAACCACCCCCACATGCAAAACAAAATTGCCCAAATGCCAACAAGAACATCAGCCCCTCCCAGCACACACCAAAAAAATGAATCGTGTAAATGGCAACAAGTACATCAAAACCCCCACACGCAAAGAAAAATAAATCATGCAAACGCCAACAGGAACATCAAACCTCCCACCCACCCACTGGCAAAAAAAATCAAACAAACCCTAGAGATTTTGGCATCATTTTGTTTACCTAGCAATTAAACTGACTTCTTAAATAAAGGGAAGAAGGTAGAACTACAAAAAGTTAGTTCTCTGAAGTCATTTCAGTCCAATCAAATCTGGAGTATTCCTGGTTGAATTTGACAGTCTTTTCTTGAATGAAGCTAAATTGTTTCATCTATAATCTGATTCTTCATTTGACTTGATCCAGTTTAGGAAGAAAATAACGTTGGGACACACGTTTGCTCTGCTTGTGTATGTTCATGTAAATTGGAGAGAAATGAGATTGCAAATGCTGGAATCTGGTGCTATACACAAAGTGCTAGGTGCATCATCTATATCTATGGAGGAAAATGGACAGTCTATATTTTGGGTTGAGTCCCTTCAGCTGAGTGGGAAAGAAAGAGGGATGACAGCTGTAGTGGCCAAACCAAACTAAAATTATTGCCACTGCCAGTGACCCCATGGAGTTGTTATATTTGCATGAAGCACCCTCACTCCAATAATGATTGCTCCAAAAGTCCAAGATGTGCATTTTGATCCTTTATTAGCAATTAGCAAACATACAATCTTGAAGCAATGAAACTTAAGTGTACCAAAGTGTAAACTAATTGAGCGATCAGTGAAAGAAACTACTGCAGTCAGTCCCAAGCTACAAACTACGATGAACAAAGCAAGGATACATGACTTATTCCCTTCGCTTTTACCACGCCTCCTACTCATGTGACTAGTTATCATAATAGACATAATAAACGAGCAACACAGAATACAATGCAAGTAGAGAACAGGTGCGTGGCTCCTACAATAGCTAACATAAAAAGTTGGAGGGAAGGGCTGGAGCAAAAGCTGGTATTTGTGACTTTTTTATATAATTTATATATTTTCAATACGGACTATTTTACTTCCTTCAATAGTACCACCATTTAGACTGTTTCTGTAAATCCTCCTGTCTCCATTTTAGAATGCCAGTCCCAGGGAATGCAGGTATGTTTCAGTATCTATTCTATTGCAGTAGGCCTTGTTTCTTAGTGTTGAAAGGTCAACCTAAATTAAATACTTTGAACTTAAGTTCCAAACAAGGGAAAATCTGCAGATGCTGGAAATCCAGAGCAACATACACACAATGCTGGAGGAACTCAGCAGGTCAGGCAACATCTATGGAAGAGAGTAACCAGTTGACGCTTCGGGCCAAGACCTATCGGCAAGGCTCGGCCTGAAATGTTGACTGTACTCGTATCCATAGATGCTGCCTGGCCTTCTGGGTTCCTCCAGCATTGTCTGTGTGTTGCTTGAATTTAAATTGTCTTTTTATGCTGAGTTCACTAAAATGCTAAAGGTACTGAATACTCAACAGCCTCTCCTGTGTGTATTGGTGTCAGTTGACACTGTAATCCTTGGCAAAATGAGTAAGTGTTTTTTAATCAACACACGTAAAAGTTGCTGGTGAACGCAGCAGGCCAGGCAGCATCTCTAAGAAGAGGTACAGTCGACGTTTCGGGCCGAGACCCTTCATCAGGACTAACTGAAAGAAGAGCTAGTAAGAGATTTGAAAGTGGAAGGGGGAGGGGGAGATCCAAAATGATAGGAGAAGACAGGAGGGGCAGGGATGGAGCCAAGAGCTGGACAGGTGATTGGCAAAAGGGATATGAGAGGATGATGGGACAGGAGGCCCAGGGAGAAAGAAAAGGGAGGGGGGGAGAAAACCCAGAGAATGGGCAAGGGGTATAGTGAGAGGGGCAGAGGGAGAAAAAGGAGAGTGAGAAAAAGAACGTGTGTATATAAATAAATAATGGATGGGGTACGAGGGGGAGATGGGGCATTAGCGGAAGTTTGAGAAGTCAATGTTCATGCCATCAGGTTGGAGGCTACCCAGACGGAATATAAGGTGTTGTTCCTCCAACCTCAGTGTGGCTTCATCTTTACAGTAGAGGAGGCCGTGGATAGTCATGTCAGAATGGGATTGGGACGTGGAATTAAAATGTGTGGCCACTGGGAGATCCTGCTTTCTCTGGCGGACAGATTAATGACCTTTTCATGGTCAATAATTGTTATTGATATTACTGATCTCATTCATTGTCTTCTCTGCAGGCAGCATATACCATATTTCACACCTAACCACAATGTTGTTAAATTCAACAATGTAACCATTATATCCAGTGCCAATGAAGAGTAGAGTAAATTGCCTCAACAACTATCACCCAGGGGCACTCACATCCACTGTGATGAAATGCTTTGGAGAGGTTGGCCATGGCCAGAATCAACTCCTGCCTAAGAAACGACCTGGAACCACTGCAATTTGCCTATCGCCACAGCACGGTCTACAAGGGTTGCAATCTCACTAGCTCTCCAGTTGACCTCAGGTCACCTGGCTAATAGTAGTACTTACGACAGGCTGCTGCTTACTGACTACAGCTCAGTGCTCAACACAATAACATACCCTCACTCCATTCTAATTAACAGGCTCCAAAACCTAGTCCTATGCACCTCCCTCTGTAACTGGATCCTTGACTTCCTCACTGGGAGACCACAGTCTGTGCGGATCAGAAATAACATATCCTCCCCACTGACCATCAACACTGGCACACCTCAAGGATGAATGCTTAGTCCACTGCTCTAATCTCTCTACATGCTGCAGGGTCCCCCTGTCCATGCAGCTCAGGAATCCAAAGGAATGGCAGAGACTGGTACAGCTTGGCAGCTGCATTGAATTTAATGTAGGACATCCTTAGGGACTGTAGCTCTATATTTTTTCTCGAGGGTATATTCCTCAAGCCTTCCCTGTAAGTGGGTGTAGCCACGAGGCAGCAGAATTTTGAGATCAGAGTTTCCTTCTCCTGGATGAGCTGCCAGCCACAGCTGACGGGCCCCATCTGCCCGAAATAACTGATCTTAAGGCACCAGTAATCCGCCTTTTCCCTTATCCTGTCAGTAGAAACATCCCACCGGGATTTGTAGCTAAAACAGACGTGAAGGCCAAGAGCTGGACTTGGATGTCAGAGGCTATTTGAGACACACACCACTGGCAGCATTTACCACTCCCCCCAACCCATCCCATCCCCCCGGCCATAACAACTTTAAGGAACCACATTGACGACTATTTTAATTCAAAAACCAACAAGGATTACTTTTTATTATGTGAACTGATTGCACCTATTTTTGGAATATTTGTAAATGTTATAAGTATTATGATTATGCAATTGAGTTTGAACATAAACTTGGAAATGCGTGATAATTTTCAGCATAAATTGCTTTTGGATTTGCAAATGCTTCTGAAGTATCTTAATAGGATTCACAAATAGATATTCCTACATAAGCAATGAAACCAGAGCAGTAGGTTGGGCAACAATACTTTTAAGATGAACAATGGGCATATTGATGATACACCCCTGGCACTATATACTTTATGTAGATTCCTATCTAGGACCAAAAGCTACAGGTCAAAGAAAGGACAACACTTTCCTGAGCATTTAACAAATCAAAGTAGCATCTAAATAGAATAGGTCAACTTGTTTAAAAAGAAATTTACAGTAGTCGTGATTGCCATCAAAGACAAGAAATAGATAGGCTTATTATGTGGTGGAACCGGTTTCCAGTGTTGCTGCCACTGACAACTTGGTGTTTTGGAGAAAATTGTTTTTGTTTTTTCCACTTTTTTGTACTTGTTACATTTCTGGAGTTTGACTTTTGATCAGCGTGGCACTCGTGCAAGCAATGAAGAGGAGAGGAAACCTCAAATGTTTATGAGTATGTTGTTGGAATATTAGTAATTAAATACTCATCATTTGTAAAATTTATTTTGTCTGATAATATCATTAACAATCAGAAGAAGGGGTTGAAGGGATCCTATAAACTATGAAGAGACAAGACAAATGAAACACAGGAAACATTTGCAGACTTGTTTAATGGAGACATGGTGGGATAAGATTCTTGACAATCCATCCAAATTGAAGGAGCCACTTTTATGTGGACTTCTCAGGAAGGGCAATAAAATGGGGAAGTGAGTTGAATTGACCGATCTCAGTGGTTCCTTAGAAAGATGATCACTGTAAGCTCTTCTTGGTCTACTCTGTGAGGTTGTCCCAACAGTGAAGTCCAAATTGAGCTAGAGGGCAGACACTAGCAAAGCTGACCTCCTGCTCCTTCAGTGAACATTAAGCCCAGCAGAAGACTGGCAAGGGAAAGATGTGCATTGCATCTAGTTCTTCCAATGCATATAGATGGTGATGGTGTCTGGATTTTCCAGTACATATGGATGGTGATAACGGCTGGTTCTTCAGTGCATACGAATGGCAATAGTGCCAGCAATCCAGTGAAAAGATGTAAAATCAGGAAAGTGTTTTTTTAAAAGTTATTTTAAGTTTTAAAATATTTCTTACAGAATTTCTTAAAAGGGTATACAACTATTTGGGATACACCTCAGCTGTCAGAAACATTTAAAACTTGTTGAGGTGTATTGACAGCAAATAATTGTCGAAGGCAGTGCAGGAAGTGCTGGGTGAAGCCTCAGTACGCTCACCTTTCAGAACTTCCTTTGTCAGGTCAGCTCCTTCAGCCATCCTCATCAGGGGAAGGTAAATCCAAGTGAGAAATGCAGCCACTAACTCCACACAGAGTGCAGGATCCATCACCATTCAAACCATTAACCTGCCTTTTGCCTTTCAAGAGGCTGACCCGCCCATTTTGTGTCTTCTCCTCACCTCCAGGGGAAACGAAGGTGAGGCGCGTCATCAGCGTCCTATCAGGCACAAAATGCTTTACCCTCTCTGCATCATCCATCACAAGCGGGGCATCCCAGTGGCCAAACTTTTTAATTCCAATTCTCATTTCCGTTCCGATGTGTCAATCCATGACATCCTCTTGTGCCCAGATGAGGCCACCCTCGGGGTGAATAAGCAACACTTTATATTCCGTCTGGATACCTTTCAACCTGATGGTATGAATAACAATTTCTCCCTCCATTGAACAAATTTCCCTCACCCTTTTCCTCTTTTCCCCACTCTGACCTTTTACTTCTTCCCACCTGCCTATTAATCCCCTCCGGGTCCCCTCCTCTTTCCCTTTCTCCTACTGTTCACTCTTAAGGGCTCATTTTTTTATTGTCAAAATATGTATGTATGATACAGCTCTGATATTTGTCTATTCCAGATAGCCATCAAATACAGAAAGACCATGGGTGTGGATGAAAAAAAAAGACATCAACTACTCCCCTGCAAGAAAAATAAAAAAGAAACAGAACTCGCAGGCCCCAAAATTCCACCCCACCGCAGCAAAAAAAATCCACAATAACAATCACTGACCCCTTACACATAACAATCCCTAGTCCATGTCACCCTCACTTGTAGAAAAGAACACCGGTAGTAGCAACAAACCCCAACCCCCCTCTTACACACAAAAATTAACAGCTCACTCAACCTCCAGTCGGCCACAAGAAAGAAAACACCGAAAAACTGACGGAAACCAATATAAAATACACTCCAATAATCACATAACTGTCAGAATATGGGAAACTTCCTTTCATCTGCATACAAGGAGAGCAGCTGCATAAACTCAGTCCTTCTGCAAAGAATGACTACTGACTGGGGTCCAAACACTGCTGATCCAGGTCGAATGCACTGATCTGGGGCCGAACATGCCAAACGCGCCAATCTGGCTCCTGCCCGACTCCGTTGGGAGTCATCTCTGACCCCCTCTGCATTTACCTTGGTGCTTCATACTTTCTCGCTGCTTCGAGATGGAGTTGTCCAACACACCACGCCTCGCCTCTGGACTTTTCTATGAGTCAGTTTATGTTCTTGGACCTTTTCGGCACCATCTCTGATCTCCACAAGGCAGCTGTCCGGACACAGCATAGCGCTGGATTCTTTGACTGAGTTCCAAACTGTGCATCACAGCCTCCAACAGTTTCCGTCAGACAAACTAGACAAAAAGAACAAGCAGAAGGCATAGAAAAAGTGAAATTATTGGATGGATTTGCTATCAGGAAGATGTCGCCCAAGGAATCGTTGTTCACTGGTGCCATCTTGACCAGAAGACCTATCAGATCTTTCCTACCAGATCCTTTCCTCTCCAGCCCTTGACCTTTCCCACCCATCTGGCTTCCCTATCACCTTCCAGCTAGCCCCCTTCCCCTACCCCCACCTTTTTATTCAGGCATCTTCCCCCTTCCTTCTGAAGGGGCTCGGCCTGAAACGTTGACTGATTATTCATTTCCATAGATGCTGCCTGACCTGATGGGCTCCTCCAGCATCTTGTGTGAGTTCCTTGACTTTCTCACCTTTTTCTCTGTATTTTCCCAAATGGAGGGCATTCCTGCTACATCTGGTATTCCTATGGTGGGAATAAAAGCTTTTTGTTTGTATCTAATAAAACCATAGATCATGAAAATATTTCTCTTCATAAAAGTGAGGAATTGTTCCAAAGATCCTACAATGACAACAAAATATTTTGCTGCCTTTCATGTGAGATTTACTAACTATGCATGCATCATTATGAGATTTCTCCAGCTGCTGCCACGATCTAAATACACTAGCAGAAAGTATCAATTGCCAACACCATCAATCAGCAATAACCCCTAATTCGCCTAATATACAAAAGTCTATCCAACCTTTTCTTAATTACGTGCCTAGAATGCGTTAAGCTTATTGGGAAGGGGAGGGATGTTGTTGAGGATGCTGCCCAACTTGGTTTTCTAACCTCTTATAATATGTAAGTCCTGCCACAGCTGATGGTTGGACTGAGACTCTATTTTGGACAGTACTGTATCTTAGCATCTCTGATAGCTTTACGGACGTCATATCTTGATTTCTAATAAAGATTAGGGTCACCTGATTTGAATGCTGTTGACCTTGACTTCAGAAGGGTGGATCTCCCAGTTCATCAATGTTGTTTCCAGTTTGGTAAAGCCAAGATTGTTCCCTTTGGTACACAGCCTGCAAACTTGCTGATAAAGTCTGTGATGGTATGAACATACTCATCCGGACACACCACTGAGTCTTTAAACGTGGACCAGTCGACCGACTCAAAGTGGTCATGTACTGTAGGATCTATTCCGTTTCTCACACCAGCACTGTATACCTTTCTGTTCTTGATTCTCTTGTTTCAGCTTCTGACCCCTAACCCTGACCATGCATTAGACCCTTGAATGTAGGAGTACAGCCTGGTGGGCTGATTTACCAAGGTGTGTATGAAGGATGTCTTGGTAGGCATCTTTGGTGGTTTTATAGCAATGGTCAGGGTGTTTGGGCCCCTGGTGGGACAGGAGACATACTGGTATTATTGTGGTAATGTACTTTTGAAGTTGGCCTAGTTGGGGTCCCCATAACACTGAGAAAGGCCTTGGATTGTCCTGTTTCAAGACTTGCCTACAGAGCATAGTTTGCTGAGTGCAAGCTTCCATATCTCTCTGAGGTGGGGGTGTGGGGGAAGGGGTGTAGATTACTGTCAAGATAGCTGAAGTGAACTCAAAGGCAGGTAATATGGACAACAATTCACCCATTAGGTATTCCAAATTCGGTGAGCAGGAGCTCACCAAAATCATGATGTTTGAGCACCATGAGGAATGGATTAAGAAGTGTCTTGGAAACTATCTTGGGCATGCTATAGGGTAGCAGTGAAAATCCAAAAGGCTACTGATGAAAATATCAAAGGACAAGAGAAGTAAATGGTTGGTCAGAAGAATATGGAAGAAAACCCAGCTATTGCACTGTACACTGTATCATGAGACTATACGAAGGGAAGCGAGAGGAAGTCTGGTGGCAGAATAATGAATCGGTACGCTGAGGAAGGAGGTAAAGTGCAGAATGGAAAAGGATACCAATTAATTCCAAAGAGCATCCCAGGATGAAAAGTTGCAAGAATCTTGGCAGCGTATGAATCCCCAACAATGAGCCACTCTAGCAAGCATTCCACCTTCCATAATGTTAAACTGTAACACCATTGTCAATACCTGTTGACACATCACTGAACAGATTCTGCACTGAGCCAGCTACGTGGCATCTCTGTGACCAGACTACTGACTGTAGAATACCCAACTCTCCTAAGCCTTTGTCAGCTGTAAAGCAGATCAGGATTATGAAGAAGTCTTTGGCAGGTCAAGACAGAGCAAAGCTGCATAACAAATATCCAATGTCATCTGGAGCAGTGGTCTATTTGACAGGTAAATTTTCCACAGCCTGACGTGCACCCATCACCAAGTAGTATGCCTATGTGTGGTCTATAGTATAGAATGCATTCTCCAACTTCCCTCCAAGTCTTAGAGTCATCTACAGCACAGAAACAGACACTTTGGCCCATCTAGTCAGTGCTGACCCTTACTTAGACTATAGGCCTCCATACCCCTCCCAACCATGTACCTATCCAATCATCTCTTCAATGTTGCAATTGAACACACATCCACCACTTCTACTGGCAGCTCATTGCACACTCACACCATCCTTTGAGTGAAGAAGCTTCCCCTCAGGTTACCCTTAAATATATTACCTTTCGCCCTTAACCTATGATCTCAAGCTCTAGTCTCACCCAACCTCATTGAGATAATAAGTCTTCTTGGTTAATAAGTCTGCCCAAATTCATGTTCCCAGTCATTGTGAAGATCATGGGCAGAAGGTTCCTTTGAACATTTTCCCCTTATACTGACAGAAGATCACTACTCTTTCATTGGTGTCTCATCAAATAGTTGGCATTTCCTACCCATTCCATCTGACAAGAATAAGCAAAATTCTTGTTTTCAAGGGTCATAGGGTTGGGAGGCTTGAGTGACTCAATGACCCAGAGAGCTATGTTGGCTGGAGTCAGGGCTTTATGCTTTGGCTCTTGGTAGGGTCACCTATGCCAAACAGGTCAAAGGGTAGAGGCCAGACTAAGAGTGGTCCACCTGTCCTCCAGGTTCAGGGGGGTTCTGCTCAGGGCTAACAACCCTAACTGGTAAAACAAAATTGTTATGGAAACAGCATCTACATCTCAGTATTCCTGAGTTTCCACCCGGGACTTGCACGGCTGACGGAAGTGAAAACCGAGAGGAACCTATTGACATGATGAAGGAAGCCTGAACCTTACAGGGGATGGTGAGACTGTCGTAAATTGGGGGACCGCTTCATCAAGCACCTCTGCACTATCCTACCCAAGCGGGACTTCCTGCTGGCCAAACATTTTGATTCCGGTTCCCTTTCCCATTCCAACGTTTCGGTCCATGGTGGAGGAGCAACACCTTGTATTCCGTCTGGGTAGCCTCCAACCTCATGGCATGAATATCAATTTTTCCTTCGGGTAAAAAAATTCCACCCCCTTCCTCCCTTCCCCACTCTGATCTTCTCACCTGCCTATTACTTCCCCCTAGTTCCCCTCCTCCTTCCCTTTCTCCCATAGTCCACTCTCCTCTCCTATCAGCTGCCTTCTTCTGCAGACCATGACCTTTTCCAACCACCTGGCTTCAGCTATCACCTCCCAGCTAGCCTCCTTCCCCCAACCCCAGCACACAGTTTTATTCTGGCATCTTCCCCCTTCCTTCTCGATCCTAAAGAAGGACCTCAGCCCAAAACATGACTGTTTATTCATTTCCATAGAATCTGCCTGACCTGCTGGGTTCCTCCAGCATTTTGTGTGACGACCTTCACTGCGGGCCTCAACGCCAATGGCGTAACAAGCAGTTGGTAAGCAAGTACAACGGAGCAAGATATTACCAGCACACGCACAATCATGGACAAATCACAATGAATCAGAGAAATCTAAATGTCAGCCTTTGAGGAATTAGAAATCAGCTGACAATAATGAAAAGTTATAATGGCAGTAAGGTAATAGTCTTTGGGGAAGTACTACAAGCATCAGACGGCTCATTCTAATTACTTCACTGTACATCATGACATTGCAGTCTTGCACAGCGTGATTTCCCCTGTGGCTTATGGCATTCTGTGTATATTCTACATTCTGTGGAAATGTTTCAAGGGCAGTTATTTTATTGTAGGTTAAAAAAGTGACCGAAGCATTCTGTTATTTTTTTGAACTGCATTCAGGCACGGTTCATGAATTTATTTCGAGCTATTTATGTGTTGTGGGGTCTTGGTGCTATGCTTCAATTAAACTCACATCGATGAGATTGTGGCTCTTAGAAAGCGAACGCAATCTTCCTGGGTGACGATGGCATTAGTTTTAGGGTTTATAGTTTATAATTCCAGAACAGGAAATGGAGCAGGTCATGTTATTTCTTGATTTCCCGAGGGATTTGTGATCTTACAATATGTTTCATTTTGGATAGTAGTTCTGTTGCAATGAAATGGCTGTAGCTTGTTTAACAGAACGTGATATTTTGCCTCAAGAATCCTCTGGGTACAATGCAGTTATTCCAAAGGTGTTTTTCTTCAGTCATATGGCTTTGAATAGAGTACTTTGTTTTCAAAATTTACTTTAATGGAACTCCTAGATAATTTTCTTGCTACACACCCTATTAAAACCTTGTTTATGTGCTTGATTCAATGGTTGCTTTGTAAAGCCAGAGTATTTTGAGTGACTTGCATGGTTCACAATCCCCATACAGTTGGCAGACTGAGACTGGAGGCTCCCAGATATGCACAGTTCACTCTGATGGCTGGATGTGAACACAACAGATTCTGTAGATGTTGGAAATCCAGGTCAGCACACAAAAAATGCTGGAAGAACTCAACAGGACAGGTAGCATCTGCGGAAGGGAATAAATAGTTGATGCTTTGGGCTGAAACCCTTCATCAGAATCTGATGCTGTGTCAACCATGTACTCATGAACCATGGATAGGGTGGACCTTGCAAACAGATTTGCAGTCTACAGTGTCATCTTCAGTGATACTTAATGGTCCTCCTTGTTAGCTGTTGGCCTTTTAAGTTATAAACTTCCCCAATGTTGTAACTCTCCCTACTGTTCCTGACCTCCCCTCATCACCTTGCCAAGCTGTAATTGTGATCCTTACTTTTTCACACCCTGTCGTCCCAAACCAAATTAAGGGCCCCGATTCCCTCATAATGATATTTAGATTCTGCCACACTGTTGCCAGGTCTCTCTCTCCCTAGCAACCGCCCCCCCCATTACATCTGCCCTCCATCCATGACCCATCTGTAATCCTCCCCCATGCAAATGGAAGGTCTCAAAACTCGTTGAAAGTCGCAAGGTGTGTTCTATTGTACTCAGCATTGTGGCTCTGGCACCCAGTGGTGTAGAACAGTAGCGTGGCCGGCATCAGCTGTAAGACTGGGATTCAATTCCCTCCGCTGTCTTTAAGGAGTTCGTATGTTCTCCCTGTGCCCGCCTGAGGATTGCTAGAAGGTGACAGGTGAAGACAGGTGAAGCCAGGTGGGTAGGAAAGGTTGGAGAAGGAGGAATGTGATAGAAGAGGTGAGTGGACCACAGGAAAAAGGGAAGGAGGAGGGGCAGCAGGGGGAGATGATAGGCACGTGAGAAGAGATAAGGGGCCGGAGTGGGGAGTAGAAGAAGGGAGGAGGAGGAGGGATTTTTTTTACTGGAGGGAGAAATCAACATTCATGCCATCAGGCTAGAAGCTACCTAGATGGAATATAAGGTGTTGCTCCTCCACCCTGAGATGGGGCTCATGGAAGTCGTGGACTGACATGTCAGAACAGGATTGGGGTTTGGAATTGAAATGTTTGGCTATTAAATAGTTTTGACGTACATTACTGTGCAGAAGTCTTAGGCACATATACACGTATAAGGCTTTTGCTCAGTAACATATTTGTCAACATGGAGCGGAGAGCGAGTTTGTAAATCTAGTTAGAGGCCACCCAGATGTTGCTCCTCCACCCTGAAGGTGTCCTCATTTTGGTTCAAGAGGAGGCCACAGACCAACTTGTTGGAACGGGAATGGGAATCGGAATTGGAATTAAAATGTTTAGCCACCTGGAAGTGCCATGAAGCGGAGGTGCTGCTGTGGAAGTGGCCATGTCTTTATTAAGCCCCTAGGAGCACTCTGATCCTAAACTCGGCTGCATTGGAGCAATATTTCCACTTTCCATTACTGTTTGCACTTGGATTGAGATTCCCGACTTGTCCTTCCCTGCCCTCATTCCTGGGAAAGCAACAAAGGAAAACCTAACAAAAAAAACACCACCCTTGCAAACATGGAAGATCTGCAGTGGGTTTGTACCACTGAATTTCCAGAGGACTTTATAATTCAGTATTTAATTTCAACAAAAGGTTTGTGCCTGTTCCATTTCAAAGTTCAAAATACAGTTCTGTCCTTTCAGTTGTGAATAGCGTGTTGTTGGGAGTAATAGTTCAGGACGTAGAGCTTGAATGGAGACTGGTGAACTAGCACAGTTCCAGTGCATAATTTCCCTGGAGCACCATGGAGCTATTTCCGTGGCGTCTCAGATGAAGAAATAACTCAATTATTGAGATTTCCCTACCTGTTGAGCCAACATGGCCCTGAGAATGATTTCCCCCGGGATTGCACTCAGTGATGGATGCACTCAAACGGGTAATGGCTTGCCACTGGAACTGCTGACGCAAAACACACAAGGATTATTCCAGCGACTTCAATTAAGCACTCAATATTTTTTAGAATTGTCAAATACACTCATGTGCAATCAAAACCTGAATCATGAATCACATCAGTGCACTTGGTCAACATTTCTGTTTGGCATTTCCACTCATGTACAACTTGCAAAGCTGCACCATGTTGAGGGAATGTAAAAATCACTCTCGGTCCCATAGGTCCAAACTCTGACTGTATAAATTATTAAGGGAGCAGTAGAGGAAGTTGACCTTCCATTGTGCGAACGGACTCCCTGGTGTTGCAAGCTGGCCATCTAGTGAACAGAACTGACCGTCAGGAGTAATGAGCTGACCATTCAACGGAGCAAGCCAACTGTATGGTCAGTTCACCACAATTCTGAATATCCTCACCCAATAAACTACCTCCTAGGAATGTACTACAGCCCTTTGTGAGGGCTCTGTGGAAAGACAGTTGGTGACTGGCAGTAAATCCTGGTCTTGCCAGCAGTGTCCAAATCTAATAACATAATTCTTTCCAGCAATAATCACTGGTAACTTTTCACTCTATTATATGGATAGCTTATGTAAGGTTGCTAGCAGGACTTCATTAAAATGTTAATGAACTTCACTGTAGCATTGAGGTTAGCGAAACACTATTACAACACCAGAAAGCCAGCTTTAATTCTGCCACTGTCTGTCCGAAGTTTGTACATTCTCCCCGTGACCATGTGGGTTTTTTTTCATATCCTAAAGACATAAGTTAGTTGGTCAAAAGGGTGTAATTAGGCAGAAAGGCCTGGTAAAATGCTGCATCTCTAAACCAGGGGTTCATGGACCCCTTGCTTAATGGTATTGGTCCATGGCACAAAAAACATTGGGAATCCCTGCTCAAAACACACAATTATATACAAATTTCAAATAACATACTACATCAATGTATTAAAAAAATGTAGAAAGCAACAAAAGGAAAAAGTTGATAATATTTCGCACGCTGACATGATGAACACGGGATGGCTAATATGAACACAAACAACAGGAATTCTGCAGATGCTGGAAATTCAAGCAACACACACCAAAGTTGCTGGTGAACGCAGCAGGCCAGGCAGCATCTCTAGGAAGAGGTGCAGTCGACGTTTCAGGCCGAGACCCTTCGTCAGGACCTAGTCCTGACTGCACCTCTTCCTAGAGATGCTGCCTGGCCTGCTGCGTTCACCAGCAACTTTGATGTGTGATGGCTAATATGAGTAGGCTTGGGCCTTCTCCGGCTGCTCTGGGGAACGGATCCAAGGACTCTTTCTGGTTCAGCATGCTGTCGTTTGCTTCTATTGTTTGCAGGATGTGTGTGTGTTTTTCCCCCCTTATCATCTTCTTAAAAATTGGGTTCTTTGGCTTTCTTGCTTTGTGGCTCCCTGCAAACAGACAAATCTCAATGTGTACAATTTATACATTTTTGATAATAAGTTTACTTGAATCTTGAAATTATTCAGATAAATTTAATAAAATCAACTTTTTCTTATAGATCTTTTTAAAATACAAATATTGCTAAATTCCTGAATCTGTATTTGAAAGTCAACAATACACATTGGCAAACATATCACCTCTTTTAACCCTCAACAGGAACTTCAATAAACTTTAATACATTAACATATTTATACCCAAAGTCTGCTTCACCTATTAGGCTTTTAGGCTAGTGAATCATTAACATTGTCCTGAGAAGCAAACTTATAAAAATGTGGGAGTTGGTTTTATTTAAGATGAAGAGTATTGATAATGGCTGGGGTCACCTGTCTTGTAAAGACACTGTAAAGAAGGCACGGCAAACCACTCCTGTAGAAAAATTTGCCAAGAACATTCATGGTCATGGAACGATCATGATCACTCACGTCCTTCGACCCATTGTACTTAATGAATGAACGTAGAATGGGACAGTAGCATAGCAGTTAACACAATCACTTTAAAGGACCAGTGATCACAGGTTGGGGGTTTGATTCCCGTTGCCATCGGTAAGAGTTTGTACGTTCTCCTGTGACTGCTTGGGTTTCCTCTGGGTGCTCCAGTTTCCTCCCACATTCTAAAGATGGACGGTTAGGTAGTTAGTGAGTTACGGGCATGCTATTTTGGCAATGAAAGCATGGTGACACTTGCAGGTTGTCCATAGCACATCACAAACAATGATGAAAACGACGCATTCCATTGTATATTTCGACGTACGTGCCACAAATAAAGCTAACGATTCAATCTTCATTTTGGTAGAGGTGCTCTGCTTCCATTCGCTGAACCAAGGCAAGTTCATCTTGAAAGTGGGGCACCTCACCTCATGACCATCCACCTCCTCAGAATGTCTTCTCCCAGCAGAAAGAATTTGATTGGATTAGATTAGATTATGAGAACACTCAGTTCTCTTTTATTGTCATTTAGAAATGCATACATGCATTAAGAAATGATTCAATGTTTCTCCGGAGTGATATCACAGAAAACAAGACAGACCAAAGACCAACACTGACAGAACCACATAGTTATAATATATAGTTACAGCAGTGCAAAGCAATACCACAATTTGATAAAGAACAGACCATGGGCACAGTAAAAAAAAGTCTCAAAGTCCCGAGTCGATCGACTCCCGAGTCCCCGATAGCAGGCGGCAAAAGGGAGAAACTCCCTGCCATAAACCTCCAGGCACCGTCAACTTGCCGATGCCTTGGAAGCAGCCGACCCCAGCTGACACTGAGTCCATCCATCCGAAAACTCCGAGCTTCCGACCAGCCTCTCCAATATAGCCTCCTGAGCGCCGTCCTCTGCCGAACGCCTTCGACCTTTCCCCGGCCGCTGAAACAGGCAAAGCCGAAGATTTCGGGGCCTTCTGCTCCGGAGATTCACACAGTAGCAGAGGCAGCGGAGCAGGCATTTCAGAAGTTTTCCAGATGTTCCTCCGTACTCTCACGTCCGTCTCCATCAAATCAGAATTGTGCACGGTCCCCTACTTGACAGATAACAGATATTCATCACCGAAGTGGCTGCGCGCGCTGTTTAAATTGGGACTTTAAATCCATTAAATTACGACTGGGATGGTCAGCATTTTATCATAAAAAAAAGCAGAAAACACTGTAGAATAACACACACACAAAATACTGGAGGAACTCAGAAGGGCAGGCAGCATCTTTGGATAGGAATAAAGAACATAAAGACCACAGAGTATAGTTTACAAAACAATTTAAAAGCCTGTCCGATAAATTAAATGTGTCCAATTTATTCACCACTTTTGCTGATAAACATTGTGTTGTTTAAATATGAAGTTATCAGATATTCTTTACCTTTTTGAATGGTTATCAAGCCTCTAATCTAGTGATAACACACAACAGTAATTTGCTTGTTATCAATACACATCAAATTTGCATTCAGAATTTCCTTGGAGTGTGACCCAATGTATTGGTGGAAAGCTCTAATGTGCTTAAAGACATCCCTGTACAAATGTCACACAGGAAATACTGGAAGAACGCAGCAGGTCAGGCGGCATCTATGGAAATAAATAAACGGTCGACATTTCAGGCCATTTACGATGTCGGGCTCTGAAAAGTGTACATTGTGCTCTGTAAGAAGTACATCCTGGATATTAGAACCATATAGAATGGAAGATCATTCAGTCCATCGTTGTGTGCTAGCTCTTTAAAGGAAATATTCATTTATATCCCTCTGCCCTGCCTGTCCTCAACACTGAAAACTTGTTTTAGTTATATGTTCCACTGCATTTTAGAAGTTAGTACTGAATATACTGTATATCCCACACCCCAGCTTTTCAGCCAGAGTGTCCAAAGATCAGAATGACTTGATACATAGAAGTGAATAATCTTTCATTAATACAGTTCAAATGACTTGGTATCTCAAATGCAATCCAAAAATACCAAAAAGTGTTTCAGTGAAATGTCTCTGCAAAGATATTGTGACACTTTATAATCTAGAAAAAAAAAATCCAGTGTTCATTAGAGGAAGCATCAGTGCCCGTCAATCCCTGCTTTCTTGTAATTGTCCTTTATTTCAAGAATGTTCACTTTTCACTGCAGTTGCTTATTATTCACCAAGATGGACTGCAGTCACACCCAGAACTTCACTCTAGTGTCTTCCAAAAGTTCATCATTTTCACCAACTTCCTGAATCTCTTCCAAAGGTTTGCGAATGACCTGTCAGAGACCAACGAGACAAGATGATGAGCAGAAACGTCATGCAAGGGCGTAATTCAAGAGAAATGTAGTACTGGGCATGAATACACTGCAGCAAGTGTTCAGCCATTTTCCACAGCAAAGTTCATTACCACTTCTGGCATGAAAAGGGAGGAAAAGTATCTAATATTGCCAGTTTTAAAAACGAGAGAGAAAGCAACATTTCTCTAACTTTTTTTTACAGCTGCACAGACCAACATTTCTCTGAGCAGGAGAGTTTATTTATTAATTGAAGGGTATAATGAAATGTAGTACAACAAAGAAAATCTAAGTTTCATAAACTTTTAAGCTTAGATGGCACCGGTGGTCAGTGGGCTACAGAAGTCCATTCTGTGTTTATTATTACAATTTGTAACAGTGTTGTAACTTGAAACAATGTAAATAGGTTCACGCTCTAAAATGTTGCAAAGTAAAAGCTGTGGTATGTTTATTATTTAGAAAGTTTATGGATTATATTCATTGTCACATAATCACAGGGTATTTCACAATTATATTAACATAGATTATTAAATTATATTAGCATCATTTCAAAATTATATTAACATTATATAAAAATTAAATTCCAGGTGCACAGCAATGAAGACTATGTGCATGGGAGCATTTCAGTTACTGCACGGCTGCGCACCCAAGCTGCTTAGAGGAACAGTATGAGACAGTATTCATCAGTTGCCCTGGAGTTGATAAAATTAAGCATGGGGAAGCATGGCTCTCAGTGATTGGAATCAAGGATGAAATTTCACCGATTACTTTTTAGAGCTGTTTCTTTAATATTAATCGATTATAGAGATTATGCACAGTACTGTGCAAAATTTTTTAGGCACATAAATATAGCTAGGGTGACCAAGAATTTTGCACAGTACTGTATTTGTCACAGTGCAACAGAGAATGAGTTTGGAAATCTGGCAGGAGCAAAGGATATTCAAAATGGCGAGGGTGGAGCGTAACTGGAGGGATGTGGGCCATGTGGCAAAGAAAGAGTGCTGGGGTAGGGGTGGTGCAGGTCCAGACATATCCAGCCCTGAGACACCAGGCAAGGTCACTTGATTCCAAACAATTGGTTTATTGATCACTACAGGATGTTTCCCTGCTGCTTCCCGTTCTTTCCCCTTATCCCAACCACCATTCCCCTCTCCTTGCCCCCTTCCCACTCTCAGTCCATGACAGAGACCCATATCAGAATCAGCTTTATCATCACTCGCATGTCACAAAATTTGTTTTTTGTGACAGCAGTACAGAGCAATACATAAAATTACTACAGTACTGTGCAAAATTCTTAGCTATATACTGTATATATGTGTCTAAGACTTTGCAAAGTACTATAGACCACAAACAATAATTAATATTTTACCCAGAACTTGCTGTTGCATGCCCACACACATCTTAGGTAAAAGTTCATTTTCAGTACAACCAGTTGACACACCTTTATGAAGTTGCCTGGTGTACCTGTATAAGTTACCTTTTGTTTCATCGTTGCTAATGACAGAGATTGGAAACAAAATAGGGAGTGCCATTCATGCTCAGAATGAATAGTGCTGTACGATGTCAATTTATTTTTATACAATTATACATGTAATGCAAAAAATGATGAGGTAGTGTTCAAAGGTTTGTTCATTGGCTGTTTAGAAATCTGATGGTAGAGGGGAAAAGGTTGAAAGTTCAAAGTAAATTTTATTACCAGAGTACATATATGTCACTATATACAACCCTGAGGTTCATTTTCCTGCAGGCATAGTCAGCAGATCTAAAGAACAGTAACTATAACAGGATCAATAAAAAGATAAACTAGAGTGCAGAAGAAAACAAACAGTGCAAATGCAAGAATAAACAAATAACAATAAGCAACGAGAATATGAGATAGAGAGTCCTTAAAGTGAAATCACTGGTTGTGGGAACATCTCAATGGATAGGCAAGTGAGTGTAGCTTTTGTTCAAGAGCCTGATGGTTGAGGAGTAGTAACTGTTCTTGAGCCTGGTGGTGTGAGTCCTGAGGCTCTTGTACCTTCGACCTGATGGCAGCAGGGAGAAAGGAGCATGGCCTGGGTGGTGGAGGTCTCTGATGATGGATGTTGCTTTCCTCCGACAGCATTCCATGTAGATGTGCTGAATGCTTGGGAAGGCTTTACCCGTGATGAACCAAAGCTGATTCTAAGAGGTTTGAAAGTTATTTCAACACTGTTGCTATGTGCTGGTCTCCCTTGGTTTCAAGTAGCCTACAGTTTTATTTCAAATAGGCAGAAACCACATTAAAAGATAAAATAAGATACACCAACACAGAGCTATTGAAAAGCTAAACTTTGATTTTGGTTTTCCCCATTTAATTTATACCTCAAAGTTAGCACAAGTCCCTCTAGTCTTTCTGGAGCACCAACAGAAGTAACAGATTTGCTGGTAGGACTTGCTGTGCATGTGTTGTAAAAGATTTTAGTTCACAAATTACTGCAATTTATGAACAACAGACAATATTGGACAGAAGTGCACACAGTCAATTTGCTTTCATTTTTTTTAAAGATCTGGGGAAATTATTATTTTGCTTAAAAAGCAAAATTTTAGTAAAGATCAAAGTGCACATCCAATTAGGGTAAGACCATCTCCATTGATGCTCAGTACAACCTGGTATGGAAGGTGTCCTGTCCAAGACCGAAAGGAGCTGCAGAAGATCGTGAACACGGCGCAGCACATCACACAAACCAATCTTCCGTCCTTGGACTCACTTTACACCGCACGCTGTCGGACCAGTGCTGTCAGGATAATCAAGGACATGACCTACCCAGCCAACACACTTTTCGTCCCTCTTCCCTCCGGGAGAAGGTTCAGGAGCTTGAAGACTCGTACGGCCAGATTTGGGAACAGCTTCTTTCCAACTGTGATAAGACTGCTGAACGGAACCTGACCCGGATCTGGGCCATACTCTCCAAATATTCGGACCTGCCTCTCGGTTTTTTTGCACTGCCTTACTTTCCATTTTTCTATTTTCTATTTATGATTTATAATTTAAATTTTTAATATTTACTAATTTTTAATATTTAATATTTGTAATCCAGGGAGTGGGAAGCGCAGAATCAAATATCGCTGTGATGATTGTACGTTCTAATATCAATTGTTTGGCGACAATAAAGTATGAAGTATAAAGTATAGTGTCATACAGCACTGGGGTGTTAGTTACTGTCAGTCTGAATGCCCCTTTTCTCTTTGCTGTCAATCCAATCAGAGACGAACATTGACTTGCTTTCCAGAGCACTATTATCGCACCCTGAAGAGAGATACCAGATAAGAAACCACTATCTTCTAGATCAGTCTGACAACTTCAAGGACTACCCATGATGGATGAAGTCCAAATTTGCACGAGGTTAAGCAAGTTCTCAAAGTCAAGAATCCTGTTGAACTCTGGACAACCTGCCCTCAACCTGAAACATTAACTGTCCATGTTCTTCTATAGAAGCCATCTGACCCAATGTGTTGTGCGTTGCTCCAGATTCTAGCATCCACAGTTTCTTGTCTCCTCCTGTTTATAACCACACTCTCTGATGAAGAAGGGATAAGGCTGATGTAGTCACCACAGAGAAATCCTGAGAACATAAGCTCAGGCTCACTGATGAGTCAGGACCCAGAGCAGCCCCAGACTCCAGCTGATAGGTGGGTGTGTGGTCACTGTGGAAAGGCTTGCAGTTTGAACATTACATTACCATCAAAGCGTGGTGGTCTCCGGTCTCCATTGAGGTCACGGTTCAGACGCACACAGTTTTTAGGTTTGTAAGGATGCTTTCGGGGACACAGGGGGGAGTTAGAGGTCAGGTTAGGGTTTAGGGACAAGGATGTGAAGGAATTGAAGAGCAGGCTGGAGTCTAAATTTGTTCTGCGTTTGAAGGGCATCTACGTGTGCGTGATTGGATGTTGGGTGTCAATCCTAGCAGATCGGCGAGGACGTTCGGGGTCCCATCGTCGGCAAACTGGAATTTGAGGCCGAGCTTTCAAGCCCGATCACTGGCGAGTCTGGAATTTGGGGCCTGGAGTTCATCACCTGAAGGTCAATCAGAGGTCCAGATTGAAGGCAAAAGGTCGATTGGAAGTCAAGAGGCCAAGGCCCGATGACTGGAGCCCTAAGTCTGCGAATTACTGTGAGTTCACTGGAGAAGTCAGGGCCAAGTTATTAAAGCTAATTTAAGCACAGCAGCTTATTTTACAATGTTAGGGATGGTATATCAAACAAGTTGTCACTACCCATTGTAAAACCTTCATTCTGTAACATTCTTTGTTTTGAGCGAAACCTTTTTTTGATGTTAAGGCTTTTATCTTCCTTTTGGAGTCTTAAGTATGTTCTGAGTAAATTATGTAGACTGGTATCATTTGGATAACCGTATCATCACACTTGGTAACAATAAGTCAAGACTGTAAGATACAAGAGCAGAATTACACCATTCGGCCCATCGAGTCTGATCTGCCTTTCCCCAATCAACCAACCAGATGCAACTTTCACAGAGAATCCTTCCGTCCATGAGGCCCACCGTTGTTTGAGGGTGACGTGGATGTTGTGCCTCGTCTGACTACATGACACAGGAGCCAGGGCAGTACAATATGGAGAGCAAGCTGTTGACCATGCAGTGGGCTCCCTTGCTTCTATGCAGCTGATGAACCCAAAGGACAGGAGAGACTGAAGCAATTTGGCACCAGCAGTGTTACAGGAGCTGTCGGTCAATGTTGAACTCAACATAGGACTACCTTAGGGACTCCAGCTCTGGATTTTTCCCCTCGGTATTTACTCCCAAAGCCTTCCCCATGAGTGAGTATAGCCACAAGACAGCAGAGGTTTGAGATCAGAGTTTTTTTTCTAGGTGAGCTGCCAACGGCAGCTGACGAACCTCATTTGCCTGAAGCGACAGATTTTAAGGTGCCAGCAACCTGCCTTTGCCCCTTCTCCTGTCAGAAGAAACGGTTCTGTAGGGCTTGGTAGCTAAACCACACGTGAAGGCCAGGAGCTGGACTTCATTGTCAGAGGCTATTTGAGATACATGCCATTGGGAGCATTTAAGAGGTAGTGGGAGCTTGTCCCCATTACCACCCCCAGCTATAACAACCGAAGAAACACATCCATATTTGTCTAAGTCACTGGTCTCCAATTACTCAGGTACTAAAGCAGCTGTGTGCTAGATCAATTTGTTTTATTAATATCTATATTTACCAATAGTCACTCTTATTGATGTTTAAATCTTAAACAAGACAGGCTGGAATAGGAATATAGGAACATAGGAATGTCAATACACAAGGATACCAAGACATTGGCAGAGGCAGATTTGCAAACTCAGCACCGGACAGAATTCCAGGATGGAAGAGGTGGTTGCACTGGGAAATGCCAGCCTGGTTGTCCCCATGCCATGTCACATTGTAAACAGGTAAAAGTGAAACCTGCGAGCTGATACCATCCCTACACTGTGGTTAAACTGCATCCCTGGTAGCAAGGGGATCTGGAAGCAATTTGTTTCCCCTGCCCCATATTTGATATATTGATTAACAGTCATATTTGTAAGCATTTAAATGTTACATTATTTGGTTATATTTAATCTTAGACTTCTTAAACCTATCATCTTGAGCTATCTCCAGAGTCATTTTGATCAGAGTGTTTGGTTAAATGTGACCATGGTGCTGCCAGGAGGAGATCTTATACATTTTTAAAAAAAGATGCCAAGTTGGTATGCCCAGCTCACAGTGAATGTCTGTGCTGCCTCATCTAATATGAATAATTAACCTGACACCAAAAGGACATCTTCCAGATGGCAATGATCTATGTTACAGTAAGACATCCATTCTTTCCTTAAAAATAAAACTGCTTAAGAAATGCAAATTCTTTAATAACCACTAAATTAACAATATCGTAAAAATTACAGCTGTGAAATTATTGGTTCGCAACTTTTGAGAAAAAGCCATTTTCCAGATGGTGATCATCTAGGATACGAGAGCCAGTCATTAAACTTAAAATACTACTTAAGAAGTGCAAATCCTTTAACCACTAAACTAACAATATCATAAAAATTAGAGCTGTGAAATTATTGATTCACATTTGCGAAAAAGCATTTAACTGTATGGTGGTGTTTATAGAATTATAAGAGACAGATTGCCTGTGGGGTTGATTTTTTTTCCTCTCCTACCTGTTTATGTTGCTGCTTCTTGATTCTCAATAAGGTCAACGAGATAAAAAAACATCTAATTGATAGGAAAGCCTCCAGAGCAGTCAGTACCAGACATGGAATCCACATTGCCAGCGTGGTATCCTAGGAGACAAAGTATTAGATTACATATGTCATCTCCTTGGTCACCGAGGTTAACATTTTAGTCAGATTGCAGATGGTAGACTAAAATATTCAGAGCACGCAGTTGTGTGAGTTAAGATTGACCGCTTAATATCTGAGTTACAATCCTTACAATTTTCTTTCCTCCTGAGGGTACTCTGACAATTGTCTTCACAAGTGATTGAAAATAAGTGAGTTCCAGCGGAAATTTTGTTCTCCAATACCTGGAGGATAAGAGTAATCTGTGGCTGTTTCATCAACCAAATTCAGATGCTCAAGTGTAGAGATTGCAGGAAGAGTAAATATGTAAATGTGGAGAGTATTCTAAATGGTATGGGTGGGGGGGGAATACTGCACAGGATCAAAATAAGCTGCAGAGAGTTGTAAACTCAGTCAGCTCCATCAAGGGCACTAACCTCCACAGTATCCAGGACATTTTCAAGGAGCGAAGCCTCAAAAAGACACCATCCATCATTAAGGACCCCCATCACCCAGGACATGCCCCCTTCTTATTGTTACCATCAGGTAGGAGGTACAGAAGCCTGGAGGCACACACAATGATTCAGGAACAGCTTCTTCCCCTCTGCCATCCGGTTTCTGAATGGACATTGAACCCATTAACAATATCTCACTACTTTTTTTCCATTTCTATTTTTGCACTACTTACTTAACTATTATATATTTACTGTGATTCACAGCTTTTTTCTCTATCATTATGTATTGCATTATACTGCTATCACAAAAAACAACAAATTTCACAACACATGCCAGTGATTAAACCCGATTCTGATTCTGAAGTCGTAGATTTTAAGGGAAAGAGTCCAGTTTAACTTCTGGCTCCCTGATGGCACAAACTCAAGTAGGCAGGGAGCCAGAAGGTGCTCATTAGAAACACAAATACAAGCTGGTTTTACTTGTTGTAAGCCAATAAGGAATCCAGCTCCTGGTCCATAACCCAGCAGATTCAAGTACTGCCCAGCTATTTTTTTTTTTTAAATCCTGAGATGAAGTGTCCACCTTCATTTCTCCCCTAATCTATGAGACCGTAAAGCATAGTAGCAGAATTAGTCCATTCAACCCATCAAGTCTGCTCCACCATTTGATCATGGCTGATCCATTTCCATTTCCAACTCCATTCGCCTTCCTTCTACCCGTTACCTTTCAAGCAGCGACTAATCAAGAACCTATCAGCCTCCACCTTAAATACACCCAATGACCTGGCCTCCTTAGCCACCTGTGGCAAAGGATTCCACACATTCACTGCCTTCTGGATAAAGAAATACCTCATCTCCATTCTAAATGGATGTCTTCTATTCTGAGGTTGTACCCTCTGGTCCTAGACATTCCTACTTATAGGAAACTCCACTCTATCTAGGCCTTTCAACATTCGATAGGTTTCAATGAGGTCACCCCTCATTCTTCTGATTACAGGCCCAGAGCCATCAAATGCTCCTCATATGATGAGCCTTTCATTCCTCGAATCATTTTAGTGAACCTCCTTTGAACCCTCCCCAATGTCAGTGTGGAAATATGATAAATAGGTACAAGATTCTTGCAGAGGTGAAGTCAATGGACAATAGGTGCAGGAGTAGGCCATTCGGCCCTTCGAGCCAGCACTGCCATTCACTGTAATCATGGCTGATCATCCACAATCAGTATCCAGTCCCTGCCTTATCGCCGTAACCTTTGATTCCGCTATCTTTAAGAGCTCTATCCATCTCTTTCTTGAAAGCATCCAGAGACTTGGCCTCCACTGCCTTTTGGGGCAGAGCATTCCACATATCCACCACTCTCTGGGTAAAAAAAAGTTTTTCCTCAACTCTGTTCTAAATGGCCTACACCTTATTCTTAAACTGTGGCCTCTGGTTCTGGATTCACCCATCAGCGGGAACATGCTTCCTGCCTCCAGTGTGTCCAATCCCTTAATAATCTTCTATGTTTCAATCAGATCCCCTCAATTCGGGCATTGCAATCTGACATGGCTGTGCAGGCCAAGGGACTGCATGGATGTGCATCTTTTGCAGACAAAACGTGCACAGTGAATTTGCAGAAGAATGACAGGCACGGACATAAAATTCACTCAATGGCAGCAAATACATCGCACAATGTGAGGGAGCTTCAATGCAAATTGAACAGGCTGTGTGATCAGTGCTGGAAATGGGCACCACCAGAGATTCAAGTAAACTGCAGCAGAAATAAAAATTTGACAAAGGCGTATAAATATATATCAGTGTAATTGACAAAGCAGCTTGTGCTAATAAAAGTCTTATTATGCATTAAACATCCTCAGTGAGACAAGCAGAGCAAAAGCCTTGTGAGAAGAGCAATAAAAGTGATTTGTTGATAGCAATGATTGATACAATAGCTTCCCAGATTTGGAAATTATGGATCTCAGCAGTTTTACAACAATTTGGAATCCAATGACTAAAATGTTAATGAGCTGTTTTCAATTACTATTACAATTTCACTTTCTAGTTGGTGTGTGTGCCATATTGTGCTTTTCATTTCAGGCTGCTGGTGATAACAGAGAGATGCAGGTGATTAATAGAGTTACGATTCCAAGGGTATTATCTCATCCACATTCTACTGCGAGTCTGTGCTGGAGGTGTCAGGTATCCATACCCAGACTTCAGAGCAAGAGGTCCCAGGTTCAAATGCAGCTCAGCTCCTTGCACGCTTTCCATCCACACTGGCTTGAGCGTCGGAGCTAGCAACTCAGCTTCGTAACATGGACTAACGGCAAAGATGCTGCCTGACGCACCAAACGAGGCGTTGGAAGGAAACATTCTTACTGTACTAGAGAATTAAAAATAGACTGTTTGATAGGAGGCCACTATTAGTGAGCTCACTACTAGTGAGCCCAGTGCAAATCTTTACTTACACTATGGTAGATACTTTCAGAAACAGAATCAGGTTTATTATCACCGGCATGCATTGTAAAATTTGTTAACTTAGCAGCAGCAGTACAATGATAATATAGAAAGAAAAAAATAAGTAAATCAATTACAATAATCCATATATTGAACAGATTAAACATAGTACAAAAACAGAAATAACATATATTTTCTTCAAAAAGTAAGGTAGTGTTCATGGGTTCAATGTCCATTTAGGAACCGGATGGCGGAGGGGAGAAAGCTGTTCCTCAATCACTGAGTGTGTGCCTTCAGGCTTCTGTACCTCCTTCCTGATGGTAACAATGAGAAGAGGGCATGTCCTGGATGATGGGGTCCTTAATAATGGATGCTGCCTTTCTGAGGCACTGCTCCTTGAAGATGTCTTGGATTTTACAGAGGCTAGCACCCCAGGTGGAGGAGGATAATTTTGCAACCTTCTGTAGCTTCTTTCAGCCCTGTGCAGTAGCTCCCCCACCCCCACACCAGACAGTGACGCAGCCTGTCAGAATGCTCTCCACGATACATCTATAGAAGATCTCGAGTATTTTGGTTGAAAAACCAAATCTCTTCAACCTCCTAATGAAATATAGCCACTGTCTGGCCTTCTTTATAGTTGCATCAATATGTTGGGATCAGGTTTTATCTTCAGAGATCTTGACACCCAGAACTTGAAATTGCTCACTTTCTCTATTTCTGATCCCTTTATGAGGACTGGTTCGTATTCCCTCATCTTACCCTTCCTGAAACCCACAATCAGTTCTTTTGTCTTATTGATATTGAGTGCAAGGATGTTGCTGTGGCCCACTCAATTAGCTGGTACATAAGACCATAAGATACAGGAGCAGAAGTAGACCATTCAGCCCATCAAGTCTGCTCCGCCATTCAATCATGGGCTGATCCAATTCTTCCAGTCATCCCCACTCCCCTGCCTTCTCCCTATACCCTTTGATGCCCTGGTTATCAATAACCTATCTATCTCTGCCTTAAGTGCACCCAATGAGTTGGCCTCCACAGCCGCTCGTGGCAACAAATTCCACAGATTTACCACCTTCTGACTAAAGTAATTTCTGGGCATCTCTGTTCAAAATGGACGTCCTTCAATCCTGAAGTTGTGCCCTCTTGTCCTAGACTCTCCTACCATGCGAAATAACTTTGCCATATCTAATCCTGCACGTCCTCTCATCTCCATCTGAAGTTTTACCAAAAATAGCTGTATCTTCAACAAACTTGTAAATAGTATTTGAGCTATGCCTAGCCACAGATTCATGGGTATAGAGGGAGTAGAGCAGTAGGCTAAGTACACACCCCGAGGTGTGCCAGTGTTGATTATCAGTGAGGAGAAGATATTATCACCAATCCACAGAGATTGTGGTCTTCTGGTTAGGCCGAGGATCCAATTGAAGAGGCAGGTACAGAGGCTTAGGTTCTGTAGCTTATCAATCAGGATTGTGGGAATGATGGTGTTAAACACTGAGCTATAGTCAGCAAAGAGCATCCTGACATAGGTGTATCTATTGTCCAGGTGATCCAAGGCTGTGTGAAGACCCATTGAGATTGTGTCTGCCATAGACCTATTGTAGATATTTTCTAAGTGCAAATTAATAAACAATTTTAAAAGAATCTGTATTAGCCTGCTGAGAAGGTGGTAGGATTTTATTTCTATTGCAACTTTGATAATCGCTATTTATGTGAATTAGGCAAAGATTTACTGTAAGGGTATTTGCTGACTGGGCATTTTAATCAGTTTAAACGCTGTGCATTTTGAGCCATATGTGACTTTTCAGAGCATGTAATTTCTGGATGAGAATATAACATTTTACTATACTAAAGTAGGGTCCTCCAGGGGTACCACAGCCTTGTCGTAGAGTTTGGGGGCTTGCGTGCCTCAATGACCCAGAGAACTACGTTGGCTGGAATCAGGGCTTCATGCTTTGACTCTTGGTAGGGTCACTCATGCCAAACAGGTCTAGACCAGACTAAAAGTGGACCGCTGGTCCTCCAGCCTTGGGGCGGGGGGGGGGGGCGGTCAGCTCAGGCTAACAACCCTGACTGGATTTCCAAAAATTGTTACAAAAACAACAATGAAGAATCCTTCTTTATCTGTGTGTGACAACAAGGGCAGACGGAGCTGGTGGACCTTCACTCCTGCCCTAAATGCCAGCAGTGTAACCAGCAGAAAGCAGAGTAGGGTATTTATACTGCTCACAGAATGCCAGTTAAAACCTAATTAGATTTTATTCATTTATTGAGATACAGAGCAGAATAGGCCCATCTAGCCCATTGAGCTCTGCCACCCAATAATTTAACCCTAGCCTAATCGCAGGGCAACTTACAATGACCAGTTAACCTACCAACTGGAGCGTGGGAGTGTGGGAGAAAACCAGAGCACCCAGAAGGAAGTCACCAGAGGATGCCCATGACCACACGGTCACGGGGAGAACGTACAGACTGCTTGCAGGCTGGTATTGTAAAGCATTGAGCTAACCACTACGCCACCATAGCCCCCCGTGGTATTTCTTTTAACCAATCATGTACATTTCTCTTGCAGACTTTAATATGGAACAGAAGACCAAACATGGCAAAAGGCAGCAAACTAAAGAACGAAGCTGAATATACAAGATGTTGTGGGGATGGAACTGGACTCTCTGACTGTGGTATCTGAAAAGAGGATGCTGTCCAAGTTGCATGTCATCTTGGACAACGTCTCCCATCCACTACATAATGTACTGGATGGACACAGGAGTACATTCAGCCAGAGACTCATTCCACCGAGATGCAGCACAGAGCGTCATAGGAAGTCATTCCTGCCTGTGGCCATCAAACTTTACAACTCCTCCCTTGGAGGGTCAGACACCCTGAGCCACTAGGCTGATCCTGGACTTACTCCCTGGCAGAATTTACATATCATTATTTAATTATTTATGGTTTTGTTACTATTTAATTATTTATGGTGCAACTGTAACGAAAACCAATTTCCCCGGGATCAATAAAGTATGACTATGACTAAAATTAGGGGTGTGAACACTGTTTGTGCCAAATAGTTTTTAAATAGGACAGTCAATTTAATGCATTTTGTGCTCGATAAAATGAAACAAGTTGACTGTCCTATTTTTAAAAAAAAAATCAAAGAAAAAAAGTAATAGGTGAAGTAGACTTGTTCTCCAACACAGTGTTGGTACCTCAAACAGATCCCAATTTCACAGAACATGTGTCACCAAGGGAAAGCCCTAAATTAAACCAAAATTCAGGTGGTTAAATGCATGCAATAATTGATTGGGAACTTCAGAAAGGGAACATGTATCTGTCCTCAGAGGGATCAGAAGTGGAAAAGGTGATCAATTTCAAGTTCCTGGGTGCTAAAGTCTCAGAGGATCTATCCTGGACCCAATATATACAAAGAAGGCACAACACTGGTTGTATTTCATTGGGAGTTTTGAGGTTTGGTATGTCACCAAAGACCCTCAAAGACCCCAGGACATCTTCAAGGAGCGATGTTTCAAAAAGGCAGCATCCATCATTAAGGACCCCCATCACCCAGGAGATGCCCTCTTCTCATTGCTACCATCAGGGAGGATGTACAGGAGCCTGGAGACACACAGTCACTGATTCAGGAACAGCTTCTTCCCCTCTGCCTTCTGATTTCTGGTGAACACTGAACCCATGACCACTACCTCACTACGCAAGTTTAACTTACAAAGATTCGTGTTGGGTCAAATGGACACTCATTCGTTACTTGTATAACATCCTTGATGGAACTGAGACGACAGGCTGCCAGCAATGTTCTTCCACCATTTGCAATGGTCAGCACCACAGAGACACCCAAACCGAGCACACAGGCTATGGCGATGAGTGAATTGAACATACTACTCGCAACCACGATGAACTTCTGCAAAATTAAACCAGAGGGAAAGAAAAGCATTATTGTAGTGGCATACGAGGAGAAGAATGCTGAGTAACACTTGTCTTTATTTACAATTGCATCTGTAGAAGATGCCATCTAATCACCAGGAGTGATAAGATGGCATTCAGATTTATATCTGAACACTACCACCCCTTCTACCCCTTTTCATTGCGACCATCAGGGAGAAGGTACAGGGGTTTTGAAGGCACACACTCAATGATTCAGGAACAGCTTCTTCCCCTCTGCCATCAGATTTCTGAACAGACATTGAACCCGTGAACATTATCTCACTATTTCTATTTCCTCTCTTTTTGCATTCTGTGTATTGCAATGTACTGCTGCCACAAAAGAACAAATTTCACAACACAAGCCAGCGATATTAAACCTGATTATGTCACTTTTACTGTACTGAAAACTTGGTAAGCATTTTAAAGAATTTAACTGTATCTGTTGTTATATATTTACGATGATTGTGTGTGTCCATTTGGAGGGGTGGTGAACAGAATAACAGTACAGTAGTCATGTTGTCCTTTTGTTTATTGCTGTATGCGGATATGGCCCCAAAGTTTCACACTATGAGTACCGCCGATTTAAACCCAATGACCCTTGTGATGCTGAGCATAATATGTAAATGCTAATGGAAAACTAACCTGCTGCGATTCCACAGAGCGTATCCACGGCATATTAGTTTGTTAGGACATGCAATATGTTCTGAGCTTGAACTCAAACATTCCCTCTAATTTTTATCCCCCACAGCTACATGGACCAACCATTTAAGTAGGAAACTTTACATGGCCAGTGATATTAAACCTGATTCTGATGCTACTTTGCACTGTCTGCACTCTGAACTCTAGTCAACCGCGTCTCATTTTACATGCTCCTTTGTTCCAAATTATTAATAGTGCCAGAACCTTTGATCAGTATACCCCTTATTCTCGGTATCTCCTTCAGTAACTTTCCCACTTTAAGAATATACTTTAAAACCCTCTCCAAACGTCACTCAACCAACTCCTCTAACTACCCCAGCTTTCCAATATCTTTTAAGACAGCAGTTCTGCTTTATTATAGACACTAATGTTTGTAGGGAAAAGATTAATGGCAATAAAAAGAGTCAGAAACAGAATTAATGCATTCTTCTCACCAGGACTGTTTGACTCAAGTTCCCAGATAACACAATCACTGCAATTCCAGTACAAATTGTCTGAAAGAGAGATTTACAAGCAAAATTACAATCTTCACTTGAGCTTTAGAAACTTGACAAGGCAGAATTAAAACAAGTTCATGAACCATTCGTAATGGGAACAATAGTTGTGCATCAGATGACAGGTGAGAACGTAGATATTCTGTGGTTTAGACTTGCAGGAGATTCCTCTGTGGTTATTCGTGTATTCATGTGGCTCTATTGTCTTTATATTGTAACATTTAGAGAAGGTGTTGGGGTGGGGGATGAAACAATAAATTTTTTCCACCTCAAGCCCAACTACAAACAATAAATTCCCTCTTGTAATGGATGGCTGGGTGGCGAGGTGGAGCTACATCTCTACCAAAGGAACTGTAAGGTGCTTCTTTCCTCTGCTAGACTGCAGGTCACCCTTGGACAACGTGTAGCACCTGCTTACCACTCCCTCCCCAGTCAGGGTCACGTGAAGCCATTGGGAACAGGTAGTGGATGGCCGTATGAGCAGCTGGTGCATACCACAAGTCCTGGTGACGCCAGGCAGACAATCTCTGAAGTGTATTGATAACGGCTGAGGTCACCCATTTTGTAAAGACATTGCCCAGAAGGCGACAATAGCAAACCACTTCTGTAGAAAGTTTGCCAAGAACAATCATACTCATGGATAGACCATGATCGCCCATGTCAATACAACATGGCACATAATGATGATGTCATACGACACAGCACGTAACAATGATGAATGGACGGCATTGAAGTTGACGAGTCACTTTGGTTCAAGGAAGCAGTTCAATACTAAAAGAAGGCGGCTGCTCTAATTAAATCTAACCTCTGGACTGAATGCTGGATGACTAAAATTCCTAGGGTAGGGAAATGCGATGTACAAAGGGAGGTGAGGGCTGCATCTTGGAAGTCATAAATCCTTTCGTACCAGAAGGAGCAGGAGTGTTGTACAGGTGGAATGCATACGGTCTTTTGGGGAATCAAAGGCTAGATAGCATGGGTTTAGAGTGAAATGCGAGCGATTAAATAGGAACCTGAGGGGCAACTTTTTCCACCCAGAAGGTAGCCAGTCTATGGAATGAGCTGCCAGAAGTGGCTGAGGCAGGTACATCAACAAAATTTTTGGAAAAGCTTGGACACTTGGGAAAAGGTTCAAACAAGGGGCTCCCAACCTTTTTTATGCTATGGACCAATACCACTAAACAATGGGGACCTCAGGTTGGGAACCTCTGGTTTAGAGAGATATGGGCCATATGTGGGCAAATAGGACTAGCTTCATCCCTTGGGGGGAAGGTTTAGAGCAAGAGTTCACAGCCCAGAGTTTATGGACCCTTTGGCTAATGGTAGCGGGGTCCATGGCATAAAAAAGTTTGGGAACCCTTGGCTTGGAAGGATATTGGCTAGGTGTGGGCAAATGCAACCAACTTAGATGGGAACCTTAGTCAGCATGAGCCAGTTGCAGAGTAATGGACTGGGCATGGGATATAAACGTAACCACACCACCACCATTAAACCACGCATTAAACCCTGCTCCTACTTGTATTCACAAAGTCAAAATAATCCTGAGGAGAAAGGGGGTTAAAAAATATAGCAGTCACCAACTCAGGAGGCAAGAGGAATAGAATAGTTTGTATTAATTACAGCCATATTTACTTGCTTTGCCTTGTGAAGGGTCAATTAAGACAGAAGTCGAATCAGTTTTAATGTTTTAATTGCAGAGCTTGGATTTAATCAAAACACTTCCTAATAATTTTCTACTTCATTATGTCAGTGAATTGGTGCCTTAGTAAACTATATGTAAAAGTGTGCAGCAGAGATTTGTTATTAAGCCAAAGGGAGCTAGTTTTTTCCAAAAGAAAAGGCACAAATACTAAATCTATTTCCATTACAGGAGTACTGACTAATATCATGACTTCCAACAGCTATAGTATGTAAAGAAATTACACCTATTGCAAAATATGGTGCTATCTATCTTGTACAGTTTAAAGCTGTCAGTTCATGTTATTTTTATGAGGTCTGCTCTGTAGTTTATAGTTTAAGCAACAGTTACGACCTTCCTTAAAGCACTGACTTTAAATGGCACCTCAATGAAGGAACGCAATTTTCTTAACCTTAACAACTCTGACTCTAAAAAAACCCAAAGAAACACATTAACACTACAGACTGCACGCTGGAATCTGGAGTGACAAGCAATCTGCTAGAGGAAATCAAGTTTGTCACTTGTGGAGTGTATTGCACTCAATTCTGGTTACCCTATATTGGAAAAACCAAATGCAGACTGGGCGATCCTATTGTAAAACAACTCCATTCAGTTTGCAAGGAAATCTTGTCACTTTAATTCTCCCTCCCACTCTGAACTCTCAGCCTTTTGACTTTGTTCTTGTAACGCCCAATGTAATCTTGTGGAATGGCATCTTATCTCCCATCTAAGTAGGTCAGAAACCTTGGGATTCAATATTCAATTATTTCAGATAATGGTGACCATCTCTCCTGTAATATTTTAACTTGTTTTTTTTTCACTTTTCAGAAGTACCAAAAGATTGAGAGGAGTGTTGATAGAGGTATAGAAAATTATGAGGGGTATAGTTGGGTAAATGCAAATAGGCTTTTTCCACTGAGGTTGGGTGGGACTACAACCAGAGGCGATGGGTTAAGGGTGAAAGCTGAAAAGTTTAAGGGGAATATTAGGGGAAACTTCTTCACTCAGAGGGTTGAGAGTGTGTGGAATGAGCTACCAGCACGAGTTGTGCATGTAAACTCAATTTCACTGTTTAAGAGAAGTTTGGATAGGTACATAGATGGTTGGGGTATGGAAGGCTATGGTCCGGGTGCAGGTCGATGGGAGTAGGCAATTTAACTGGCTTGGCATGAACCAGATGGACCAAAGGGCCTGTTTCTATGACTCCACAGATATCCCTTATTTTTTGGGGTATTTTCCTTTATCTCAGGTTTTCAGTAACTGCAGTGTTCTTATAGTTACATTATTTTTCTTCAGCCACAAATTATGAACTCGTTTTCAAGTACTCTTCATCTCACATTCTTGATATTTATTGATTATTTATTTAAAAATCTTTTTTTCCTCCTCTTTTTGTATTTGCACATTTTATTGCTTTTAATCTGCACTTTGGTTATGGTCTATCCTGTTGGGTGTGGTCTTTCATTGATTCCATCATGTTCCTCATATTTACTGAGACTGTCGGCAAGAAAATGAATATCAGACTTGTATATAGTGACATACAGTTGCAAGAAAAAGGTTTGTGAACCCCTTGCAATTGTTTTTCTGCATTATTTACTCATAAAATCTAATTTTCATCTAAGTCACAATAATAGACAAACACAATCTGCCCAAGCTAATAGCAGACATTCCACCCTGCAAAAACTCATATCAGGGAGGTAGCACCATCAATTTGTGGGAGACTCCCGGAACTTCCGGGAGAGGTGGGATGTCTGCAATAGAGTAGCTCCTTAGCAGCTAGCCAGCTAGTTTAAATAACATTAGCTATGCTAATGAACGAATGACACCTGTTAAACTCACCTCAACATGTCTTTTACAGTCTTAACCCAACATGGGCAATAGAAAAGTCACTGTTGCAAACAGTGCAGCGAGCAACACCGTCATTATTTTTGACCCCTATTAGGCAGGGGTACACTTTAGTGTAGTCTGGGGTGACGTACGTTTTATATTTTCTTTTTTTGGAACACTCTGCCACTCTGACTTTGTTTTGTAACTCCTGCTCGTGGTCGCTCTCACTCGCGCACTTGCTTTCTCAGTCTCTCTCTCGCACTCTCTCTCGTGGTCACTCTCACTCACGCTTGCTTTCTTAATCTCACGCTCTCGCTCTTGCGTGCTCTCTCTTTCTCGTGGTTGCTGTCCCTCTCCCTCTCTCGTGGTCGCTCTCACTCGCGCTTGCTTTCTTGCTCTTGCGCTCACTCTCCTGCTCTTTCTCGCGTGTTCTCTCATGCTCACTCTCAAAAAAATCAATTTCCGGGACATTGTATATAATTTGCGGGCATCAGGGAGCCACTATCAATATGCAGGAGACTCCCGGAACTTCCGGGAGCGGTGGGATGTCTGTAATAGCACACAAACATTTGTATTTCTTCTCATCAATATTGAGTAGGCCATTTAAACAATCACAGTCTAAGTTCAAAAAAGCATGTGAGCCCCTAGAGTAATGCATTTTTTGTCAGAAATACACTCTGCTATGTTTGGAAGAATAAGGGCACTGCACATCAACACCAAAACCTTGTCCCAACTGTGAAGCATGGTGGAAGAAGCATCGTAGTTTGGGGCTGCTCTGCTGCCTCAGGACCTGGAACAATGAATTCAAAACTGTATCAAGACATTTTACAGGAGAACGATAGGGTAGCGGTCCATCACCTGAAGCTTAATAGAAGTTGGAAGATGCAATGAGACAATGATCCAAAAGACAAGAGTAAATCAACAACAGAATAGTTTAAAAAGAAGAAAATTCATGTTTTGAAATGGCCAATTCAGAGCCCAGATCTTAACCCAATTGAGATGCTGTAGCATGACCTCAGGAGGGCTGTTCATGCAAGGCATCCCAGAAATATTGATGAACTGAAACAGTTTTGTATGGAGAAATGGTCTAAAATTGCTCCTCGCTATTCTGCAAGTCTGATTAGCAGCTACAGGAAACATTTGGTGGAGGTTATTGCTGCTAAAGGAGGTTCTACCAGTTATTAAATACAAGGATTTGCATACTTTCTCCAGCCTGGACTGTGAATGATTAATTATATGTTCAGTAAAGACTTGAAAAGTACAATTGTCTGTGTGTTATTAGTTTAGGCTGATTGTGTTTGTCTATTATTGTGACTTAGATGAAGGTCAGACCACATTTTATGAGTAATTATTGTAGAAAACCATGTAATTGCAAAGTGTTTTCTTGCAACTGTATATACTTTGATAATAAATTTACCTTGAACTTTCAGAGAGATCAGCTATGATTAATAAACTGCCATTGCCCACAACTAGACAGCACCAACAGCACTTCTGTCACCTAAACAACCTTGGTCCTCACTCTATCACAAAACTCATCTCTGTTATCTGCAAACCACCCCCCCCCAACTATTTCAAACTAGCTTCTTTTCTCACCTTTCCATTACTAACATATCAAAAGAGACACCATAGGCAAACCCCTAAGAGCCAAAGAGATGTGAGCCAATAGAATTCAACAGGTCAACTGAAGGGTTAGCCAATCGGGGCTGAGGAAAGTGCTATTTAACCATGAGCATTCCCAGAGAGAGACCCCAACAACTGCACACTGAGCATGTCACCTCAAATGGTGATGAAATGTCTGCAAGCTAATTAACATGCTCAGTGAACACTGTAACATCAAACTGATGAATATAAAACAATCTGCTGGAGGAACCCAGCCGGCCAGGACCAAAATGAGCAATAAATGTTTTGAGTCAAGACCCAATGCATCAACGGTCCATGTCCCTCCATAGCTGCTGCCTGACCCACTGGGAAGACTTGTTTTTAAAATTTTCTCCAGATTCCAGCATCTGTATTCACTCATGTCTCCAGTTTTGAAGAACGATCACTGACTTAGTTTCTTTCCAAGGATGCTGCTTGGCCTGCTTAATTTTTTTCCTCTGACGTATTTAAAACTCAAAAGAAAATATTCCAGTGTGCATTAATTGCAGATAGAACCATCATTCTAATAGCTTTAATGGTAAAGTTGTGTGGAAGGAAAAATAAAATAGGATAACCATACCAGTATTCCTGAGATTGCGACAAAAACGTTGGTCACAGAATACTCAACAGATAGACCATTTCCTGGCAAGGTGACGTGGCGCAGGACTGTTCCATGGACAATCGCTCCTAGTATGAAGTCCAAATGCCCGGTTATAATTAAAACAATTCCTACTTTCATCAGCAGCTTTTTATCCAATGAATTATCTGAAACACAAAATAGAAATGCATATGAAATGTGGTTTCACCTGTTGACTCCTGCATCAACAAGGCAAATGACTTTTCTCAACAATATCTACAGGTGATTTTTAACCACATAATATTGACAAACTTTTTAAAAAGAAGACGACTGGATCTTAATTTAAAGAAATGGTTAACTCCAGGGAGGATCCTGGCAGCTACAAAGTTCATTTATTATCAAAGTATGTATATTTTTATAAAACCTTGAGGTTTGTCTCCTTATAGGCAGCCATGAAACATAGAAACATAAGTCCAGAGATGAAAGAAAAACAAATCACGCAAACAATAACAATAAGCAAATATTGTTCAGAACTGAAGTTCACTAAAGTGGGTCCACAGACACGAAGCCAGGCATCACTGCCGCCGGTTCAGGAGCCCACTAGATGCAGGCCACAGCCTCAGTTCAGTGCAGAGACAAGTAAATCTTGCACAGCAGCGAGGTGAACCATCTCATCCCCACCTTTCATACCCACCCGGCTTAGCCTACCACCTTCCAGCTAGCCTCCTCCCCCTTCCCGCCGCTTTTTATTCTGGCATCTTTTCCTTTCCTTTTCAGTCCTGAAGGAGGGTCTTGGCCCAGAACGGCATACGTTTATTCACTTCCATTTATTCGCTGCCTGCCCAGCTGAGTTCCTCCAGCATTTTGTGTGTGTTATTTTGGATCTTTTGCCTATTGGGAGAGGAGAGAAGAGAAAGTGCCCAGGGTAGGTGGGGTCTTTGTTTATGCTTTACTGATGCTGTGAAAATTACAGAGTCCATAGAAGAGAGACTACGTCCTGTGATGTGTCCGTCCCTCTCTGCAGCTTTTTGTGGTCACCTGCACAGCAGTGACCATACCAAGCCATTAGGGATCCAGATAACAGCACTTTCCATCTTGCATCGATAAACCGCGCCAGGGTCATGCCAGATGTCTTTAGCCTTCTGGGGAAGTTGAGGCATGTGGCCAAGTGGTTAAGGCGTTCATCTAATGATCTGAAGGTCGCTAGTTCGAGCCTCAGCTGTGGCAGCGTGTTTGTGCCCTTGAGCAAGGCACTTAACCACACATTGCTCTCGTGTCTGTGTGAGGAGTGGCGCCCCACACAGACTTCCAATCTGCGCCTTGTAAGGCATGAAAATGCCCGATGCAGGCCTCTCATGGTCTGAGTTGACGTTCCCTCCCTCCCTCCCCCTGAGGTACTGGGGAGCTTTCTTGGCTGTGACATCAACGTTGTTGGATGAGGATAGGCTATTTGTGGTGTTCCCTCCAATGAACTAGCAGATCTCAACTGATGTAGAGAAGAGCATGAGCACCACTCCCCTTCCTGAAGCTTGGCATGGATTAGATGGGCTGAAGGGCCTGTTTCTGTGCTGTACTTTTCTATGACTATGACTATGACCAGCTCTTTAGTTTTGTGAACACAGTCCATACCCAAAGACAGCCTGAGATGAGATTTTAATTCCATAACTCTTAATCATGTTGAATTTAAATTCCCCTATTGCCGATGTGGGATTTAAAACTCATATCACTGGATCTGTGATTATATTATAGTCACATGAGCCACCAGTGATTTATTGCTATATATAGGGGGCAACGTGCAAATATTTCTTGAGATGGGACAGTGAACTTGAATAAGAGATTATTATTTCCAGAGTTTTGTTTAATATCCATTTGAGATTACAAAATAACTCCTTCATACATTATTCACCCCAAAATTCTAACATCCCACTAATCATCCACAGCTTCCAAAGTTAGACAACTAAAACAATCCACAACTTTCTCCCACACTTGACCCTAAATGAGCAAATCCTTAGTTGAACAATCACCTCAGTTCTACAATGATTAAACCCTGTCAAGCCATCTGAGTTAAATAGTCCAATACATCTTCTTTCATTTTCCTCAGCTTAAGCGAACATTAGTCTCTTCTTCTCAATCTCAGAAAGGTAGCATATTTGATATGTCAGCTCCTCAAATAAATAAATCCCATTTCTTCAAATTCTTTCCTCCACATTTGACACTGTACTCTTGGTGCTTGGGTTTATAACCACATTACTGTAGAAGGTTTAAAAGTGAGGGAGAAGGAAAATAGGTTTGTTGGTAGAATCAAACAATTGTTGCGAGCAGGGGCGGAGGATGAACAATTAAATGTGGAGGCTGGAACGTGAGGGCAAGGGTAATTTTAATGTGGTTCTGGGAGTGAAGGGCAAAGGTCAGGGAAAAGGAGAAGGCATAATGATGATGGACTACCATTCCTGATGTGGCTTTCTCTCTCCTCAAGAAAGTTCTCTTCACTTAATGAATTTAATACTTGTTTTAGGTAACAATCAAGCATTGTCCTGACAGCATGTACATCCACTTCTCCTTCTGGTTAAAACAATCCGTTCCCCACTTTGGCCTCTTACTGTTTCTCACCTGTCTATCACCTCCCCTGGGCCCGTCTTTCTTCCCTTTCTCCTATGGTCCACTCTCTTCTCATACCAGACTCCTCCTTCTCCAGCCCTTTACCTTTCCCACCAACCTCACCTATCACTTTCTAGCTATCCTCCTTCCCCTGCCCCCCCCCCCATCTTTTTATTCTGGCGCCTTCCCCTTTCCTTTCCAGTCCTGAAGAAGGGTCTCATCCCAAAACCTTGACTGTGTATTCATTTCCATAGATGCTGCCTGACCTGCCAAGTTCCTCCAGCACTTTCTGTGTGTTGCTTTGGATTCCCAGCACCTACAGAATCTATGGCGTTGAAGCATTCTCTGGCTTTGTGAAAAGGCACTGTGCTGATGTAAGATGCTAAAAATTTTTTTTGTCCATGACATCACTTTCTTTCTGCATCTTTCCAATGTTTAAATCCGATGACTGTTCTCAGATTTAAAAAAGAAACATCAATTCATCCAACTCACCAGTTATTTTTCTAAACCTGTTAGAATATTTTTTTTAAATATACATATTTGCAAACATCCTCTGTGGAGCCACTGCTCTCTTCAAATCCACAATCAAAACAGCGCAGCAGACACGCTGGGCTGACGCACACTGACTAGATTCTCTTGACAATGCATGTCTGCTTCCTAACACTGGTGTTTAATGTAATTGGTTTTTCCTTTCAGCTTGGTGATGAGTCACCCTTCATTTCTTTTCCTCAGTCTGTGTATTGTTTGGTTTTGTAGACACATCTGATTTTCCTGACTGCCTGAGTCTCTGAAGAGAGGAACAGAAACTGGGTTACATAGAGATGGGCCTTAAAGGGGCACCAGCCAAATGCAGGAAATAGTTGGGTGGCACCATGGGCCTGCATCTGCACTGTATTGCTCTGTGACTCTGATATGCTGATTTCTGACCCCATGGTGGCAGGGTGCAATCCCCTCTGATCTGGGCTGACATTTACGTGCCGGGCGGCACCTAATTAATTAGCTTGTTTACTTCAGCTTTTTTCTTAAAGATGTGCTGGGTGCGTCCCGGCTACCGCTGCATTCTCCGCGATCTGTCCGCGGCCCAGGGGTTGGGGAGGTGGGACACTGGGGTGTCATCTCATTGTCGATCAGGGCAGGTAGGTCATCTTCTTCTATGTCTGCCTGCCTCAATGTCGAAGGTCGAAGTTTGCCGTCTGCTGTGGAAGGTTTGCTTGACTGCTTAGCCTCGCGCATTTTTAGATCATACGGTTCTTTGTAAGCACTCAAACCAACCTGCAAATATGCCCTAAACTGATGTACCCTTTCAAAATTAAAGTCGTACTTTATCACTGCAGCGAAAATCTCATGCAGTTGCTTCACGTTCAGTTCCTGGACGACTTCACTTTCGGTCCTTTCGCTACTGCATTTGGTTTCAATTGTTATCCTTTCCTTCCAATTGCATTAGCTCTTCATCTATCAGTTCTTTGTCATGGGATGCCAAAACCTCTTCAACATCATCTTTGTCAACTTCCACAAGCCAAACTCACTTTGTCCTTGCTTCGTTCACCACAATCGAAACACTTAATTATGTCTAGTTTTACACTAACTGTAACACCCTTACAAGCTCTTTTAGGCTTTTCCGATACCTTAGAACTCATCTTGCTAACGGACGCTCACAGGCACGTGTTTAAGCAATGCCGGCGAGAATGCAGTTCCAAAACCAGGGAGAGCGGCTGCTCGGGGCGCGCGCTGCATTTTATTGCACGCTGATTTTTTTTTCGTAACAGTGAAAACACCTTCTGTTAGCGAAAGCAGGTAACTAATGTAGGTCTTTCATAACAGTGAGGTTTCGTAAAGCGAACGTTCGAAAAGCGGGGGACACCTGTATTTGTCAACGTGGAGAGGAAAGTGAGCTTATATATCCGACGGGAACAAAGAATGTTGGGAACGGTGAGGGGGAGCGCCAGGGAGGAGTGTGGGACAGGTGACAAAGCGGGAGTGCAATACATACAATTACCACAATGGCACAGTTAGTAGAGATGATGCCTCACAGTTCCAGGGAGAAAGTTGACCAGTGCAGTATGCCACTTGCAAGTTCTCCCTGTAACCCCATGGGTTTCCCCTGGGGCTCCAGTCTTCTCCCTCATTCCAAGGATATGGTGCTTATTAACTGGTGACTATAAATTATCCCTAGCATGTAAGGGGGTTGATTGGAATGAGGATATTTATTTATTTATACAGAATGTTATTTTTATATACTTAAATTCTACTATTACACATTTTTGTCCAATAATGTGAAGTTCCGTTCAAAATACAGTGGATTCCAGTTAATTGGGACATATCACTACTGGTATATTTTAGCTCATTTAAGAGGCTGCCCCAATTAGATGAAGTTTCATGAAAATAGCTATAAAGGTTTTTTTTAAAAAAAAAGCCTGAGTAACGCCGTATGTATTTAAATAACAAACAGTACAAATTATAACACTGCCAATACTACTTGAGAACAATAAAACTATGTATTAGAATCCAAAACTTATTGACAGAGGAATTTATCTGCATTGCATTCTTTTGACTGTAAATGAACAAAATCAGCACAGATACCTAGTGCCCTTAAGCAGTGCTTTCAAATAGTTTCAAATGGCTCAATCTTTATTTTCATTGTAACATTCAAGATGATTGCCAATACCTTCAAATTTTCCATAGTTTCTAACTTGTTGGAGTAGTGAAATAGTTTCATTTTCACTCCCGGCCATTTCTGGCATCTCCAAGCCTGAATTCTTGGAACTTGAGTGAGCAAAAAAAGTTCAGAACTGTCTAATGCTTATTTCTTGCCGACTATCAGTTCCAAAAATTGTTGCTTTTGAACACAAACACATGCAACAGATGCTATTTATAAACTGTCTGCTTGAAGCACGGTATTGTGTCTAACCGCCACACAAGTGCACAATACTAACGCTAGTTCGAAACTGTTCGTCAACGATCTCCTACACCAGTTAATTGGGATAGTGTCCCAAACAGGAATCCTGCTTATTTTCTCAACTAATTTTTGTTCCTTTTAAGAGTTGTCCCAAATAAGCAGCTGCCCTTATTAACCAATAGTCAAACTAACTGGAATCCACTGTATCTGTTCCTTGATGAAGGGTCATCAACCTAAAATCTTAACACTGTTTTGCCCTTCACAGCTGCTACCTGACCTGTTGAGTGTTTCCAACATTCCCAGCTTTTACTGCACCAATGCAAGTAATCACTTGATTCTTTCCACTTCTGTGGGATGAATGCATTCCTGAAATCTGCACTATCTTCTTATAGTCGCAAGCAGAAACTTAATAGATACTTTCCTATCACTGCATAGTACATTACTGCCAATCCCTTGAGGTATTTCTCCTTCGGATGAACACAAGGATCAATGAAATTTACACCTTTTTAAACTATTCGTGGGGATTAGTTGTCGCTAGTATTATTAGTAATGTTAGTTGGTTCCTGATCCTTTTTCCTAATTAATGCATATGGCCTCAATGATATATAGTCATTCAGAGTTACAGGCTAGATTACAAAGAATTTACTTAACACACATCAAAGTTGCTGGTGAACGCAGCAGGCCAGGCAGCATCTCTAGGAGGAGGTACAGTCAACATTTCAGGCCGAGACCCTTCGTCAGGACTAACCGAAAGAAGAGCTAGTAAGAGATTTGAAAATGGGAGGGGGAGGGGGAGATCCAAAATGATAGGAGAAGACAGGAGGGGGAGGGATGGAGCCAAGAGCTGGACAGGTGATTGGCAAAAGGGATATGAGAGGATCATGAGACAGGAGGCCCAGGGAGAAGGAAAAAGGGGGGGGGAACCCCAGAGGATGGACAAGGGGTATAGTCAGAGGGACAGAGGGAGTGAGAGAAAGAATGTGTGTATAAAAATAATGGATGGGGTACGAGGGGGAGGTGGGGCATTAGCGGAAGTTGGAGAAGTCAATGTTCATGCCATCAGGTTGGAGGTTATCCAGACGGAATATAAGGTGTTGTTCCTCCAACCTGAGTGTGGCTTCATCTTTACAGTGGAGGAGGCCGTGGATAGATTTACTTACTTGATTTGTCTATTTGTATAATATGCCCTGTGATTTTCAATCAGATCATTATATTGTTTTAAAACCTGCTTGAAAACAATACACAAGATATTCAAAGGTAGGTAAATTAGTTTCTGTGCATAGTGGCTTCAAAGTGATTTAGAATTGGCTGAAAGTATACAGCACACCCAAGTGCTTAGCCATGTTATTTACTTATTAAGCAGAGCTGTGAAGATACCGTTCATATCACAGTACATCACTGTGGTCACAGAAGAATCACAGAATTGCACAGTGACACTGGGATTCAAACAATGTTCAATTTGCCTTTCTTGCCTCTTGGGATATTCAGGTTTTATTATGCTGTTTGTCTGCCAGAGATAGATTTCTACTAAGTGGCTTTCAGTTCAATGTGTGCAGATAAACAAAATGACTGGTCTTCCTATCAAAACAAACTATTGACATTTGGGTTTGAGACACACTGGAAGGCTTTAAATATTAACTCTCCTTCAGAAAGAAAGGGAACACAGGTTATTAGCATGACCTCACCAGCTTGTTAAATCTATCCAGCTAACAACTACAAGCCACTGCATCCAATTAGCAGTTCTTCATTTTACCTTGTCTTGAACAGTATGGGAGTGAAGGGGATGGAAAGTCAAAATACACTCTCATAGAAACATAGAAAACCTACAGCACAATACAGGCCCTTCAACCCACAAAGCTGTGCCGAACATGTCCTTACCATAGATATTACCTAGGGTTACCCATAGTCCTCTATTTTTAAAAGCTCCACGTACCTATCCAGGAGTCTCCTAAAAGACCCTATCGTATCTGCCTCCACCACCGTTGCCGGCAGCCCATTCCACGCACTCACCACTCTCTGCGTAAAAAACCTACCCCTGACATCTCCTCTGCACCTTCTTCCAAGCACCTTAAAACTGTGCCCTCTCATGCTCACTATTTCAGCCCTGGGAAAAAGTCTCTGACTATCCACACGATCAATGCCTCTCATCATCTTGTACACCTCTGTCAGGTCACCTCTCATCCTCCGTCGCTCCAAGGAGAAAAGGCAGAGTTCGCTCAAACCTATTCTCATAAGGCATGCCCCCCAAAGCAGGAAACAGCCTTGTAAATCTCCTCTGCACCCTTTCTATGGTTTCCACATTCTTCCTGTAGTGAGGCGACCAGAACTGAGCACAGTACTCCAAGTGGGGTCTGACCAGGGTCCTATAGAGCTGCAACGTTACCTCTTGACTCGTAAAGGCTCTTGATATGATTATAAACTCAAGAAAGTGTGCTGACGCTGGAAATCGAAAGCAAAATGCTGGAGGAACTCAGCAGGTCTATGGTCGAAACCCTTCTTTAGGGGCTGGAAAGGAAAGGGGGAAGATACCAGAATAAGGAGGATAGCTAGAAGGGGATAGGCAAAGCCAGGTGGGTTGGAAAGATAAAAGGCTGGAGAGGAAGGAATCTGATGGGAGAGGAGGTTGGACCATAGGAAAAAGGAAGGTGGAAGAGCACGGGGGGGGGGGCGGGGTTGTAACTGGCAGGTGAGAAGAGGCCAGAGTGGGGAACAGAAGAAGAGAAGGGGAGAGAAAATGTTTACGCCTCTTGGTGTAAAATGCAGATAATAATAACCATATAAAACCATATAACAATTACAGCATGGAAACAGGCCATCTTGGCCCTTCTAGTCCGTGCCAAACTCTTACTCTCACCTAGTCCCACCGACCTGCACTCAGCCCATAACCCTCCATTCCTTTCCTGTCCATATATCTATCCAATTTAACTTTAAATGACAACATCGAACCTGCCTCAACCACTTCTGCTGGAAGCTCGTTCCACACAGCTACCACTCTCTGAGTAAAGAAGTTCCCCCTCATGTTACCCCTAAACTTTTGTCCTTTAACTCTCAACTCGTGTCCTCTTGTTTGAATCTCTCCCACTCTCAATGGAAAAAGCCTATCCACGTCAACTCTATCTATCCCCCTCATAATGCCAGGTTATATTCACACTAGCCAATTTATACAACCAAAATTACTCCCAGATAAATTTATTTTTATTTAAACATGTTGAAGATCCGATCTTCTAATAAAGTTACCTAGGGAATGATAATATATGACAAAGAAATTCTGCCTTTGAATGGTATCCTCACTAAATTTAACGTATCAGCATCATGCTAATTCTCACAGACTTGAAATTCCCCAAATTACACTCAAATTTAATGGGCAACCCACTCAATTTTGCACTTCCAAAGGAAAAATTACAATTACAGCCAATAATTGCAAAGGTTTTTCTTTAATATTAACATACAAAGATGGTAACAATCTTTTAAAAACAGTCAGACGGGAACACAGACAGATTAAGGGCTAAGTGGTGCCTCAGCCAGATGGGTAATTTGGCTGTCATGGATCAATTAGACTAAGGAGTTTTTTCTCCCGCGCATTAATTTACGACTCTAAATTCAGTTAAATGCAGCCTCTGATTAACAGAAAAACAGTATCCTTGTGGAACAGTGGATCACTTTATTTTTCCCATGTTAAAAGCCCCACGGACAATTAGTCCCTTAAAAACACTTCAAATATTAGATTACAAGTCTCTGTAAATTAACGCCAGAACAATTTCCATACATGAATGATGTTAAGCATACGCTATAAATTGCAATTGATATTAGTTTTGAATCTTATTTTGTCCCATAAATTTGATGCCATATGTCTGGAGTTGTTATTATTCATCATGATCAATCTGCTAATACAGTTGCATTTTACAAGTGGCATGTGAAATATGAAACCTGGTAATTTGCACATTGCCCTGTCTCTACAGAACTCTACTGCAACCATACACCAAAGCTTAAAACAGCACTGCAAGGTTTAATAGCTGCAAATATGCATGTGTACCAAGGACATGCCTTGTTGCATGCAGAAAGACTTGGATGTTGGATTAATTTGGGATGAATGCAAACTTTTGGGGAGGGTATGTATTCTCAACTGCCTATTTTTATCTGTTAATTTCTAACCAGACTATCTGGTGGGGGGGGGTGCAGTGTGAGGGGAGACACTACTGCACAAGATCAAAGTAAGCTGCAGAGAGTTGTAAAATTAATCAGCTCCATCATGGGTACCCGCCTCCATAGTATCCAGGACATCCTCAAGGCCTGCAGCCTCAAAAAGGCGGCATCCAATCACCCAGGACGTGCCCTCCTCTCATTGTTACCATCAGGGAGGTGAAGGCACACACTCAACAATTCAGGAATACCTTCTTCCCCTCTGCCATCAGATTTCTGAATGGACATTGAACCCATGAACACTACATATATATATCACACACACACACACACACACACACACACACATTGAAAAGTGCAGCTGATGGTTGTGAAAAGAGGCAAACACATCAAGTCTGAAGGAGTCGGGTTACCTGAAGGCCAGATAGAGAGAACAGCTACAAATACCTGGGTTCTTGCAGGGGCATGGAAGCCACAATGAGCACACAAGGAAGGCTGCAACATCCAAGTACCTCCAAAGAGTGAGACAGGTCCTAAAAAGCCATCAACACATTCGCCCTACTAGTCCGCAGATACCCAGCCACAACAGTGTCCTGGCCAAGGAACGAACTGGAAGCTGCTGACATCAAAACCCGGAATCTACTAACAACACCTGGAGGATTCTGTCCAAAGTCCTACATTCAGTGGCAGTACACCCACCGGAATAAAGGAGGACGGGAACTTGGAAGTGTCAAGGCCACAGTCCTGGAAGATTTGCAGAACATTCATGAGTCTGTCAGGAAGATGGTCCCAAAGGATGACCTGCCAGGAGAATACCTCAGACAGCAGGCAGGGGACATGGAAATGGAAGTGGGTGAAGCAGAGCCAGAGGACCAGAGGCCATGGCAGACAAGCCACTGCACGGGATGTACCATCACCAGGTATCGGAGGTGGCTGACATAAGAAAGGCCTACCAATGGCTGGAAGTGGCAGGGCTGAGGGACAGCACAGAGGTGCTGCTCATGGCTGCCCAGGAACAGGCGCTGAGCACAAAAGCAACAGAAGCAGGGGTCTATCACACCAGACAAGACCCAGGATGCAGACTGTGCAAGGAATCCACTGAAACCATTCAGCACATACTAGCAGGGTGAGAGATGCGGGCCTGGACAGCAGGGTGAGGGATGCGGGCCTGGACAGCAGGGTGAGGGATGCGGGCCTGGACAGCAGGGTGAGGGATGCGGGCCTGGACAGCAGGGTGAGGGATGCGGGCCTGGACAGCAGGGTGAGGGATGCGGGCCTGGACAGCAGGGTGAGGGATGCGGGCCTGGACAGCAGGGTGAGGGATGCGGGCCTGGACAGCAGGGTGAGGGATGCGGGCCTGGACAGCAGGGTGAGGGATGCGGGCCTAGACAGCAGGGTGAGGGTTGCGGGCCTGGACAGCAGGGTGAGGGATGCGGGCCTGGACAGCAGGGTGAGGGATGCGGGCCTGGACAGCAGACACTGAACAGCACAACCAAGTTGCAGGAATTGTGTACTGGAACACCTGCACTGGGTATGGATTAGACACCCACAAGTCCAAATGAGAAACAGCTGAGACGGGAGCAGAGAATGACAGGGCTAAGATCCTCTGGGACTTCCAAGTACAGGCTGATAAGCAGGTACTGGCCAACCAACCAGAGATCGTAATACTGGACAAGGAACAGAAGAAAGCAATAGTAATAGATGTGGCAGTCCCAAGTGACAGTAACGTCAGGAAGAAAGAACATGAGAAGCTGGAGAAATACCAGGGCTTGAAAGAGCAGATAGAAATGATGTGGAAGGTTAAAGTCAGAGTAATCCAGTAGTGATAGGAGACTTTGAGCTGTGGCTCCTACAAATCCTGGGAACAACATCTGAGATCTCGGTCCACAAGAGCGCGCTACTAGGAACAGCAAGGATACTGCACTGAGCCCTCAAGCTCCCAGGCCTCTGGTAGAGGACCCGAGATTGAGAGAAAAATACACATACACACCACCCACAAGAGGTGAGAAAATATATTCACTGTAATTCAGTGTTTTACTATTAGCATGCAATGCATTGTATCGCTACCACAAAGACAACAAACTTCACGACATATGCCAGTGATATTAAACCCAAGTCTGATTCTAGTAAGTTATTCTTGCATTTGGACGACCTGGCAATTTTAAGCCTCAATATCAAGAGAGTGCTTACTGGGTGATCTGCAAATTTTGTTCAAACCAAAAGATATTTGAAACCACACCCCTCCCCCATTAATTCTTCACTGTTTGAAACATTAATGTCCAAGTAGTAATAGTTCCCTATAGCCTTGCAGTTTGACTTCAGTTCCCTAAATCTGTAAGGTCTGTTATTGCCAATCAACTTTAACATTGATGGCTTTATGTTTCTTCCAATCTCCTGGTTGCAACATGTAGTCCCTGTAAAAGTCCCATTTATATTGGGAATGGACAGTAAGATATTTACATGTTGTTGTAAAAAAGTGTACGATTCTCTCTTAAAAACATTTGGCTTATTTGCTACGTACAAGAAAACTAATAGCACATGAACCACAATGAACTGCTCCACCTCCCCATCACAACTATACGTAATGGAGTGAGGAGTTCTTCCCCGCACGCAGGCAGTAATCTTGCCATTTCTTTAGCGTTTGTCTGTTTTACAAGGCTGAGGTGCCAGTAGTAGAACTTGTGCAAAGAGTCGGCTGGGTTGGAACCCGGGACCTATTGCTCCAAAGTTTAGTGTGGACACCACTATATCACCGGCACGATGGACTAAGTGAAGTAATTTTCTGTAACAGGAAGTCTCAAGGGGATTAAACCTTATGTTGTCTTACCCATTGAGAAGCTTATCAAACCAGCCAACTGAATATGTACACAGTGTGACTCTGCAGTTAAGAAAAAATTAAGATACCAAGCTGAGCTATTAGAAACTAGTTTTGTTTTTTCCCGGTCGAATTTCATGATAATCTTTGCTTTTCACCCCCCAACACAAAATTATATTAAGCATATTCTACATAAATCAGAGTGATAATGCGTGTTTGTTTTGCAAACTCTTAATAGCTACAATATCTCACAACGTATTAGAAATAATTAGCCTGCCAGTGGTGTAGTGGCATCCGCACTGGGCTTTGAGGTGAGTGGCTCGGGGCTCACATCCACCTGTGCTCCTTGAGCAGCGAGCTAGCAACTCAGCCTCGTAAAAAACAGACAAATGCTAAGGAAACGGCAAAGTTGCCGGCTGACGCGTCACGAGGCGCGGAGAGGAACCGCGATATTAGAAATAAAAGAAACACGTACAAAAATGCTGGAGGAAGCCAGCAGGTCACGGGGCATCAACGGAGAGAATAAAGAGTCAATGTGTCAGGCGAAGACCCCGATAAATATCCTCTGAATTTCCAGCATCTGCAGAATCTCTTGAGGTTATATATTAGGAAATGTTATTAGAAATGTAAGCAGAGATATTATAGAGAAAAATGACATTTCTCCAGAATGGGACGTTAATCACATCCAGCATCATATCTATGAGCTGACTACTGATCTCATTCCCTTCCAATTACCAAAAACACTTATTCCAACTCCTATGTAGCTCGTGACTGGTGGAGCCATCACCTATAATTTTGATACCAGTAGTCTGAACTGCCCCACTGTTTCCCTGGCCTATATCTATAACCCTCTGATAGAGGTTGCATCTCATCAAGAATTCTACATCCTATCAATTCAGGCTTCTTCTGAATTCCTTTCTCATTACATCACTTTTGGAGACGAAGCCGACAGCCTATAAAAAGCCCTTATCTCTGCAGTTGTCTCCCTGAAGCCTTCAGTCATCCACCTCCCCGTCTTTTCTCAGACACTCCTTAAAACTCATGTCATTTGCGTCACCAATCCCACTTTCCTCTCTTTAGGGTGGGGATTTTTAAATTGCTTACTCTCGTGGGAAATATCTTGGGATCCTCTCCTAACTAAAGCTATAAATGCAATTTGTTGTTACTCGCCTTTCAGAAATTCCTAGATCATATCATGCAGTACATAATCTCATAGGGTTATCAGAACAGTACAAAGGAAGTGTACATCTGAGGTAAATCAGTCTTTCAGACACGTCACTAACCTGGAACATTGCGTGCTCTTATCAAAAACTGACTGAGTTCTGATACCCTCGCCAATATTTATTTGGCAACTAAATCAAGTTATCAGGATAATTCTCTTGATTTTGGAAGTTCCATATTCAAGAGAAGATTGGTTTCATTTTCCTAATAAGCAACAACAAATATCCATCTCCCACAGCTGCCCATAAGGAGTTTGTACATTCTCCCCGTGACCGCGTGGGTCCCCTCCCACAGTTCAAAGATGTACCTACCACTTGGTAGGTTAGTTGGTCATTGTAAATTGCCTCATGATTAGGCTTGGGTTAAACCGGGGAGGTTACTAGGCAACGTGGCTTGAAGGGCCTATTCTGCCCTGTATCTCAATAAAATAAATAAGAATGTGGAAAAGGGAGGTAACATGTATTACTATTTAGAAACAGAGCAGAGAAAATGTGTCTGAATTTGCCAAAACACACTAAGATGATTCACTCACACAAGAGTAAATAGCTGTGCTCCAAACTTGCCCAGGCTGCGATCGCAGCTTCCCCACAACATATTCCTCTTTATTAAATCTATCTGATATAATCACTACCATCCAAGATCATGGGACTGATTTAGCTGACTGATGAAATAATCTACCTTGGGCTATAGATGGCAACAGTAGTTCTACATTTTTTTCCCTATATGCTCCCTCTCTGCAGAGGAAAATGGGCAAATTACTCTGGAAGAATTCGTGCTAATTTGTCAGCAGCCTAATTTCTCAGAGCACCGTTTTCCCCAAATCAACATTTCTCCTTCAACCAGCATCTAAACTGGATTATCTGGTTATTTTCTCAGTGTCTGTGGGACACCAATCAGATTTAGTATCACTTGGATATGTTGCGAAATTTGTTTTGTCGCAGACGTACATTGCAATACATAACAAAAACTATAAGTATATACAGTACAAAAATAAGTTTAAAAAGTAATGCAAAGAGAGAAGGGAAAATTAATGAGGTAGTGTTCATGGGTTCATTGTCCATTCAGAAATCTGATGACGGAGGGGAAGAAGCTGTTCCTGAAACATTCAGTGTCTCTCTTCAGGCTCCTGAAGTCCACAATCAATTGGTTTTCCTGACATTGAGTGCAAGGTTGTTGCTGCTACACCACTCAACCACGCTCCTATGCGCCTCCTTGTTACCATCTGAAATTCTGCAATAGTTGTGTCGTTGGCAAATCTATAGACAGCACTTGAGCTGTGTCTTAACCACTCAATTCTGGGTGTGCGCCAACTGACAGACATCTCAGCTATATAGATGTCATTTAAAGCTCCCCTCCTCTTCACAGATATATACAATTTGTGACTCCTTGTAACTGTAAATGAAACAAACTGTTAAAGTCCTGACGAAGGGTCTCAGCCTGAAACACCGACTGTTTACTCCCTTCCACAGATGATGCCCAACTTGCCAAGTACCCTCGGCAATTTGTGCGTGTTTGTCAAGATTTCCAGTGTCCGCAGAACCTCTCGTGTTTGTGGTTTAACTGCATTTGGGCCATTTAGGAACAAGTTATTTTTCACCTTTTGTAATTATTAACTCAAGTTAGGCAATGGAAGGCACTTCAGCTGACTTTTGTTTTCTAAATGGTGAAAAGGTATTGGGAAGTCAAGTGAATCACTCTCAGCAACACAACCAGGTTCTGACCCATGGCTGGTTCACTTGAGTTTCTATTTCAGTGGCGATCCCTAGGACGGTAATGGTGGATGATAGTATAGACAAGGGCAAGAGATTAGTTTCTTCTTGCCGGTGGTTATTCCCTGGCAATTCCATAGTACGAAGTTACTTGCCACACACCAGCCATGCACGAGTGTTGCCTTAGTATCACTGCATGCAAGCTTGGGTTTTTTCAGCCTCTGATAGGGTTCCATGGACCCCTCAGCTAACGGCATAAAAACTTTACGGAATGCCTGCTCTATGAAGTTGCAAATGGGACTTTGGAAGGTCTATGAAGAGATGCTGAAAATGGTTGTGCCATGGACATTATTCTGAGGAGATACAGCAGTGATGCCCTCTGGCTGGGACGATTGATCTTCACAACCAAAGCCATTTTTTTTTTGGGCAAGGTACGACTCCAGTCAATGGAGCCTTTTGCAACCTGATGCGCATTGATTTTGCCTGTACCGGGGCTCATTGATTCCACACCTAGTTAAATGCCACCCTGATATCAATGGCAGCCACCCTCACGTCACCTCTGAAATTCAGCATTTGGCTCCATTTTGGGATGAAGACAGCCTTGACAGAACCGGGCATCAGGGAACTGATTGATGGGGAGCAACATGTATTGCAACAAGTATTGGAGCAACATGTTCCACCACTTTGCTGATGATCAACTGCACATTAAAATTAGGAGTTTATTGATCAGATTAGATCTCTCCTACATATTTTTAGACAGAACATATTGTTGGATGTACACCAGTGTGGACCGTACTGAAACAGCTTAGCTAGAGGAACACTCTGCAACATTAGACCTAGAATACGAGTGATAAGTGCTATAATCTTTCAGAACGCTCAGCCACTTTTAAAAATTAGCTCTATTTGTTACATGTATATCAAAACATGCAGTGAAATTTGTCTCATATCTAATCAGGGAGGATTCCTCAGGGAACAGCCAGCAGGTGTCACCGTGCATCCAGTGCCCACATAGCATGCCCACAACGCACTATCCCAAAATGTATCTGGAAGTCTTCCAACATAGGAGGAAGGAAATGTACAAATTCTCACCTCTAGAGAGCCAGACAGTGGTGAATCTGTGGAATTCATTGTCACAGGTAGCTATGGGAGCCAAGCAATTAGGTATATTTGAAGCAGGGGTTGATAGATTCTTGATTGGTCAGGGCATGAAGGGATACAGCGAGAAGGCAGGAGCTTGGAGCTGAGAGGAAAATGGATCGGCCATGATGAAATGGTGGGGCAGACTGAATGGGCCAAATGGCCCAATTCTGCTCCTACAGCTTATGATCTTATGGTCCAACTCCTCACAGACAGCAGGAATCGAACCTCAGCGATCGCCAGAACCGTAAAGCAACTCACGACCCACAACATTACTGTGCCGCACACTTAATAGCACGTGAAGCAAAATGAACTTACTGAAAAGTGGCTTCTGCAATGCTTAAGATCTTAGGAGGAAGATGAGTTCAACCTTTCACAACAACTTGGGCTGAATATGGTTGGAAAAAAAACTTGCATTTTTGGATGACACCTTTCTGGGCTCCAACTTCACTGAGAATCTGGATGTTCTTGGGACCTCCTCCTTGTATTCGCTAATTAATTGTCTACCACCATCCACTAATAGATTTCATTTAACGACAGTACCTTGCAAAAGCCTTAGGCGTATGTAAAAAAAAATCTGTAAAACGAAGGTGCTTTCAAAAAAATAATGAAAAGTTTCTAAAAGTCAAAAAAGTTACTATAAAGAGCAGTAAACAGTGAAAAACTAAATAAAATCAAATTTGGTGTGACCACCCTTTACCTTTAAAACTGCATCAATTCTTTTAGGTACACTACTATGCAGTTTTATAAGAAAATTGCTGGTAGGTTGTTCCAAGCACCTTTGAAAACTGGCCATAGTTCTGCTGTCTCACTTGCTTCTTTCTCTCTCCAGTAATCCTAGACAGCCTCAATGTTGTTGAGATCAGGGCTCTGTGGACGACATACCATATGTTGCAGAACTCTGTTCTTCTTTTTGCTGAAGGTAGTTCTTTATGAACCCTGGCCATGTGTTTGGGGTCATTGTCCTGCTGCAGAAGGAGGTTGCCACTGATCAGATGGCTCCCTGATGGCATTGCATGATGGATGAGAATCTGTTTGTACTTCTCAGCAATGGATTTCCTATTAATTCTAACCAGATCACCAACTCCATTTGCAGAAATGCAGCCCCAAACTTGCAGAGAACCTCCGACATGCTTCAATGTTGGCTGCAGACATTCATCCACATAGCAACCTTCAGCTCTCCTGTGGACAAAATGCCTCCTGCTTGAGCCAAAAATTTCTAATTTTGACTTGTCGATCCAGAGCACTTCCTGTCATTGTTCAGCGGTCCAGATTTTGTGTGTAGGTGCATCTCTTGGCTTTGTTTCTACTTCGGAGGAATGGATTTTTGGCAACAATTCTTCCATGAAGATCACTTCTGACAAGACTTCACCAGACTGTAGAGTAGCGTACTTGGGTTCCAGTGGTTTCTGTGAGTTCAGAGCTGATAGCAGTGTTGGGCTTCTTCTGATTTAGAAGGGGCACCAGTTTGATTTATATCTCTTCTGCCGCTGACCACAGCGTTTCTGGTCCTCAAACTGACCAGTTCCTCCATGCTTCTTCAGAAGAGTCTGCACAGCACATCTTGAAACTTGTCAGCAGCAAATTTTCTGCTTGGGAGAGACCTTGCTGATGCGGGATGACCATCTTATGTCTTGTTGCTATGCCCCCACTCTTGCCATGGCATAAGAATTGATGATTTGAAGATTAAACTGTCACATCCTCACCTTTTAGTTTGGTTGTCCTTCACCCAGTTTGATTCCTTCCACACCTGTTTCTGTTTCAGTTAATTTAACTAGTTCATTCAACTTATTATATCATTGATCATTAACACCCACTTGTTATCTTTGTTTAATCATGCACAGGGTTATAAATCTACAAGGTAATCAAGTTTTTATTTGTATAGTGGTCTATTACTGAATAAGTTACTTCCTTTAATCAAATACAAAAAAATATTCTCTTTAGCATTTAATTTGCTTGGGAAATGAATGTTTGGAAATCTAAAATGTGTTCTTTTCTACTGACACACTAATGCAGAAGCCAGAAAATTAAACACCTAAAACAAATTTTATATTAAAAAGTCTACTGTGCATAAGAATTTTGCACAATTCTGTAGATGGTTGTGGTTTTGCAAATTGTATAATAGTTTTACGGAAGATAGATCCTTGGGCTACCGTCTTGTGAGACTGGCAGCTGGGAAATCAGGCTGTTCCCAGTGTGCTCTCTGCACTTCCTACGAAAATCCAGTCCATTGCTTAGCGTGAATGTATCAGGAGTGTGAAGGAACATATTAAGCTAATTCTGATGGTCCAACTTCAAGGATGCTAGGACTAATCCCATTTGGAATGAAGTTGTGCCATACAATGCGATTGGTTCATAACAGATCCAGCATCTCAGAATTGGTTGTCTCTGAAGGTAGAGTCTATAGAACTGTATTCCATCACAATCTGTAACCTCATGTCCTAGCATTTCTTTCACTCTCTCAATACATTTGAGTTCAGGGATGGACTTGATGAGACATGCAAAGAACAGAACAGCTTTCATGGGTGGGTGAAAAGGGAAAGACAAGCTTTTTAATCACGAGATGAAACTTAATCAAATAAAAACCCAATTCTTGAAAGGACTTTAAGGCTGGGTGCACGAACGATATTTCTTTGGACTGAAGAGACTAGAACCAGGGGTAAAGTCTAAGAATAAGGGGCAAGCAGTTCAGCACTGAGATGAGGAGGAATTTCTTCACCCAGAGAATGGCGTACCTCTGGAATCTTCTAACTCAAAGAGCCAAAGTGGCCCGGTTATTCAGTTCATTCAAAATAGGAATTCTGGTTATTTAGGGAATCAAAGGATAGCGGGATGGTATTGGAAAATGATGCTGAAGTAGTCTATCATGATCAATGATGGAGCAGGTTCATTAGGCTAGACGTACAAGTCCTGATTCTATTTCTTACTTTCTTATGATTGTTTAAGACACCTTTGCAGCAATTGTTAGCGTCACAGAAAGGTACAGCTCAGAAACAGGCCCTTCGGCCCACCTAGTCCATGCCAAACCATTTAAACTGTATACTCCCAATGACATGCACCAAGCACTCCATACCCCTTCCATCCATGTACCAACCCAGACTTCTCTTAAATGCTGAAATCAAGCTTGTGTGCACCACTTGGACTGACAGCTCATTCCACATGCTCACGACCCTCTGAGTGAAGAAGTTTCCCCTCGTGCCCCTTAAACTTTTCACCTTTCACCCTTAACCCATGACCTCTGGTTGTAGTCCCTCCCAACCTCAGTGGAAAAAGCCTGCATTTACTTCATCTGTATCCCTCATAATTTTGTACACCTCTATCAAATCTCCCTTCAATCTTCTATGTTCCAAGGAATAAAGTCCTAACCTATTCAATCTCTCCTTATAACTTAGGTCCTCCAGACCTGGCAAAATTCTTGCAAATTTTCTCTGTACTCTTTCAACTTGGATCGCTCCCTACGCGACAACCTTGTCCATTCGTCGTCCCCCCCATCCCTCCCCACCAATCTCCCTCCCGGCACTTATCCTTGTAAGCAGAACAAGTGCTACACCTGCCCTTACACTTCCTCCCTCAGCACCATTCAGGGCCCCAGACAGTCCTTCCAGGTGAGGCGCCACTTCACCTGTGAGTCAGCTGGGGTGATATACTGCGTCCGGTGCTCCCGATGTCGCCTTCTATATATTGGCGAGACCCGACGCAGACTGGGAGACTGTTTCGCTGAACACCTACGCTCTGTCTGCCAGAGAAAGCAGGATCTCCCAGTGGCCACACATTTTAATTCCACGTCCCATTTCCATTCTGATATGTCTATCCACGGCCTCCTCTACTGTCAAGATGAAGCCACACAACACCTTATATTCCATCTGGGTAGCCTCCAACCTGATGGCATGAACACTGACTTCTCTAACTTCCGTTAATGCCCGCCTCCCCCTCGTACCCCATCTGTTATTTATTATATATATATATATATACTTTTTCCTCCCTCTGTCCCTCTCACTATACTCCTTGCCCATCTTCTGGGCTTCCCCCCTCCTCCCTAGGCCTCCCATCCCATGATCCTCTCATATCCCTTTTGCCAATCACCTGTCCAGCTCTTGGCTCCATCCCTCCCCCTCCTGTCTTCTCCTATCATTCCAGATCTCCGCCTCCCCCTCCCACTTTCAAATCTCTTACTAGGTCTTCTTTCAGTTAGTCCTGACGAAGGGTCTCGGCCCGAAACGTCGACTGTACCTCTTCCTAGAGATGCTGCCTGGCCTGCTGTGTTCACCAGCAACTTTTATGTGAGTTGCTTGAAATTCCAGCATCTGCAGATTTCCTCCTATTTACATCTTTCTTGTAGGTAAGGTAGGTAACCAATACAGCAAATTAGGCCTCTCATACTGTGCATAATTATAAATATGTACAAATAGCATGTAGTATCTTTAGAAACATAATTCAAACCAACTAAAATGACTACAGATTGTATCATCTGCCATCGAAAAGGATAAAATATTGAACAGAATTTGGAACAAAGATAAAATTCTGTCACAATGCCCAAAAGAATGCAGCTTTTTACTCTATGTGTAGTTCACAATGTAATAATATTTATTAGATGCTCAGGTTAGTAAATTCATTTTGAGGGTTTATTAAAGAACATCTCCAGTTGTTTAATATTACATCTTATGGACAAATAAAACTTGAAAGAAGGCCGATGTCATGGCCCTGCTTTGTGTTCATCCTTTTCCCCTGAAATAGTATTAATGTTAACCCACAAATCAATATGCAATTCTGTGCAGAAATTGGTTTTTTTGCTCTCCGGCAACATGTAACAAAAACATACAACACTAAGTCTGACGTTGCTATTTGCATTGGAATTGCTTTAGTTAATAAAAATGCAAATATGCTAAAATACCTGTAGAACGTGTTTCCATAACGAAAACATGTGTATTTACGGCTTGGATCACACCATGGTGGACTCTTGCAAATCGTATAATATATGTAACTTCTATTTTACAGTACGGTCTCCAGGATATTTTGGTAGTTTTTTTTGGGGGGGGGATTATTTCCAGTATTTTACACTTTTCCACTGCTAAACAAGCTTGCCGTTTCATTGCGCCTACTCCCTCTGCGGGCGAAAGATGGCTGCTGGAAGATACAGCAGGGCTAAATTAATTTCCATCTTTTTCTGACGAGGGATTGCTATGTGTATTTAAATACGACATCCCCAACAAACAAGATCATTTTATTTGTAAACAGAAACAACATGGTTCTACGTCTAAATCTGAACATCCATTAAAATAAAGCCGATGTGAACAGCAACTGCCCTGGTCACGAAAGCATCGGGAAAGTGGCCCTGTTCTTAGCTTTAATTTGGAAATATTCCGTCTTTATACTCTGATGGTATCAGGGCTCTTATCTGAAGCGGGTTAACAGTTCAGTGTGAATCACATTGTACCGTGTTGGCGGTAAATTTGACCGGCATGTGAAGAGTGAAGGGGCGTGAGCAGAGCCCCCCTATTACGCCAAGATGACAACCTAACCTACACTGCAGTGGGCGCAAACTGCGCGCTGCGTTCAATCTAGCTCGGGGCGAGCACTTTCTTTGTCAAGCCCCGCACTGCTCTGGAAAACTTTACGATACTTGCTCAGTCTTTAAAAACAACCTTTTTTAACTTCACTATTATCGATGCGGTAAAGCAGACCTTACCTTTTCTGCACATCTTAACTCACAAGACGGGGCGGCTCACGCCCCTGCACACCCTCAATGAGCAACAAAAACTCCATAGAGTTCAGAAACTATATTGAAGTGGAGAGCGAGTGCAGCCAAGCCACTCCCACGCTGCGCGTTGGCTGTAGAGACATGCCAAAAGAAGAATAGTTCGGGATTATGTTTAATCAGTGCACCAAATTATTCGGATCAGCCCCGCGTATTTCTCCTCCCCCAGACCCACCAGCTCAGTGAGATTATCCCTATGGCTTCATTCTTCGTATGTTTGTTACTAATCAAAATGAATGGGCTCATTTAAAAAAAAATCATGATAATGCAGGCAGGAGGAATTCTGCAGATGCTGGAAATTCAAGCAACTCACATTAAAGTTGCTGGTGAACGCAGCAGGCCAGGCAGCATCTCTAGGATCGGGTACAGTCGACGTTTCGGGCCGAGACCCTTCCTCAGGACTAACTGAAAGAAGAGCTAGTAAGAGATTTGAAAGTGGGAGGGGCAGGGGGAGATCTGAAATGATAGGAGAAGACAGGAGGGGAGGGATGGAGCCAAGAGCTGGACAGGTGATTGGCAAAAGGGATATGAGAGGATTATGGGTCAGGAGCTGGACAGGTGATTCCTCTCATATCTCTTTTGCCAATCACCTGTCCAGCTCTTGGCTCCATCCCTCCCCCTCCTGTCTTCTCCTATCATTTCAGATCTCCCCCTCCCCCTCCCACTTTCAAATCTCTTACTGGCTCTTCCTTCAGTTAGTCCTGACGAAGGGTCTGAAACGTGGACTGCACCTCTTCCTAGAGATGCTGCCTGGCCTGCTGCGTTCACCAGCAACTTTTATGATAATGCAGGTGTTAAATGAGGTCTAAGAATATATTAAAGTGTCCAGGATTTAAACTTCTTCAGAGTTGGCTGAAATATTTACCCATGGGTTAAATTGATTCCTGGTTCAGCAGCAGATAAGGGAACAGCAAATAACAATTGCATTAGGTAGAGGAAATATTAAGAGGTCATGGAAACAAGTGGCTACCTTAATTCAATATCTTTTTCCTTGCTTTAGATGGTCACCTAGAATCTAAAGAAAGGCGTAAATAAAACCTGTATTTTGAAAACTGGAAGGCCAAGAATTCCCAATCCCATCACAGTGTTAGAAATAGATCCAAGCTAAACGAAACTACTGGGCAGCATTAAATGCCACCATAAAGGTAATTCCCACTGCCAATAAAGCAAAGAAGATTTAAAAAAGAACAAAATGGCATTAGGTAATTAAATGAAGCTGTACAATTTAGTGGCAACTTTAATGCACCTGCTCATTAATGCAAAATCTAATCAGCCAATCATATAACAACAATTCAATGCATAAAAGCATGTAGACTTGGTCAAGAGGTTCAGTTAATGACAGCTATACTATACCTTTGAAGTGGGTGGAGGAAGTGAGGTGGATGAAATTTCTAATATTGTCTGATTCAAGCACAGCAATCATAAGTCTAAAGGATTTATATTCCGAGGCAAGACTAGACATTATGGATGAGATAATGCAAACCTTTTAAGACTTAAAATGATAGGGCTCTGTATATGATTTATGAGGGAATAAGCAGCAGCTAAATTGGCAAGGGAGTCAACTAGGCCAACAGAAGTGTGCATTCAAATGAATTACAGTAAAGGAGAAATGAAAAGCATTATTAAAAGTGAAATCAACAAAATATGGAGAAGAGGGAAAAGGAAGACATCTTTATAATAAGCAGAAAGAAGTGGAAAGGTCGAGAAATGCACGAAAGAGTATGGAGATGGAGATTTGGGCACACAGGATTAAATAGAACATTGTTTTTTAATGAAGAAATACAATAATGGGAGGTGTGAGTATTGTGATCAACAAGAAACAGTTGGACATGTACAGGTGGGGTGTCCAAGATATAATCAAGAGAGAGGATGGTTGATTTCAAAGTTATTGTGGAATACAATACAACCTAACATTAACAATACTTTGCAGAAAGAATCACAGGATTATTGCTTTAAGTATATGGTACAGTTCCTTAGGAATGCAGGTAACTTTTTTTTTACAGAATTTGATACAAATAAAAATAAATAGGATTTAGATATCCTGACCTACACTCCAGTTCAGAAGGTGATGGTAATGCACCTTAAAGCTGTTTGCCAGCCACCATAAATCCTCAGAAGTAGTAGTAGTAGTTGTTGTTGTTGTTCAGACTGAACATCAGAATGGAGAAAGAAATGTGATCAAAGTGACTTTGACCATGGACCGTGCCAGATGGGGTGGTTCGAGTATCTCAGGAGCTGCTGATCTCCTGGGATTTTCACTCACAACGGTCTCTGGAGTTTACAGAGAATGGTGTGAGAAAAAAAAAACATCCTTTGAGCGCCAGTTCTGTGGGCTAAAATGCCTTTTTAATAAGAGAGGTTAGGGGAGAATGGCAGACTGGTTCAAGCTGACAGTTACTCAAATAACCATGCGTTACAGCAGTGGTGTGCAGGAGAGCATCTCTGAATGCACAACACATCAAACCTTGAAGTGGATGGGCTACAGCAGCAGAAGACTATGAACATACAAGCAGTGGCTACTTTTTAGATGCAGGAGGTACCCAATAATGTGGCCACTGAGTCTATATTCTTGCATGAAAATTTGTATAAGTTGGACCTCATTAATATATAAGCCAGATTCATAAAATAGTGAAAGTTTTTAAATGCCCTAATCAAAATGCCTTAAATGTATAAAAATATCCTTCATGTTCTTCAAATTACCCGTGTTTTACAACCAGAAATGCAACTTGGTGCAGGGAAAGACCATTGCCAAAGTTCAAAAACCAGCAAGAAAATGAATGATCAAATAACCTGTTTTATTCTTATTGCTCGAGTGATAGATACAGGCTAGGAGAGAAAGCAATTCCCCAATCTAATTTTCTTCAACTGGTACCAAATCATTTTGACAAGTATGGCCTGCCACTGAGAAAATTTTTCTGCACACGGTTGTGATTTGCACATCAGCGTGGAAGATTGGGAGCATCTTCCCTGCAGAGGTGTGAAAAATCAGAAAGAGCAAGGAAGTTTTCCTGAAATCCTGCCCTGCATTTATCAGTTACATTTCAAATTTATAGTTATCACATAGCCATCATTAAAACTTGGTTTGCTGTTGCATTTCCTAGGTAACAGTGAAAACGTTTAAAACGTGCCCTTGTGATGTTCTGAAGTTCCAAGGTAGGTTCCGTGTATCCACAAAACATGATGAGTCTTCCAGATTTAATATTTAGTCTGACACATGTTTTATTAACTGCCCCCCAATGTCCAAACCTCTGTTCCCATCGTGAGAGGTGGAAACGGCTCAGGCCGGCTAAAAGGGCTCTGGAGAAGCTGTAAAGCTGGATTGCAGAAGCGATGATGAACTCCAGCCGCACCATCAACTTCAGAGGAGGATGGAGATGGGAGATCACCGATGGCCTGTGCTCCATTTAGGACCCGAGTAAGTTAGTAAGATGCTTCATCAACTGCACGTGTGCTACCTACAAGGTCAAAAGAGCAGCTGCTCAAACAAACATCACTGTTACCAAGCACGGTGAGTTGTCCTGCATGACGCGCCTTCTGATCTAATACCAATCATGTTCAAAGTCGAAGAGATGTATTCAATCCTTTATTAAACAACCAGCAAACAATCTTGAAGCGATAAGACTAACGACATTAAACTAAGCCAAATTAAGTGAAGTTTCGCGGTTTTAAATATAATAGAGCGGTCAACAAATAGATATCACACCCCTTAACTCTAACTGACCTAATCAAATTAAAGACAAAACATGACTACGTAACTAAACTCTTCGCTTTAACCACACCCCCACCATGTGACTAACTCATTACCCCGCAACACAAAATACTATGCAGATAGAATGCAGATACATGGCTCCTACAGTTAGGATTTATTGCTTTTCTTGATTTGCCTTTGAGGTGTCGGTAGTCAGCAACTTTCCCGAACCGCTACAGTATTCATTTGAAGACACTCGTGGGTGTGTAGAGAGGCCAGGATTTAGATACAGTGACAATGAAGGAATAGCAATTTGTTTTCGGGACAAGATGCTTTGTGATTTGGATGGGAAGTTGGAGGTGACAGTGTCCCTACATGCCAGTTCCTCTCATCTACTTGGGTGAGAGGGGTTGTGAGTTTTAGGGTTTGACTAATGTAACACGATTGAATATGGATGATACACACTGCAGCTCTGATGCACTGGTTGGTTCAGCTCCTGCCCAAAACACAGCTGGCGTTTAGGGCAGCAATGAAAGTCCTCCACCTCTGTCCTTGGCCATATCCCGTTGTACCCAGATACAGAAGGATTCTTCATTGCTGCTCCCAATTTTTTTTTTTGACTAGTCAGGGTTGTTAGCCCTGAGCTAAACCCACAAGCCAACAGGACCAGTGGACCAGTCTTAGTCTGGCCTCTGCCCTTTGACCTGTTTGGCATGGGTGACCTGCCAACAGCTAAAGCATAAATTCCTGACTCCAGCCAACATACCACCCGGTGTACATGTATATGGCATGATCTGCCGAGATGATACACAAACAACAGGAATTCTGCAGATGCTGGAAATTCAAGCAACACACATCAAAGTTGCTGGTGAACGCAGCAGGCCAGGCAGCATCTGTAGGAAGAGGTGCAGTCGATGTTTCAGGCCGAGACCCTTGGTCAGGACTAACTGAAGGAAGAGTGAGTAAGGGATTTGAAAGTAGGAGGGGGAGGGGGAGATCCAAAATGATAGGAGAAGACAGGAGGGGGAGGGATAGAGCCAAGAGCTGGACAGGTGATAGGCAAAAGGGGATACGAGAGGATCATGGGACAGGAGGTCAGGGAAGAAAGACAAGGAACTCGTTGACTTTATTAACTTTGCCTCCAACTTTCACCCTGCCCTCAAGTTTACCTGGTCCATTTCCGACACCCCCCTCCCCTTTCTAGATCTTTCTGTCTCTGTCTCTGGAGACAGCTTATCCACTGATGTCTACTATAAGCCTACTGACTCTCACAGCTATCTGGACTATTCCTCTTCTCACCCTGTCTCTTGCAAAAACGCCATCCCCTTCTCGCAATTCCTCCGTCTCCGCTGCATCTGCTCTCAGGATGAGGCTTTTCATTCTAGGACGAGGGAGATGTCTTCCTTTTTTAAAGAAAGGGGCTTCCCTTCCTCCACTATCAACTCTGCTCTTAAACGCATCTCCCCCATTTCACGTACATCTGCTCTCACTCCATCCTCCCGCCACCCCACTAGGAATAGGGTTCCCCTGGTCCTCACCTACCACCCCACCAGCCTCCGGGTCCAACATATTATTCTCCGTAACTTCCGCCACCTCCAACGGGATCCCACCACTAAGCACATCTTTCCCTCCCCCCCTCTTTCTGCATTCCGCAGGGATCGCTCCCTATACAACTCCCTTGTCCATTCGTCCCCCCCATCCCTCCCCACTGATCTCCCTCCTGGCACTTATCCGTGTAAGCAGAACAAGTGCTACACATGCCCTTACACTTCCTCCCTTACCACCATTCAGGGCCCCAAACAGTCCTTCCAGGTGAGGCAACACTTCACCTGTGAGTCGACTGGGGTGATATACTGCGTCCGGTGCTCCCGATGTGGCCTTTTATATATTGGCGAGACCCGACGCAGACTGGGAGACCGCTTTGCTGAACATCTACGCTCTGTCCGCCAGAGAAAGCAGGATCTCCCAGTGGCCACACATTTTAATTCCACATCCCATTCCCATTCTGAAATGTCTATCCACGGCCTCCTCTACTGTAAAGATGAAGCCACACTCAGGTTGGAGGAACAACACCTTATATTCCGTCTGGGTAGCCTCCAACCTGATGGCATGAACATCGACTTCTCTAACTTCCGCTAAGGCCCCACCTCCCCCTCGTACCCCATCTGTTACTTATTTTTATACATACATTCTTTCTCTCACTCTCCTTTTTCTCCCTCTGACCCTCTGAATATACCTCTTGCCCATCCTCTGGGTCCCCCCCCTTTGTCTTTCTTTCCTGACCTCCTGTCCCATGATCCTCTCGTATCCCCTTTTGCCAATCACCTGTCCAGCTCTCGGCTCTATCCCTCCCCCTCCTGTCTTCTCCTATCATTTTGGATCTCCCCCTCCCCCTCCAACTTTCAAATCCCTTACTCACTCTTCCTTCAGTTAGTCCTGACGAAGGGTCTCGGCCTGAAACGTCGACTGCACCTCTTCCTATAGATGCTGCCTGGCCTGCTGCGTTCACCAGCAACTTTGATGTGTTGCTTGATACACAAACAAAATGTGTATCTCCCAATAATAATCACCCAGGAGTTAATTTTGTTCCTTCCTCCACAGTTTCTGCCAGGCCTGCTTTGTATTTTCAGCATTTTTTTAAATTTTCAGATTTCCGGCCCCTGCAGCATTTCATTTTTCAATAAAATTCACAAATCCTGAATTCTTCAACCAGAACCACTCAGCTTTCCATCATTGATTGACCTGAGGCAGCAACTGTTATGGCACATGATACAGGGCATTGATGATAATAAATGTGGCACATTAAATGAAAGTCACGCAATACATTTATTTCCAATTATGCGGGGAGAGGGGCTGGGAACGAAAAGAAACGAAATGAGACGAAAACAACTTAGAGAGTCGGACCCACGTTGGCGTCCGCTCCTCCTGAAGGACTGCCCGAAGTCCCGCCTCCCGGCGCAGATTCGTCGTACATGACGTCATATGCAAGTCCGTCCCACCTCTTCTGTTCTTTGGTTGGTCGACTATAACATCAATCATCCCTCCGTCGGTAGTGTCGGTTTCTTCGTTAGCAACTCGAGCTGCGGAGAGGGCATTGAGGGTAGGTTCAGTGGACGAGTCGCAGGTTTGTCTAGGGATTATTTCAAACATTGTACTTCTGCGTGGTGTTTAGTTTAATGACAAAGCAGTACCAGGAGCAGAGAATTGCATTTAGTTAGCTATGCAACTAATTGTTATTTTAATTGCCGTCTGGCTTCAACTGCAAATTACAATAATCCACTTAAAAACAATAAGAATATTTGAGCGTAAAACATATTTGACCATCACTTTTATTTGTTTTAGGAACTATAACTGTTGTTGGTTTAACATCCAGAAATTAGTGCAATGTTGAATTGTCTTCCAAGGGACACGGTTGTCGTGCAAACTCCGTTTCAATCCAATAACTGCAAAACAGTTCTGCATTAACTGAGTGAGAGTTAAACATTTCCCATTGCTATTCATGGGAGTCAACAGCACGGTTGTTAATCTTTTGGTGGCTGCGTTAACAATCGTGTGTTTTGGATAATTCTGGTGGGACTGAATTAGTTAAAAGCTTTTGTAGACATAGCAATTCTTAAATTTATGTGTGTGTATGGGGGGGGGCAGCTTTCGAGAAACAGGTATGATATGTAAAGTACCTCTCACTTTGTAATGTAGTGCGATTGTTGTCCATTACAGGTTTCATGCCGAGACCAGATGTGAGAAAGAGTTTGCAATAGCAGAAATGCACCTTACTCTTAGTTGATGGAAAACTGTAATCCAGTTTCTAGGTTGTTCTATAGAGGACGTTATTCAGCAGTTTACACCAATGTTGAGTAAAAAATGTTTTCAAATAAGTTTTATGAAACTTTGAATGTATAGATGCAGCATCTGGGCATAAGTTGCCCCCATTCCTTGCCATTTCTACATTGGGTATTACCTGCACAGTGTTGTCATGAACATGGTCATTAGCACGGCCCTGACTTCTAATTCTGTGGTTTCCAACCATGGATTGCTTCTAATAAAAAAAATCGTGCAACTGGATTGTGTAGAACAGATACAGTTTTAAATTGAAAACAGTTCCTGTCTTGTTTGAACCTAATTCATCTCAATCTTTGTCTTTCTTTTAGGGTGCAGTTATTTTAATTTGTGTTTTAAATAAAGTCTGAAAACAAGTGACCCAATGATAAGAGAAGGTATTCAAACATGGTCTGACACTCCAAACTGCCCCAGTCTTTGTGACAATGATCAAGAGGTTCTGATCTTCGAGAATTATGAGGATTTGGACTCCAGGATTATGGATTTGCATGAACTGCCCACCACTCTCATGGCTTGTTCTGTGCATGAAGCAGTCTATGAAGATGAACAACACAGAGTAAGTTCGCCATTTAGAAGTATTGGATTACTTATTAACATTTCTCATTTTTATTGACCATTTTTATTTGGAAAAATCATTACCAAAGGAGAAATCAAGGTTGTAGTCATTGGGGATTGGGGGTGGGGTGGAAACGGCCTGCTGCTCTTGAGAACTGGCTCCTCTGAATCACATAAAAACAATCTTTCAGTGGGGTGGGGCAGCATTTTCAGAGGGTGGTGAATCTGTGGAATTCATGGCCACTGGAGTGGAGATTGGTAAATTCTAGATTGGTAAGGGCATCAGAGGTTTCATGGAGTCTGAAGGAAAATAGGGTTGTGAGAGGGAAAATAAATCAGCCATGATGGAATGATGATGCAGACTTGATGGGCTGAATGGCCTAATTCTGCTCCTACATTTTATGGTCTTTTAATAACCTACAAATTTCTTACACCTTGCAGTCACTGATTTGATTACTTTTAGATTCTTTTTAGTTTCTAGACTACACGTAAATCTGTAATTTGGAAATTTCTTCATTGATGTAAGTCTGTACAACTTTCCTTAGTAACTTTATCTGTGAATCATCAAAGCCATATTGTAGTTGTGGCCTACAGAAGAATGTAAATGTTTGCAACATTAACATGTGCTAGAAGCACTCATGATGGCTGATCATAAGGTAAAGCTGTCTTGAAATCACGCTACCAAATTGGCACTCCATGCTCCAGCTATATAACCTCCCTCTGGTGTCCCTCCCTTTTTTTTTCTTTCTCCCATAGTTCGCTCTCCTTTCCTATCAGGCTTCTTCAGTCCTTTATCTTTTCCACCGATCACCGCCCAGCTTCTCACTTCAACCCCCTCCCACACCCACCTACCTTCTCCTTCACCTGGTTTCGCCTATCACCTTCTAGCTTGTATTCCTTCCTGTCCCCTCACCATCTTCTTCCCCCATCCCCTGCAGTCCTGATGACGGGTCTCGAACTGAACCGTCGACACTTTATTCCTTTTCATGCTCCCTGACCTGCTGAATTCCTCCAGCATTTTGTGTGTGATGCTCCGGGTGTTAAGCCCGCAATGCTCGTTGCGTCTGGCAGGAAGAACCCTCAGTTTTCCACTGTTACCTGATTTAGATTCATTCAGATTCAGATTGGCGTTATTTATCACGTGTACATCGAAACATACAGTGAAATGTGTTGTTTGCATTAACAACCAACACAACCCAAGGATGTACTGGGAGCAGGCAGCAGGTGCTGCCACGCATTTCGGCGCCAACATGAAGCCCTCAGTTGATTGGTGTCAACCAGGGAAGTTGTGTCCCAGCTCTCTACGTGATACACAAGCCAGGGCAGTACGATATGGACAGCAAGTTGTTGCCCATGTAGCAGATTCCCCATCTCCCTGCAGCGGATGAGTCCAAAGGGATGGCAGAGACCGATACAGTTTGGCACCAGTGGCATTACAGGAGTTGCCAGCAAGTGTTGAACTCAGTGTAGTACTACCTTAGGAACTTCAGCTCTGGAATTTTCCTGAGAATTTACTACTGAAGCCATCCCCACGAGTGGATATAGCTGCAAGGCAGTTGGAGTTTGAAATCAGAGTTTTCCTTCTTCAAGATGAGCTGTCAACCACGGCTGACACTCCCCATCTGCCCGAAGTGACAAGTTTTAAGGTGCCAGTAACCTGCCTTTGCCCCTTCTGTCAGCAGAAGCTGTTCTGTTGGGTTTAGTAGCTAAACCACACGTGAAGGCCGGGAGCTGGATTTGGTTGTCAAAGGCTATTTGTGACAGATGCCATTGGGAGCATTTAACCCCACTTCTACCCCCAGTTATAACGACCCTGAAGCACCAAAGTAGCACATATTTAATAGGATTACTAACTACTTGCAGCTTGTTGCCACAGCTCTACAAGTGTTTGTTGTTTTTAATATTCTTAATTGAGCAGGGAGAAGAGTGCCTCAGTGTCAACAAACACAAGAGATTCTGCAGATGATTGAAATCGAGAATAACCCACACAGCATGCTGGGGGAACTCAGCAGGTCAGGCAGCATGTACGAAGAGGAACAGAGCCAATGTTTTGAGCTGAGCACCTTCCTCAGCTCTCAGTCCTGGCTCAAAACATCGACTGTCTATAGATGTCGCCTGGCATACAGAATCCTTCCAGCATTTTGAGTCTGTGTTTGTTCCTCAAGAGTTGTGAGGTTTGAGCGAACAAAAGTTCTGGAGGAGTTTGCAGCCCTTCTCTTGTCGCAGAATTCCACAGACTGGATGCGGAGTGCTCTGCAAACATTGCCTGTCATTTCAAAGGCTGTATTTCGACCAAGAGAGGTTTCATTGTCTCATTGACCAGCTGGTCAATGCCTGGTATCCTGGCAGCTATAAATTTGTCTGAACGTCTGCTCGCCACATAAAAGATGATGGTGCACATCGGAGATTCAAGCACTCTGTTCCCATACGTAGAGTTTGACGTACTCATGGTTGGTCTCAAGTTGTGAAGTGGTCTGCTCACTGTTGCACAAACTCACCATTTTGAGGACACAGCCCTTGCTTCGAGCCAAAGAAAATCAGCTGAAGAAAAGAAGTAAAATAGAGAGGCTTTTCATGACCAGCTCGGCAAGTTGCACTGCAAGTTAACCACATGTCTATTCATCAACAGTTCTCCACATCCGATCTTCCTTCAGCTGGCAACAATCATGAACACGATGCCCTGCTTAGAGCCAACAGAAAACTTACACACTCAAACTGCTGGAGAATCTGAGCACTTCAGGCAGCCTCCATGGAGATGAATAAACAGTTGGTGTTTCAGGCTGAGATCTTCCCTCAGGGCTGGAAAGGAAGGGTGATGTTGCCAGCATTAAAAGATTGGTGGAGGTGAAGGAGGACCAGCTAACAGGTGATAGGTGAAGCCAGGTAGGTGGAAAAGGTAAAGGGCTGGAGAAGAAGGAATCTGATAGGAGAGCAGAGTGGGCGAATGGGAGAAAGGGAAGAAGGAGGGGCAGTATGGAGAGGTGATAGACAGGTGAGAAGAGGTAAGAGGCTAGAATGGGGAATAGATGGAGAGGGAGGGGGAAAGGGATTTTTTTTTTTTTAACCAGAAGGAGAAATCAATGTTCATGCCATCAGGTTGGAGACTGAAGGAATATGAGATGTTGCTGCTCCAACATCATGGCAAAAGAGGTGGCTGTGGATCAACATGTCGGAATGGGAATGGGGATAAGAATTAAAAGGGTAGCCACTGGGAAATTCTGCTTTTGGCAGATGGAGCAGAGGTGCTCACAAAGTGGTTCCCCAATTTACGTCGGGCCGCACCCGAGGAGAGGAGGCTGCATTGGGAGCACTGGATCCAATAGACGGCCCCAGCTGATTTGCAGGTGAAGTGTTGCTTCATCTGGAAGTACAGTTTGGGACCCTAAATGGAGCTGAGGGTAGAGGTGAAAGGGCATGTATTGCATAGTTGTGACTTGCAGGGATATGTGCCAGGAGGGAGGTTAGTGGGGAGGGATGAATGGACAAGCAAATCACAGGGGAGCAACCCCTGAAAGGGGGGGGGTAGGTAAAGATGTGTTTGGTGGTATGAAGATGGCAGAATTTGCAGAAAATGATGTGTTGGATGTGGAGGCTCATGAGGTGGTAGGAGAGGACAAGAGGAATTCTATACCTGTTAAGGTGGTGGGAAGATGGGGTGAAATGGAGGAGATGTGGGTGAGGGCAGCATCAATGTGGAGGAAGGGAAGCCTTTTTTTTTTTGAAGAAGTAGGGCATCACAGCCTAGAAGAGAAAGCCTTATCCTGGGAACAAATGCAGCATTAACAGCAATCAGGGCCACGTGCATTCATATACTATGGCACCTGTCCTTGTACCTTTACCTAGCTGGGTGTTCACCAGTAACTGCAGCGTAGTTAAACGAAGGCTGCGCAAGGGTCTCGGCCTGAAACATCAACTGTTTGTTCCCCCTCCAGATGCTGCTTTACCTACTGAATTCCTCCTGTACTTTGTGCATGAGGCTTAATGGATGACCTTTGTCAGTTTCAAATGGTACATTATGTGTATGAAATCAGCCGTGGACTTATTCCAGCTGAAGTACTGGTACAGTGATGGGATTGATTTTGCAGAGGGCTGTGGTCTGTGCTTCACTGAGGCTCCTTCATTTCCCTAGGTAGAACCTTAACAATCCTATTAATCTGTCTGAAGATGGTTTGCTGCAGACCCCTTGGAATACTTCCGCCCAAAGCCAAGTTCGTTCGTTACGTGCCATGTCGTATGACCTGGGCAATCATGGTCTTTCCAGGAGCGTGATTGTCCTTGGCAAATTTTTCTGCAGAAGTAGCATGCCACTGTCGTCTTCTGGGCAGTGTTTTGATAAGACAGGTGGTCCCAGCCATTTATCAGTGCTCTTTGAGATGTCCTGGCATCAGTGGTTGCATAACCAGGACGTGATGTGCACCTGCTGCTGGTGCGACCATCCACAGCTTGCTCCCGTGGCTTCACATGACCCTGATTGGGAGAGCTAAACAGGTGCTACGCTTCGCCAAGGGTGACCTGCAGGTTAGCTGAGGGAAGGAGCACCTTGCACCTCCTTTGGTAGAGTCGTATCCCCACCCCTCCGCCTCCCAAAACCTGTCTAAGAGTTTAAATACATTAGAGATACATTGCTGATGTTTCTGCCTGTTCCACAATCCCTGACAGTGTTCCACACACCCATGTGTGTGTGTGTGTAAACTTGCCTCTGACACCCCCTATACTTTCCACCAATCACTACCCCCTCATATTATGCCGCACTCCACTTGATCTATGCCTCTTATCAGCTTGTACACCTCTATCAAGTCATCCCTCATCCTCCTTTGCTCCAAAGAGAAAATCCTTAGCTCGCTCAATCTGTTGTAATAAGGCACACCCTCTAGTCCAGGTAGCATCCTGGTCAATCTCCTCTACGTGCTCTCTGTAGCTTCCATATCCGGTAAGATGGCGGCACGTTCGATCACAGCCGCTTCTACAGGGTCAACAAAGGGTGCTACGGTCCTTCTTAAACCTATTTTTCATGATCACGAGATCCTGCTAGGCGTTGAGAACTTAAAGTACTGCAGGTCTACCTCATCAGCGAGTTGCGCATTGGCGGAGAAACTGAAGGAGTTGGACTCGGTGCAGATTGTGCTCCTGCTTGCTTCAGAGAAGCTTAAGAGGACTCGGTGCGTGAAGAAGGCATACAGTCCAATAGCAAGAGACCATCTTAGTTGCTTTTCTTGTGATCGCAAGACCCTTCTGGACATTGTTGATATGGAATGCTGCAAGTCGTCTTCGCTGTTTTATTGGCAGGCGGCGGGGCCACGGTCGTCGTGAGGACCAGGCCTCAAGCTGCAGTGCCACCTGTTTACAGGTGCCAGTAGAGAGTTATCGAAGCTAGTGCACTCCACTGGGGGCAGTGTGACCGGAGTCAGTGCTGTCCCCTCAGTATTCGCTCAGCAGAAGACAATCTGTAATGGGTCTGTCTGCAGATTTCTGCAGCATTTATGGACTCAGGGACTGGGATGATTTTTTTTTTAGTGTTGCTGTATTTTAATGTTTTCTTACATATGCTTGCTATCCTGTGTTTGCTAGATGTGCATTGTGCTGTGTGTGACTGTTGGTACTGTGTTTTGTACCTTGACCCCGGACTAACTTTGTCTCATTTGGCTGTATTCATGGTTATTCATGTATGGTTGAACGACAATTAAATTTGAATTGAATCCTAAATAGGGTGAAGATTTGAACACAATATTCCCGTGTGGAATATTGCACCATTAATTTAGTGGTGACCCTGCTAATAACTGTACTTTTCCTATATTTCCTGAAAATTGTCCTTTCCTATAAAATTATACTTTACTGCCTGGCTTCAAATTGTGAATACCCAATGCTCCTTGCACTGTCTGAGGGTCACTGAATACATTTTTGGCAACTGGGCATTTTTGGCGTAGCCAGTATTTACTCCCTATCCCTCATTGTCCTTGAACAGGTTGTGGTAACTTCAATCACGGCATTCCTGGTCAGGGTACTCCCAATAGTTCTTCTATAGGCATCCGTTAGTCTCGTGAGACCACGGATTTGCACCTTGGAAGGTTTCCAGGGCGCAGGACTGGGCAAGGAAGACCGGCAGTTGCCTATGCTGCAAGTCTCCCCTCTCCACACCACCGATGTTGTCCAAGGGAAGGGTACTAGGGCCAATACAGCTTGGCACCGATGTCGTCGCAGAGCAATGTGTGGTTAAGTGCCTTGCTCAAGGACACAATGTGTTGCCTCAGCTGAGGCTCGAACTAGTGACCTTCAGATCACTAGACCGACGCCTTAACCACTTGACCACACGCCAACACCAATAGTTCTATTGGAGCTGGAATTGCAGGATTTGAACTCAGTGGTGAAGGAACGATGATACTTTGTAATTCCAAGGCAGGAATGATGGTGATTGAAACGGTCTTCAGGTGGAGATGTTTCCATGTACCTGTTCTCCTTGACCACCTTGATAATACTTGCGGTTTTTGAAGATGCTATCTAAGTAGCCTGGCCAAATAACTGCCGTTCATTTATGGCGACACAGGTCAACAGAGTGGTATGCCTGCCCTCATTGACGGAGACATTGAGCATAGGGATTGTGTGGACATGTTGCAGTTGTACAAGTCATTAGTTAAGCTGAACTTGGGTATGTTGTGTGCTCTTCCACTTTACATGTTATATGAAGCGTGTGATGAAGCTAGAGAGGGTGCAGTAAAGATTGGCATGAATGTTGCCTGGACAGGTGAAAAAAGGAGAGATTGGGTCAGCTAGGACCGTTTCCCCTGGAGTGAAGGAGGCTGAGATGTGACCTTATTGAGCTTTATGGAATTATGAAGGGCATGGAGATGGTGGATAATCTTTTTGGAGGAGTTTAAGGTTTAAGATGGGGGTGGGGGGGTAATATTTATTGGGGACTTGAAGGGCAAGGTTTCACACAGTGTTGGAGATGGGGAACAAGCTGCAAGAGGAAGTGGTAGAGATGGGTACAATTTGCAATATTTAAAGGACATTTGGACAAGTATATGGATAGGAACGGTTTGTTGGGATATGTGGAAAGTACAGGTAAATGGACTGCTCTTAGTCTGGCCTGTACCCTTTAACCTGTTTGCCATGGATGATCCTCCCAAGAGCCAAAGCATAAATCCCTGATCCCAGCCAACCTAGCTCTCCAGGCCATTGGGGCACATAAGACTCCAACCCCACGAAAATGTTGTGGTCCTCTTGGAGTTTCTAAGTGCCTAAGACTCTCTGCCACCACCCCTCAAGCACTTACCAATCACTGTATGGGGGAGAGGAAGGGGAAGCTACCTCTGACATTCTCCCTCCTACACTTTCCCCTATTCACTGTAAAAGTATGTACACTGGTTTTGACCTTTGACACCCAGGGAAAAAGGCACTGGCTTTGCACTCTTTCTGTGTCTCAGTTAATCTTGTACAATTCTCTTAAATTGTCTCTCACGCTCCTTTGTTCCAAAGAGAAAAGCCGCAGGATCTGGTGAATGGCAGCAATGCTTTACTTCCAGGTGAGCTCAATGCTTCTTAAAAGGCAGAATGAAACTATAGCTATGAGGATCCCTACTGTACCCAGTGACTTTGTGTTCTCTGTCTCAGAGGCTGACGTCAGACTCTTTCAAGAGGGTGAAAATCCTCGCAAGGTGACAAGCCCCAACGGAGTACCTGGCAGGTCTCGGAAAACCTGTGCCAACCGGTTGGCAGGTGTGTTCGAGGATATTTTCAATCTCTCATGCTACATTTGGAAGTTCCTGCCTGCTTCAAAAGGGCAACGGTCATACCAGTAATCAGGAAGAGAAGGGTGATCTGCCTTCACGACAGTCATCCAGTAGCACTCTCATCTGTGGTGATAAAGTACTTTGAGAGATTGGTTAAGGCTAGAACCAACACCTGTCTCAGTTAAGGACCTAGGTCCACTTCCATTTGCCTATCACCACAATAGGTCTACAATGGACGTGATATCACTGGCTTCTCACGTGGCCTTGAATCACCTAGAGAAAACTAATACTTAGATCAGACTGCTGTTTATTGACTACAGCTTAGTGTTTATCACAATCATTCCAAAATATGAGCCTCTGTACCTCCCACTGCAACTGGATCATCCCCTTTCTCACCGGGCGATCACAATCTGTGCGGATTGGAAATCACATCTCCACCTCGCTGATAATCAACACTGGCACAGTTCAAGGATGTGTGCTTAACCCACTGCTCTACTCTCTCTACCCCACGACTGTGTGGCTAGGCACAGATCAAATGCCATCTATAAGTTTGCTGAAGATGCAATGAACGTTGGCAGAATTTCAGATGGTGACGAGGGCGTACAGGAGCAAGATAGATCAGCTCGTTGAACAGTGTTGTAGCAACAGCCTTCCACTCAACGTTATTAAGACCAAAAAATTGTTTGTAAACTTCAGAAAGGATAAGACTAGAGAACGCACACCAGTCCTTATTGAGGGATCAGAACTGGAAATGGTAAGCAATTCTAAGTTCCTGACTGTCAACATCTCTGAGAATCTATTCTGGGCCCAAGGTATCAATGCAGTTACAAAGGAGTCACAAAAGCAGCTATATTTCATTATGAGTTTCAGGAGATTTGGTACGAAACCAAAGGCATTCGTAAATTTCTACAAATGTACTGTGGAGAGCATTCTAACTGGCTGCATCACCGTCTGGTATGGATGGGCCGGGCACTGCACAGGATCAAAATAAGCTGCAGAAAGGTGCAAACTTAGCTCCATCATGGCATTAGCCTCTCTGGCATCAGGACATCTTCAAGGAGTGATGCCTCAAAAAGGCATCATCCATGATAAAGAATCCCCATCACCCAGGACATGCCCTCTTCTCATTGCCACCATCAGGGAGGAGGTACAGGAGCCTGAAGGCACACTCTCAGCGATTCAGGAACAGCTTCTTCCCCTCTGCCATCAGATTTCTGAATGGGCGTTGAACCCATGAACACTACCTCACGACTTTTTTTTTTCTTTTGTACTACTTATTTAAATTAACTGTTAAATATATATATATGTACTTAATGTAATTTACTGTGTTTATTGTTATATATTGCAATCTGCTGCTGCTGCATAATAACAAATTTCACGACATACTCTATGCTGGTGATATTAAACTTGATTCTGAATGCCCAAGGTAGATAATTAGCCTCTGTTGTTGCATATGGCCATTTGCAGGCATGAGTGCTCTTTGCCACTTCCAGCTCATGCCTGGGCAGGTTACCAGGTCTTGTACAGACTGGCACAGATTGCTTCTGCAGCCGAGGAATTGCAAGTGGAATTAAAATATTGTGCAATTGTCAATAATTCTGACCTTGTGTTGGAAGTAAGGCTAGTGAGAGCCAGCTCTATCCTTCCATTTGCACTGGCCCTAGGCCAGTGGTGTCCAGTGTCTCATCATGTACAGATCCTCCCTCTAAGCTAAGCTTTAATTTACATATGGTGCTTGCATCTGAGTTGGTAACTGGAAATACCGAATTGAGCAAACTCCCGCTCTGTTCCTAATTTTTTTTCCCTGCCCTTATCCCAATTCACCATTTGGAAAATGGATACCTCAGCTCTTTTTTTAATTGTAAATCTTCGTGGCAATTTATCTTTGCTGTGTTTTTTTTTGGAATTGACCTCATTGAATTGCAAAGAGGACGTGGTGGAAATAATGTTTGCAACATCTTGCCACTTCATTCCGCTGCTCTATATGCAACCGGTGCTTTGGAACTGTTGGGGCCTATTCTGGAGTTAGGGTATAGAGCAAATATTCAACAGCAGCCAGTCTTCAGATTTGAATGTTGTTTGCAGATTGAATGTAAAAAAGTGGCTCTGATGCAGTGGTCTTCCTGGTGCTGAAACTGGGGTTGATCACCTGAGATGTCTGCATATGCATGAATGCAGTTGGAGAGACGATGGGTTTAGCACTTATTTTGGGCGTTTGAGGTATTTTGAAAATTATATGTAATTTAAAGGAAGTGTTGCAGATACATTATAACTATAGAACTGTCCTGCTGTTACCTTTTGATCTTTAGCATATAAAATATCATGTAATATTGGGAGGCCACTTCTTCCATGAGTGTCTCCAGTATGTTACCTGCTTGTTTTGTTGAATGTAGACTTCTGTATCCACCAGCTTCAATGTCTCCCTGGTGACTTCATTCACATGCACAACAGGAACATCTCTGAAGAATAATATTGCAGAATTTCTCCTGTTCATAAAGTACATCTCAGAGGATTTCCGTTTTCATATTTTATTTTCCCATTGAATCAACTAATCATTCACTTTGAAATGTTGTCCCTTGAGACTTATTGTGATTTCAGTTCCAATTGCCTCCGTGTTTTCAGACCCCGTTGAATTCTTGAAGTCTCTGCTCATGCTTAGTTACAATAAGCAGTTAGTTACTTACTGCCTGTTATGCCCCTGGTGTTTAGGGTAACAATGAAGGTCCTCCATCTCTGTCTGTCCTTGGCCATCTTCTCCATTGTGCCCCAGGTGTGGTTCAGGGTCCTCATTCCTGCCTGGGCGCCATAGCACCAAGTTGTCTTTGGTCTCCTGTGTTTCCTCCATTCTGTAGGGGTCCAATGAAGTGTAGCCTTGACGATGGAGTTGGTCTCTCTTCCCACTACGTGCACAATCCACCTCCAACGTTTCTTCATGATGATTGTGGCCAGGTCCTCTTGGTGATTCTGAAGGAGTAGGAGACCATTTGTGGCCAGAAAATATGGAGGAGCTTCCTGCGGCTCACGGTGTGGAATGGCGACAGCTTGGCGAGGTCGTTGGCTGCCTTGTGGCAGAAAAGTAATACAGTAAAACATAGATAATCTGCTGTGCTGCCATTTGCAGATTCCAGCAGTTTGGCAACTAGGTCAGTAGGTGACGTTGTTCGTGCTTCTTTCTGACTCACTGGGGCTCTGGCTCCTATGTTCCCTTATCATGACATCGAGATCCTGGTACCCCCCCAGTACCACCACCCTGCTGGGTAATTGGGAACGACAGTAAGTGCTAGCCTTGTCAACAATGTCCACATCACTCAAGTAAAAAAATAATAATGTAAAGGCCATTCCAAGGGCGAGCGTAGGATCGTGAGGTGAGAAAGCCAAGCTTCAGTTGTCCAAAGCCATTGGAAGATTGTGATCATTGCTGATCCTCAATAAGGGGTGCTGACCTCAGAGATGTACCCTGAATCATCTGATAGATTTCAGAAATAAACTTTATTCATAGAAATAAACCTCTCTACATTGCTGGTGTTAGTCAGTCTATATGGTGTTGGGTTAATACTTTTGAAGCATGCATGTTCTACTTACAAAGCACCATTGAAGCTCATATAGCCTCTTTATATGATACGAGCTTCAAGTTCAAAAGTTTAAAGTCAATTTATTATCAAAGTGTGTGTGTGTGTATATATATATATATATATATATATCACCATATACAGTCCTAAGATTAATTTCTTATGGGCGTACTCTATAAATCCACAATAGAATAATAACCACAATAGAATCAATGAAAATCTGCACCAGCTTGGGTGTTCAAAATCCAACAAACTGTGTACAAGTACAAAAAGAAAGAAATAATAAATAAATAATCAATAAATATCGAGCATATGAGATGAAAAGTCTTAGAAAGTGAGTCCAAAGTTTGTGAGAACAGTTCAGCAATGGGGTAAGTGAAGCTATCTCCTTGGTCCAAGAGCATGAGGTGTTGAGGAGTTTTGTACATAAGATCCAGCCCCATGAATGTTGAGTGACAGCAGAAACTTTCTTTTTTACTTGTTCATAATTGTGAACATAGCTGACTAGGCCTGCAATTATTTTTTATCCTGGGCATCAGGGGCAGGAAAGGTAAGGATGGAAGATTTGCCTCCATGAAAAGTATTAATGAAGTAGATGTGATTGAAGGGTTTATTATGAGGGGAGATTGTCCTGAGATACACTCTTATCAAGGTATCTTAATTTAATGAATATTCACAAGGATGGTTACAAAGTATTTTCTGTGAATGGGTTAAGAATAATAGGGATATAATTTTAAAATCAAAAAGAGACAAATTTGGGATTAAAATCAGAAAGTATTTGCGTATTTAAGACAATGATGAGCCAAAAACCCTTTCACTCCAAGCGGTCTTGGAAACTAAATCAGTTGGTATGTTCAGGGTTGTGACTGATGTGTTCTCATTTTCTAGGTGCCAAATGTTATAATGCAAGAACAGGTAAATGGATCAGAAGCTCAGATTAGCCCATCTCGGGTTGAAATACAGAACAGGCTGAGGAATTGTGTGACCTACTCCAAATCCCATAAGCCCTTGTTCCAACAATTAATCTTTAACTTCCCAAATATTGTTTTGCAAGGTTTTGGATTTCCTGTACCTAGACTTAAAGCCATAAGACATAGGAGCAGAATTCACCCATCGGGTTTGCTCTGCCATTCTATCACGGCTGATTTATTTTCCAGCTTAACCCCATTATTCTGCCTTCTCCCTATAATTTACAATGCCCTTACCAATCAAGAACTTATCAACCTCCTCTTTAAATACACCCAATGACTTGGCCTCCATAGCTGTCTGTATCAGTGAATTCCCCAGATTCACCACTCTCTCGCCAAAGAAATCCTTCCTGATCTCAGTTCGAAAGGAATGGCCTTCTATTCTGAGATTGTGTTCTCTGGTCCTAGACTCACCCACAATTGGAAACCACCTCCTCACTTCCACACTTGCTCTTTCAATATTCAGTAGGTTTCAGTGAAGTCTCCCCTCAGTCTTCTAAACGGCAACGAGCACAGGCCATTGCCGTTAAACGCTCTTCATATATTAACCCTTTTATTTCCAGGATCATTCTTGTGAACAACCTCTGGAACCTCTCCAATGTCAGCGCATCCTTTTTTTAGATATGGGGCTCAATACTGTAGTGTTCTTGGCTGTAGTGCAGTGACTTCCAGTAGTAGGAATTATTTGATAATTTTTTTAAAAGTTTGACCTTGATGGTGAAGACCACTGGTGTAACCAGTCTGCATTTTATTGCTGTGCCCCCAAAAGGATAACAATGATCAATAATCTTGCAGTGCACGGGTTAGCCATTAGAGGCCAGTATTACACTTCATTTCAGTCCAGCGTCTCAGGTCCCTAGTGTCTCCTTACGCTTCAAATGAATGAGCATGGTTGTGTCAGTGGATGGAGCAATATTATCTGAAGACTATTTAAACTTGGATCAAGGCTGAAAACTTGCTCAATTAGCCCAAAACTCATTCCTGATCAGTGCCACCAAGCACGCAGTTTAGCAGTGTGAATTATATATACACTGCTGAAGTCAACAGAACTGAATTTCAGAGTGGTTTATTCAGGTTTAATCCTTCAGTGCAGGGAAAAATTCTAGGCAAGCATATTTTTTTAGGAAGTGACCTTTCTTTTAATAATTCATGATTTTAGCATCAACAGATCCGCAGCATTGATTTATCTGATTTCTTTTTTAAATCTGCAACTCGATTAAAAACATTACAAGCTTGCAGACTTTCTATTTCTGGCATCGCATGAATACTCTGCTGCTCCCATTTCAACCTGTTATTTTGTTTCTCCACTTGTTCCACGACCTTTTCCATGCCCCACCGTCCCTGGTATCTTCTAATCTTCCATCTTGTCACAAGCCTTTCCCCTTATTGAAAGGCTGAGATAGAGTGAATGTGGAGAGGATGTTTCCTATAGTGAGAGAGCTCAGAATAGAAAGATGTCTATTTAGAGCAGAGATGAGGAATTTATTTTAGCCAGATGGTGATGAATCTGTGGAATTCATTACCACAGGTGCCTGTGGAGGTAAACTCATTGGCTATATTTAAACCGGAGGTTGATAGGTTCTTTATTTGTCAGAACATCAAGCATTAAGAGGAGAAGGCAGGAGAATGGGGTTCAGAGATTTAATAGATCAGTCATGATACTTAATAGGCCAGATGACCTAATTCTGCTCCTATATCTTATCGTCTTTGTGTGTGTCTTAATACTAATCCTTTTGACCAGCAGCATTATTTTTCTCTCCATGGATGCTATCTCCCAGGCTGATTCCATTTTATATTTCAAAGCACTGCTAAATACAAAGCAATAAATCATCTATTTATCCGAAGACCTGATGGTACAGCTTTGTTCCTCACCAGCTGAAGTTCATGACATTCTCACTGAACATGCCAGGGTCCTGGTTCCCACAGTACCTTTTAAATTTACCTGATTCACTGTAAAGTATGTTTCTAATACTTTGTAACATCTAAAGGAAGAAATGAAAGTTAGGCTATGGCACTCATAGCAATAACACCGACTGTCCAACGAATCCACCAGTACAATGCCGCCAAATTCCAAGTGTGTGAGAGTATTGAAGTTTTATGGTAGTTTTATTTTGACCATTCAGGACCTATGTGTTGGTCAGAAAACCTTGAAAGTGCTTTGTTCGACTGCAGTGCAAAGAGAACAAATCAAGCCACAAATTAATTAGAAATTCTGGTGTGGGTGGTGCTGTTTGTGTCCACAACTTCTCTGTGGCATTATGTTTTAGTTCAGTGGTTGTCCGGGATCCAGACAATTTGCTTGCAACCTAAATCTTTGTAAGAATTGCTTTGTTCTACTTAAGCCTGTCCGTAAGCTACATGACTTTGTTTAGAAAATGTCTGTGTGTTTTCTAAACTCTTCAATGTGTCTGTGGCATATTACAGATTAAAATTATGTGATACACATTATTCTCTCAAAAAATATTTCATAAGGAGTTTGAGGAGATCTGGTCGTTTACCTAAGACACTCAAACTTCCAAAGATGTACCGTAGAGAGCATTCTAACTGGCTACATCACCGTCCATGTGGGGGGGGGCGCTACTGCACAGGATCGAAGTAAGTTGCAGAAAGTTGTAAACTCAGTCAGCTCCATCCTGGGTACTAGCAACAGTAGTATCCAAGACATCTTCAAGGAGCGGTGCCTCAGGAAGGCAGCGTCCGTCAGTAAGGAGCCCCACCACCCAGGACAAGCCCTCTTCTCATTGCTACCATCAGGAAGGAGGCGCTGAAGCAGAAAGCCACACACTTGTCGGTTCAGGAACAGCTTCTTCCCTCCTGCCATCGGATTTCTAAATAGATATTGAACCCATGAACATTACCTCAATACTTTTTTAAAAGTTCTGTTTTTTTGCACTACTTTAATTATTTAGGATGACACCCGTTAGTCTGGCAAGACCATGGATCTGCGCCCGGAAAGTCTTGCTTCAGTCTCTCCAGGGTGCAGGCCTGGGCAAGGTTGTATGGCGGACCAGCAGTTGCCCATGCAGCAAGTCTCCCCTCTCCACGACACCGATGCTGTCCAAGGGAAGGGCAAGGGCCGATACAGCTTGGCACCGATGACGTCGCAGGAGTTGCCAGAGCGAGGTTGAAGGCAACGTTGGACTGCCTTAGGGACTCCAGCTCCGGCTTTGTCCTTGGGGTTTACTCCCGAAGCCTTTCCCATCAGTGGGTATGGCCGCAAGGCAGCGGAGGTTTGAGATCAGAGCTTTCCCTCTCTTAATTCAGTTTTTTATGTTTATCATCCATTGCATTGTACTGCTGCCGCAAAGTTAACAAAGTTCTCGACATATTCCAGTGATGTTCAACCTGATTCTTAATCTGGTACGTTGAACTGGCACCACTGATTTCACACTTCTGTGCACTGGTTGCGGCAGCGTTAATCTCCAACGGTGGTGCTGTGGTGCGTTTGGAGCTCTGTCCAGTGTCCTGCAGGTACATCAGGATATGTCAAAAGTAGTGCGGCACAGTGGTGTAGCTAATGGAGCTGCTGCCTCGCAGCACCAGATGCCCGGTTCAATCCTGACCTTGGGTCGTGATTGCGCAGTTCTTCCCGAGTCTGCTCCGGGTTTCCCCAAGGTATACAGATTGATCGATTAATTGACAATTGTAAATTGTCCTTGGGGTCCAGGAAAGTGGGTGCATATGGTGGAAGAATAAAAACTAAGGATTTATGTAGGATTTGTGTAGTCATTTGGTTGATCAGCGGGGAATTGATGGTCCAAGGGCCTATTTAACTCACTGTACAGCTCTGAAAAATGTATTTGCAATTGGGAAATGCAAAGTAATAGTGTTACAGAAAAATACAGTAAAGAAACAGGCCCTTTGGCCCATCTAGCCCATGCCGTTTCATTTGAACTGCCTCATCCTATCGACCCACGCCTGCACCATAGCCCTCCGTACCCCCGCCTGTCCAAACTTCTCTTAAACGTTGAAATCGAGCTGGCATGCACCACTTGTACTGGCCCCTCATTCCACACTCCCACAACCCTCTGAGTGAAGAAGTTTCCCCTCATGTTCCCCTTAAACATTTCACCTTTCACCCTTTATCCATGACCTCTGGTTATAGTCCCACCCAACCTCAGTGGAAAAAGCCTGTTTGCATTTACCCTTTTTGTACCCTTCAGAATGTCATATACCTCAATCAAATCTCCCCTCAATCTTCTACGTTTCAAGGAATAAAGTCCTAACCTATCCAACCTTTCCTTATAACTCAGGTCCAACATATCCGCCAACATCCTTGTAAATTTCCTTTGTACTTATTCGACCATATTTACATATGTCCTGTTGGTCAGTAACCAAAACTGCACACAGTTCTCCAAATTGGGCCTCACCTGTATCTCATACAGCTTCTCTGCTAATCTTTGGAGATGAGCAGAGAATTGTCAGTCAAGCCCTGGAATAGTTGACTAGCTCTTATTTCAGTTAGTCCTGACGAAGGGTCTCGGCCCGAAACGTCGACTGTACCTCTTCCTAGAGATGCTGCCTGGCCTGCTGCGCTCACCAGCAACTTTTATGTGTGGACCCTGCAGTGTGCATTATTTACTGGAAGTAGGCTACCTTCAGTAGTGCAGTAATTGGAGCAACACCTACAGATACTGCAAATTCAAAATAAAATCAGAAAATGTTAGAAGCACACTAGGTCAGGCAGAGTCTGGGGAGAGAACTAGAGTCGTCCTTTCAGTCAAGGACAGTTCAGTAAGACTGAAAAAGAGAGAAGGTACGTGCGCTTAATTTGAAGAGAGGGTACGTTGGTGAGGGAATGTTCAGGATCAGGTTTAGAAATTAATAGTTTCAGACTAAAGTAAATTGAGACAACAGAGAAGATAAAATGAGAGGTTGTCTAAAATAGAACAAATGCAGTGAAAACTCAGATAATACACTACTGCATTTGTAATGTGGAAGCAGGTTCACAGGTTTGGTGAAGGAGACAGAAGACACTGATTACAAATAAGCACATGAATCATTTACTAACAAACAGTAGAAGATTCGATTGAACATTTAAGTCCCCCAAGTTACAGAAACTACAGAACTAGGTAGTCAGCACACAGATAACTGAGCTAAAGGTGAGTGTGGAGCATACCTTCCCAATGGTTCTGTGAAGTGTTCCCTGGAGACAAAGGAAAAGAGAGAGACCAAGCCTCCTGCATGTGCTATTTTGTAGCCCCCGAGGCGCCTGGAACTGGAAATTGGTACCGTGGCATGCAAGACAACTGATGGGAAAGAGCGGCTCTAGTTTTTAAATGGATCAATCACTGACTGACACGGTGCAAGTGGCTTTTGTCTGACAAATAAGCCATATCCCCCACATGACAGTATTGTACAAGGGTTCCGACTGTTCAGCATCTGGCTTGCCTGTTTTCTGAGCTCCCTTCTTGTTCACCTGTTCCCACACTCTTTACACTTAATGAGTTCACAGCAAAATGTATTACATTATTATGCAATATCGAAATAAAGTGAATTAAAAGTGTATTGAAATATTAAAAGGAATAATATCAAGTTGTCATGACAATCTGCCATATTCTGAACCACTGGAGTTCTGAGTGTAGACACGAGATGGCAGATGCTGGAATTCTGAGACCACACACAAAATGCTGCAGGAACTCTGTGGGTCAGGTAGCATTGGTGGAGGAAACCAGGCTGCCTATTTCCCTCCATAGATTGTGCCTGACCTGCTGAGTTCTTCCAGCTTTTTTTTCCTGTTGCTGCTTTATTGGAGTTTTTATTTTGCGACCGCAGGGTGAAGGAAGCCATTGAAATAAGACTAGATGATAAGAATTTTAACAACGATGAAGATCTCACCACCATCAAGAATGACTACTGGCTATTCCCCGCCCTCACTTCAGAAAGTCTGATCACCTGGCTGTACTTCTACTCCCTGAGTATAGGCAGAGACTGAAGACCCTCTTGGTACAGAAGTGAGAACCAAGAAGGTTTGGACAAGGGAAGCACTGGAGTGCATACAAGACTGCTTTGAATCAGTGGACTCAGGGATTCATCTTCAAATCTGGATGAGTATGCCTACCGACTTCATTAAAACCTGTGTGGATGAGCTTGTGCTTATGAAAACTTGCTGGTATGATGTCCATTTGATGCAGAAGTATAAATCAGCCTTTAAACCACTCAGAGTTTATAAACCAGAAAACTACCCACCATGGATTAGAACTGAGGAAGCCTCTTGGACGAATGGTGAAACGTCCTCTAGACAACACAGCAAGCCCAGTTGCCTTGATAAGGACAAGGAGTGTTTGAGAGATGATCGAGGGTAGACAAGGAAGAGCCCTTTCCTCCAGAGCAATCTCTTTCATGCCGTGGACCAATACCATCAAGCAAGGGGTTATTGGGCACCAGGTTGGAACCCCTGCTCTAGTGGAAGAATTCTGGACTAGAGGCTTAAAACTAGAGCTGGTTCTTTGTGCACAGTGAGACACTCTAGTGAGGTTCGTGCTTGCTGTGGGGTGATGGCATACAGCAGTGATAGTGTCAGCATGCAGAGTCAAAAGGCAACGTCGGTAATGTTTCCAAAGCAAATGAAAGGAAGGATGTTATAATCGAACTGTGCTCAGCCACAATGTGTAAAGGGAAAACTGAACAAGGGGTTAATCTGTGATAGAAATAGCAGAGTAAATATTAGAGCAAAGGATAGATTGTGATGTGTGGCACCAAGAAAGTTTATGTTATACTAATGCGGCTAGAAATTCAATTTGATATCGATGTTTCTTAAATGGTAAGAGATTGATTCTTTACTACAAATCAATCACAAAGCACAAATGGCATTTCAGCAGGTGATGCAAACTTTGATCAGGCACTTCTGTGTACATGATGTGTCTGTACACAGACTGAAGAAGACAGACATGCACATAAAACTGGAATATTCATTTGGAGGCTTCCCTGTGCAATTGAACGACACCAATGCAGTTAACACTTAGTGCAGACGGCATGCCGGGAAGCAGATCTCAAGAGCAGGAATATTCTCTCCACCGGTGCTGTGCAAGGGGATCTTTAATCATTTGCAGGTTCTCAGCTTGAAGTACTTCAGTTGAAGGGCCACAACACTGCAGATAGAACTTCAGAGTGTGTCTAAGCACTAATCTTATTTTACCCACTGAAAGCAGATGGCATGTTATGTATGTACACAGCAGAGATTTGCTGGGCCTAAGACATGAGCAGGATCAGAGGAGTCCAAAACAGAGGAGGTAGCACCCTGGTTCGAAAGGGTTTTCCAGGAGCCAAGCCCCTGTCCCCTGAAGAGCAGTGCGTTCAGGACACAAGGCAGTGGTGCTAGATCTCTGCCTTCTGCACAGAGTGCTGCTGCTGCCCGCCTGAGAAATGAAGGTCGTTAACTCACTGAACTTGACCTTTGGATCAATCTGGGCAGCTCATTGTTCTGTATGTAGTTCATACATTCTCAGCTTCCTCAAGGGGGAAGTTCATCTTTTTGCCCTTGACTAGAAACTGCTGCTCAGGAATAGTTATTGCCCCACAACCATGGGGCTCCTGAATTGGTGTTGATAACTTCACTCACCTAACTGAACTAATTGCACAACTTACAGGCTCTGTTTCAAGGAGTCTACAATTCATGCTTTCAGTATTATTTATTTATTCAATTTTAAATTTGCACAATTTTTCAGTCTTTATGAATAGTTTTCGTAAGCTCTATTGTATTTCTTTCCTGTAAATGTCTGCAAGAAAATGAATCTCAGGATTGTATATGTACCTTGATAATAAATTTACTTTGACATTACATGGGCAGGTCGATTTGCTTGAACTGGAAGCTTCCTGCAGGTTTAGGGAATAATAGCCTGTGTGAAGCACAAAGGCCTCACTTTCTGAATGCAGATGGGGTGTTTGGCCATCAGCAGGAACACTGCTGGTTCATACCAGGCGTCTGGACACTTGCCTGACTCATTAGACCATAAGACATTGGAAACAGAATTAGGCCATTTGGCACATTAATTCAGCTCTGCTATTCCATCACAATCCCATTTTATCTCTATATCCCGTATTATCGCTCACATTCCTACCTTCTTTTCCTTCTCCCCATAACTTTTGGCACCCTGACTAATCACGCACCTATCAACTTCTCCTTTAAGTATACTCAATGGCTTGGCCTCCACAGTTTCACCACCCTCTGCCTAAAGAAATTCCTCGTCATCTCTGTTCTAAATGGACATCCCTCCATTCTGAGGCTGTGCCTTCTAGTCTGAGACTCCCCCGCGATAGGGAACATCTCTCCATATCCACTCTATCTCTATCAACGAGATTCCCTAAACTCCAGCCAGCAAGCGCTTCTATGTTGACCACAAGATATAGAAGCAGAATTAGGCCATTCGGCCCACTGAGTCTGCTCTGCTATTTCATCATGGCTGATCCATTTTTTTCTCTCGGCCCCAGTCTCTTCCCTTCTCCCCTTATTCTTTCATGTCCTGACCAATCAAGAATCTATCAACCTCTGGCTTAAACATACATAAAGACCTGGCCTCCACACTGTCTGTGGCAAAGAATTCGACAGATTTACTCTCTGGTTAAAGAAATTCCTCCTCATTTCCATTCTAGAAGGACACCCCTCTATTCTGAAGCTGTACCCTCTGGTCCTAGACACTCCCGCCAAACTTCCTGTCCACATCCACTCTATCAAGGCTTTTCACCGTTCAATAGGTTTCAATTAGTCACTCCTCATTCTTCTGAATTCCAGTGAATACAGGCCCAGAGCCATCAAACGCTCTTTATATGACAACCCTTTCATTCCCAGAGTTATTCTCCTGAGCCTCCTCTGAACCCTCTCCAATGCCAGCGCATCTTTTCTTAGATAAGGGCCACAAAACTGCTCCCGGTGCTCACTCCTTCCTTTGCAGACTGTCCACCTCCGTGCTTCAGCTATCCTGTGGAATGGATAGATGGATCTTGAAAACAAGAGCTTTCCCATCCTGTCAGCACACACCAGTTGAGATTACTGCTTATCAGGGAGAATTATAGATGTGAGATAATTAAGAGTCTGGTGGAAATTATCTTTGGGGTTCTCATAATGCAGTTCCACTGCTTAGGTGCTGCAGGATACCAAGTGAGTAATGCATTGGAGAGGGTCACACTGCTGCATCCTACTTTGAGTGATATAAGAGGGGTGATTGATTGATAAGTTCGTGGCCTGGGTAGGAGGAGTCAATTTTAGAAAACCTAGCACATTTATCTTTCCTACATGTACACACTTAGTTCAGCGGTCATGGAGCATACGGATCCCTTCTTTGTAGAAGTCGGCATCTTGGACCTCCAGAAAGTGGTCCACAGCAGGGGTGATTGATAAGTTCGTGGCCTAAGGTAGAAGGAGATGAGTTATTAACTTCAAACTGTCTGCATAATCATTCAAAGAGTTGACTTGCACGTGCATGTAACGAGAGCTGTATAACTTATCTCCTACCTTAGGCCACAAACTTATCAATCACCCCTGCTGTGGACCACTTCTGGAGGTCCAAGACGCCGACTTCTACAAAGAAGGGATCCGTATGCTCCACAACCGCTGGACTAAGTGTGTAAATAGAGGAGGGGACCATGTTGAAAAATAAATGTGCTAGGTTTTCTAAAATTGACTCCTTCTACCTTAGGCCACGAACTTATCAATCACCCCTCGTACATTGTGAAAGAAGGAGAGTTTATCAGGGGCCGAGAGGTATTCATAGTCCACGGCAAGGAACACACACAAAATGCTAGAGGAACTCAGCAGGCCAAGCAGCATCAATGGAAAAGAGTAAACAGTCAGAGTTTCAGGCCGAGACCTTGATGAAGGGCCACGGCCCGAAATGTTGATGTTTACTATTTTTCCATAGATGCTGTCTGACCTGCTCAGTTCCTGCAGCATCTTGACCTGCTGTCATTCTAAATTTGGCAGAACAGTCCTTCTGAAATGAAGTCCACACCTCATGCCCCCCCCCCCCAGTGCAGGAAGAGCTACAGAAATATAAAAGTGAGGACCTATTTCAGGAAAGGAAAGGGACCCAATCGATGAACTGCAGTGGTCTTTCTTCTGTGTATCAACAAACTCCTCAATTTCCTCTTGAAACACCTATTCTAAAAGTCACAGTGTGAGTTCCATGTGGCAAGAGACAAAATGGACATGAGCATTGGTATTTGATGTTGTTGAATAAAGCAGGGAGTCACGCCGACCTGTGTACATGATCCCTCTCAGATCTGGCTGCCAGCACAACGTTGTGGTTGTTTTTCAGTTTTCCGTATGATGATGTACAACCTGTGATTATTTGTAACAAGCGCTCCACCAGAGACCCAGCCTCAGGGCATCTTCATTGGTTCACCCCTCTTCTCAGTCTGCACCTCGCCCCCGACACTATGTCTTGTCACTATGACAACAAAATCTTTACTCTTACCCATGCTGCACACTTCGACTGCATTTTGAATTATATTTTATTAACATTTGTGGTAATATTTTGTTTTATGTGCTGTGTTGCTTTGGATTTCCATTATCTGCTTGTGATCTACAAGAAGGACCATTTTTTGAAGATCTCAGCTGATATTCTGGCTTAATATATATTGCAGGTGCACTGTGGTCCAGAGGAATGTTGTTTCGTTCAGTTGTATATATGTACAATCAGATGACAATAAACTTGAACTTGGTCCCACTACTCAATGCCACCCACTGACAATAATGGTCCACAAGAGATCCAGGAACATGTGGATCTCTTTCCATAAATCAGGAGCTACTTTTCAGTAAAGACAAACACAGATGATAATTGACTGTTGCCTTTAATGTGTCAGATATGGCTGTCCGAGGAAAAGGGTGTATGGATACCAAGTTTGCAGAGCAATACAATCATCTTAGTCTACTGAAAAGCAGTAATCCCTACCCTCCTGAGAGTCAACAGACAAAACTAACTGTGAAATGGATGTGGCAAAATGTGAGAGCTGTAAGGCAACGCTCCAGAGGTTACGAGAAAGAATTAGTGCATTTTCAATTGGAAGAAGCAAGGTATTGAGGAGCTGCAGACTGACTAAGGGATAGAAATCAAGGTTGGTATATACAGGCCATTTTAAGACTGTACCAGTGTGTTGCTACAGCGATTAGTGCTGGGGTTCCCTTTCAAGGACCCCTTGCTTATTGGTATTAGTCCATGGCATAAACAAGGTTGGGAACACCTGGATTAGTGCCACAATTAGTAGGTCAGGAGACCTGGTGCACAATGTCCAAGTTGTGCTGATGATCCAGAGCTGGGTGGTGGTGTGAGATGTGAAGAGCATGCGGAGTAGTTTCAAGGAGATACAGGCAGATTGATCAAATGGGTGAGGACATGGCCAATTTGTGGAGAACTGATTCATTCCCTTTGGTAAATTAATAGAAGAGTTGCATATTTTCTAAATGGTAAGAGATTTGGTGTTAACTTTTCAGTGGTGCCTGTGTGTCACTGGAAGCGAGCACTTTGGTACAGCAAACAACAAGTATTGGCCTATACTCTTGAAATCAAATCCTCTTACATTAAAGGTGTCTTATTGTAATTATTTATGGCCCCAAAGAGAATGCACTGGAATACTGTGCACAGTTCTGGTCCTCCTAGCTCGGGAAAGATGATGATCATGTGCCGTGTCGTATTGACGTAGGTGATCATGGTCTCATGACCATGATTGTTCTTGGCAAATTTTTCTGCAGAAATGGTTTGTCATTGTAGTGTCTTTACAAGATCGGCGACCCCAACCATTATCGATACTCAGAGCTTGTCTGCGTGGCATCAGTGGTCGCATAACCAGGGCTTGTGATATGCACCACCTGCTCCCGTGGCTTCACATGACTGATTGGGGGGCTGAGCAGGTGCTGAACCTTGCCCAAGGGTGACCTGCAGGCCACCCTTACACCAGTTTCTTCAGCCAGCCTCCCATCAGGGATAATATGCTTATGATAATTGAGGGGCCACAAAGGAGGTTCACCAGGTTGATCTGCAGGATGAGTGTTGCTCCATGCTAAGAGATTAACCAGTGGAAGCATCGGTCATTTAGGGTTAAAAAGAGGACACCCTCCTCTTCTCTGAAGATAGTGAACTTTTGGAACTCTCTCAAGACTCTGTTGCTAATCAAGTACAAGACAGAGTAGGGTGCAATGGATTTTTCTGATATTAAGGGAATGGAGGGATATGTGGTTTGTGCAGGAAAATGGTGCTGTGGTACTGATTCAGCCGTGATATTGAAAGCCCATGCTCACAGGTTCTCTGGCATTTGTCTCAGCAGCCCTTTGGTTTCAGCTATCCACCTCTGTCTCTCACCTAATTTTCAACCTAACCCTGGGCCCCAGGATTGGCTGCATTTTATCCATAATTCTATTGCCTCTGGGCTCAACTCTTACCCTATTCTACTGGCCCTTCTTCCAACTTTCATAGAAATATAGATAAAGTTCTCAGTCAAATATGTTGGCTGTCCATCTCTCTCCATAGATGCTGTCTGACCCACTGAGTTTCTCCAGTGTTTTGTGTGTTCAACACTCTTTCATCCTTTCCCTAGTGCTGGTTGGGTACACGACCTTCTGTGAAGTGTCCTTGGATGACTTATTACCTTAAGAGTGCAAGTTTCTCCAAGAGGGCCACAGCCTTATCAGGTCTGTGGGCCTCGGTGACCCAGAGAACTATGTTGGCTGGAGTCAGGGCTCACGGTAGGGTCATCCATGCCAGACAGGTCAAAGGGTAGAGGACAGATGAAGAGTGGTCCACCAGTCCATTAGGTCTGGGGGTTCAGCTCAGGGCTAACAATCCTAACTGCTCAAAAACTTGTTGTGGCAACAGCAATGAAGAATCCTTCTTCAACTGAGTGCAAATAGTATTCCTGAGTCTCCTTTCGGCACTTGCATGAGAACCAAGGTAAGGCTACTGACACGATGAAAGACGCCCTGAATACCACCAGAGATGCTGCCCTAAGTGGCAGTGATGTAACGGGCAGTAAGTAAGAGTGAGATAGAGAGAGACTTCCATTTTACATAAAGGTGCAGAATGTTTGCTATAAATGGAGTATACTGTCAACTGTGTAGTAATCTTCATAGTCACATGGTAACCAGGGCAGCTGTGGTATGCGTTCATATTTCATCTAAAGTAGCTTAGAGGTTAGCATGATGCTATTACGGCTTGGGGCATCAGAGTTCAATTCCGATGTCATCTGTAAGGAGTCTGTATGTTTTCCCCGTGGAATGTGCAGGTTTTCTCCTGGTACTCTGGTTTCCTCCCACAGTCCAAAGACAGACAGGTTAGTAGATCATTGTAAATTGTCCTGTGATTAGGCTAGGGTTAAAATCACAGGTTTCTAGAGACATGGCCCAAAGGATCTATTCTGCATTATATCTCTAAATAAATATTTTGTCTAAAATTGTTGAATTCTTATTGCAGATAAATATATTCCAAGGTAATTCGGAGCATGCTTAAAACTAGTGAACTGGATAGCGAGATGCAATAAATAATACCAGCTGCAAACTTCAGCCCCCCTGCCCACATTTGAACAGAGCCAAAAATTGCTGAATGAAATTTTCCGGCTCAAAATAGAAGTATTGTTAAGGAAGTTCATATTTATTCACAATTACACTATATACACTCTCTGCATTTGTCTGACTGTAACATTCATTTATCTGAGTAAAATTGTGCTTTAAGTCCTCGTTAAAATTAACATTCAAAACGCATTTTCCTTGATTTCCATGGTATATTTATTCTCATTTCTTTTTACTGGAGTGTAATCTAATTGAACATCGAGGTGGGTACTCTCTGGGTGTCTGTTTGTCTTGCGGCTGTCATCTGTCCACCCTGACAGAACTGACCAGTTGATGCCATGTTTGTGTAGTGAATGAGCTAGAATGGTAGAAAAGCTCACTGTTTGAGTGTCTGGTTCCAAGTCTTACTTTGCTGTGGGTGCCACCAGTCATTAGAAACTCAACAGTGTCAAAAACAATGTCACAGCTGACAGTTGTAGGCCCCCCTTCAATTTATTGGTGGTAATTGTCTCCTATTTCTTCTGAGAAATGTACAGTTCTACAGTAAACATGTTCTTTTTCTCATTCAGCAGCAACCCTTAGCTCAGCAGCGGCTGGCTTGGCAGCCCCTGTGTGCAATTTCAGCTGCTTAAACGGTTTGCTATTGCATTTCACAGCAGACGGTCAAGGTCCTTGCTTCTGCCGCTTCACTGGATCGCCCATCGTGCTTGTGCCACTGTTCACATCCTAGCAGAGCTGCAGGATAGTGATTCGGGGCTGAATCCGCATGCTCAGTAACCCTCACGGTTAACTCCCTGTGCCTCACTTAAATAATTGAAGATGTTTGCTTGAAATGAGATGGTGTCAAGGGCAGGGCTGAATTTTGGAACCTTTTGAGTGGCAGGGCATAACAAAGTAAGAAATGGGTGCAAGTTAGGTCTTTCTGCCTTTTGTATCAGCTCTGTTTGATATTATAGCTGATCTTATAAGTCAGTGGAATTATTCAGCAGGAATACCACATTACTTGATCGCTAAAAATCTGTTGAGCTCCAGGAATATTCTCAGTGACTGAATCTCCACAGCCTCTTATATACTGAGTTCCAAAGTTTCACTGCCCTTTCGGTCAGGGTTTCTTAAGCTGGGATCACGGACCCCTTGCTTAATGGTATTGGTCATGGGTTGGGAACCTCTGCTCAGGGTGAAGAAACCCTTCAGATCTCTGTCCCGAATGGCCATCCATCAGAATCTGTGATCTCATCAGATTCACATCAGGCAAAGGAAGCATCAGCTCCACATCTGTCCTATCAAGCCTTGTAAGAAGTTTGTATGAATCGATGAAAACATCCCTCATTCCACTGAACTCAAGAAAACCTAAGCTGAATCTAATTTATGTTGTCTCGTACAACAAACACACCGTCCTAGGAACCTGAGCAAAGCCAAATAGTTTATGGTATACTGTTAGCTGTGGGGAATAGGTATTTCGTAGCCAAGGCCAGCAGGCAGTGAGAAAGACAAGATGAAGTTCAAAGCTCCCCCCGTAGAATCTAACCATCTGACAACAAAATTCTCCCACAAAGATGATAATTCAAAGCTTGATCTTTATGTCTCCCACCACTGTGTGTTTTGGATTTTATCCAAATTCCAGATCAAATTCACTGTGATACACCATTTGTATTCAACTAATTAATTTGTTATAAATGTGCTTATACCATAATTCTGTTCATTTTTAAAAACTGGCAAAGCTGGAATTATCATCATCATTATGTGCTGTGTTGTATCACGTGGGCAATCATAGACTTGACCATGTTTGTTCTTGGCAAATATTTCTACAGAAGTGGTTTGCCATTGCTGCCTTCTGGGCAGTGTCTTTACAAGGTGGGCGACTCCAGTCATTATCAATACTTTTCAGAGATTGCCAGGCGACAGGGCCAGGAATTGTGGTATGCACCAGCTGCTCATACGACCATCTACTACCTGCTGCTATGGCTTCACATGACCCCGATCGAGGGGGGCTAAGCAGGTGCTACACCTTGCCCAAGGGTGACCTGCAAGCTAGCAGAGGGAAGGAGCACTTTACGTCTCCTTTGACAGAGAAGTATCTCCACCCCACCACCCAATGCAGAAATAACATAAGAACATTTGAAGATGAGGAATACAAGAACAGGAGTAGTCAACTCAGCTGCTCAAGCCTACCTGGCCATTCAGTATGATTGTGACTGATCTATCCCAGGCCTCAGCTCTTGTTCAGGGCCAGTCTGATAGTCCTTTATTATTGTACAAGTACCACAGTACAGTGAAAAGCTAGTCTTGGATACTGTGTATACAGATTTGTTCATTACAGAGTGCATTGAGCTAGAATAAGGTTAAAAGAAGAAAACAATGCAGAATAAAGTGGGCGGCCTAGAGGCGTAGCTTTACGGTAACTGCTATTACACCGCCAGCGACCTGCGTTCAATTCCACACTGTCGTGCACCCTAAGAATGTTTCAATAAGGCCATCCTTCAATCTTCCAAATTGTGAGGTATATAAATCTAATTGCTGCAACTGCTTCAAACAGGTAACACTCTTATCCCATGAATTAGCCTAGTGAATCTCTTAAGACTGCCTCCCATACCAGCATATCCTTTACTTAAAAGGACCAAATTGTGGCCTCTCTAGTATCTTGCACAATTGTGACAATCCTCTTCTTTTCCTAAACTTCAGTCCTTTTCTGATGAAGACCAGTATACCATTTGCCTCCCTAATCAATAAACAGTCTGCTGGAGGAAACTAGCACGTCGAGCAGCATCTGTGGGAGGGCAGGAATTGTCGACCTTTCAGGTTGAAAGCCTCCATCGGAGTCCAAAATGTTGACAGTTGCTTTTGTCCCACAGATACCGTTTGACCCAACAAGTTCCTCCAGATAGCTTGTTCTCCAGATTCCAGCATCTGCAGTCTTTTATGCCTGCCTTCCTAGTAGCTTACTGAACCTTCTTGGGGAAAAAAAACTTAGATCCCTCAGTACTTATGTCATCTGCAGTCTTTCTTCATTTAGATTACAGTCCACTGCATGATTCCTCCTGCTAAAAGAAATAAATTTACATTTTCCCAAATTAAGCCTCATTTGCCAAGTCTTTGCCTAGACTACTGAATGGAAATGGCTTACTGTTAACATTCCCCAAGTGCCTTTTTCCCTGCTGGGTGAATAGGATTAAAATTAAAACAATTATTATTGACACTGCACAAACAAAAATGCCGGAGGAACTCAGCAGGCCAGGCAGCATGTATGGTAGAGAGTTGATGTCTCAGGCCGTGACTCTTCATCAGGACCGGGGAAAAAAGCTGCAAACTTAGAGCAAGGAGGTAGGGGAGAGGAGGAAGAAGTACAAGGCAGTAGGTGAAAATGGGAGTGGGGAAGGGAGGGGTGAAGTACAGAGCTTGGGAAGCTGATAGGTAAAGGGGGTAAAGGGCTAGAGGAGGGAGAATCTGATAGGAGAAAGTAGAAGACTGTAGAAGAAAGGGGAGTGGGAGGAGCACCAGAGGGAGGAGATGGGCAAGTAAGGAAATGAGAGGAGTGGGAATGGTGAGGGGGGGGCAATTATCAGAAGTTTGATGAGAAATCACCGATTTGCTTGGATTTCCTGCACATCTTCTCTCGTCTTATTGACACTTTCAATATTGCCACTGTGATTTTGGCTTATTGGTGCACAGCAAATGTTGACAGTATTGGCCTGGATGCACAAAAAACTGGTGCCTAAACTAATATTACAAGCCACTGGAAAAAGCGCACAGAAACTAGATCATGAAGAAGATCCTATACGGAGACTTCCGAAGCTATATCTTCCATCATTCACCAATACCTTGGCCTGGCATGGTGAAGTTTTGCCTTTTAGTTTGTCTTGATGTCACACGCTCATTGTTCATTTGAAATAGTGAGTGGCCTTTCAGTGCCCAATGGTTTACTGTCAAAACCAGTGTACGCTACAGCACTGAATTCAATCCTCACTGTCATTTTCTGTAAACAAGAAGGGTAGATCTAATCTAAGATGTAAGGCTGCCCTTCCTCCAAAATCAGGCCACAATATTTGCAATACTTGGCAGTGAAAGCTTTAGTATTAGATTATGGTGCACTTATCTAAAGGGTGTGGTTGCGTAAGTATTAAAAGGAAACCGCAGTTCTGAATAGCAGTTTAGGATTGTGCAGTGGACAGGAATTCTACAGTGAGCAGCGCTCCTGAAGTCACTGCTCAGTTACTCTCTGATGCAGATTTTGGCTAAATATTAAAATTAATTTTACAGCTTTAATTCTAGGTGGTGAACGTAGCTTTTATGTTTTATTGTATCTGAATTTTATAAAGAACTTTCCACTTTAACTCATTCTTGCTGGAAAACAAATCTTCTCCCAAGTTGCAGTTCCCTTGCAGACTGCATCAGATTTTCCTCCAGGGTTTCCCTGTATTTTGCTGCATTCAAACATGTTACCCTCTACCAGGGCCTGCTGCAGTGAAGCATTCCCACAGCATGATGTAGCCGCCATCACCCCTACCACGAAGCATGGTGGTGGTGCCAAACCATTTAGTCTGATGGCTAAAAAGCTCAATTTTAGTTGTATTTCTTGCTTTGTTAACCACCAGTAAATTGCATTGTGCAAAGGAACTTATGATAAGAACAATGATAGTGTTTCTGTTCACACTATTGGAATGAAAGGATGTCCAAAGAGTAACCTAGTAGCTTCTAGGTAACACACATCAAAGTTGCTGGTGAACGCAGCAGGCCAGGCAGCATCTCTAGGAAGAAGTACAGTCGACGTTTCGGGCCCAGACCCTTCGTCAGGACTAAGGGTCTGGGCCCGAAACGTCGACTGTACCTCTTCCTACAGGTGCTGTGTTCACCAGCAACTCTGATGTGTGTTGCTTGAAATTCCAGCATCTGCAGAATTCCTCGTGTTTGAGTTACTGCCAGTGATGCTGCCCTCACAGAGTGTGTGCACTGCATCTTTCCTTCTTTGCTTAGCAAATCAAAGAAAGCTTCAGCTTTTTACAAATTGTTTCCATGATTAAATAAACAGGTGAAATGTTATCTCACATTGAATCAGGGCGACCAAAGCCTTTAGCACCACAACCTTGTCACAGGGTTTGGAGGCTTGTGTGCTTTATTGACCCGGAGAGCTGTGTCGGCTGCAGTCAGTGCCTTGTGCTTCGGCTCTTAGTGGGATCACCCACGCCAAGCAGTTCAAAGAGTAGAGGCCAGACTTGGAGTGGTCAATCGGGTCCATGTTCGAGGGTTCAGCTCAGGGCTAACAACCTTGACAGGTCAAAAAAAATTTGTTATGGAAAAAGCAATGAAGATTCCTTCTTTATCTGTGTGCGACGGAATGGACTGACAGAGAGGGAGGGCCTTCTTTGTTTTTCTAAGCACTAGCAGCATAACCAGCAGTAAGTAAGTACAGCCATTAAACTAAAAGCCATAATTGTGGCTTAAAGTTAATGTCCCTAATTTTATTAGTGTGATTTTTCATTTCCTTTTAAAAATGATGGAGTCATAGGAATATATAGTCAGTGGATGGAAGAGGTAATGCAGGCTGATCCCACTTTCTTGGTGCCTTGTCGGTTGTACTCTTCAAGGTGCTGTGTATCCAAGGCCAGATGAATGCATTCCTCTATCTCTTCATCCTCTGGGTTTATAAACAAAGGTGTGCATTATCCTTCTAATCCTCCATGGTTATTGATTAATCTGCTAGGAGATGGATGTTCCAAAATGTTGGTCAATGGCCTCCTCTTGTGCCAAAATGAGGCCGCCCTCATGGTGGAGGAGCAACACCTTTATATTCTGTCTGGGCGGCCTCCAACCTGAGGGCATAAATATGGATTTCTCTTCCGGTTAAAAAAAAAGTTTCCTTCTCCCTCCCCTCTTCTTCTGTTCCTGGCTTTATCCTCTTCCTACTTCTCATCTGACTATCACCTCACCTCGGGTCCCTTCCTCCTTCCCCTTCTCCTATGGGCCACTCTTCTCTCAAATCAGATTCATTCTACTCCAGCCCTTTATCTTTCTAACCCACCCAGCTTCACCTATCACCCAGCTCTCCTCCTTCCCCTCCCCCCGGCTTCTTATAGTGGCATCTTCCCCCTTCCTTTCCTGTCCCGAAGAAGTGTCTCCCCCCGAAAAGCTGACTGTTTATTTATTTTCCATAGATGCTGCCTTCAGCATTTTGTGTGTGTTCTTTGGGTTTCCAGAATCTGCAGACTTTCTTGTGTTTATGATATGACTTATTACCCACTTCGTCTCAATTAAATCTTCCTTCTGCCCATCCAGTTTTGTCTGTGAATATTTAGTCTGAGCAACAACCTTGTAAATTTTTCACGCCACCTATCTAAATGGTAATTACTTCAAAAGTCTATGCCTTTTAAAAATAATTAATATTTTCCTTAAGAACACTTACTGGCAATTCAATTTTAATCTGAGTCTTACTTATGTTGAAATCTCTATTCTGTGAAATATTTAAGTTAATATAAAATTAAAGCTTTTTCTTTCTACTTTATTTGCCCGTGAGAGTTCTTCACTATAGTTGTAGTGGTAGGGCTGTTGTTTGAAGTCAGAGCTTCTCAGGAGTCATTAATTGACCACAATTGATAACAAGAAAGGCAAAATCAACATTGAGGAGATTACTAGATCTCTTCAAGAGGGTCAGTGTTGTTCATAAAATCTTGTGGATGCTTTCTTTTATACAGTACTGTGCAAATATCTCAGGCACATATATATAGCTAGGATGCCTAAGATTTTTGCACAGTACAGTAGTAATTTCATGTATTGCACTGTACTGCTGCAGCAAAAAAAAACAGATTTCACGACAAGTGAGCGATGATAAACCTGATTCTGATATGAGTCTCTATTGCGGATTGAGAGGGGGAATGGGGCAAGGAGAAGGGAATCATGGTTGGGAAAGTGTAAGGGAACGGGGAGCACGAGAGACATTCTGAACTGATCAATAAACCAAGTTTTCGGAAACAACTGACCTTGCCTGGTGTCTTGGGGTTGGGTGTGTCTGCACCCACGCCACACACCACCCCGGTACTTCTTCTCTGCCACCTGTCCCACTCTTCATTCCCCACATCATTTGCTCCCGCCGGATTTATAAACTTGCTCTCCAATCCAGGTTGACAAAGACAGTACTGTGCAAAAATCTTAGGCACCCTAGTTATGTATGCCCAAGACTTTTGCACATTACATACATTTATATATCTAATGGCTCCATGATTATAGTGTGTAATTAAGTGGTTTTAATGAGGGACCGCAAATCCATAAATTATTTCCCATCAAGAAACCCTAAACATTGGCCAGACTTTCAGTGGCTTAATCTGAACCTGTTGCCAAAAGGACATCAAGGCAATGTAATTTTGATTTGAAAGGAGTTGGATTGTATCTTGAATGTGTTCTGATGATGCTCAGGATAGAGTTTTTTAAAAAGTGTAAATCTAGCCTTTAGATGAGTGCAAGCATGGAAATAAAGATGAACACAGTTGGGCTGCATGATTAAAAAGCTTTCAGTGAGCAACAATTATGTAAAACAAGACAGTGGCCAGAGTTAAAATAAAAACTCGTTGGGCTTTAGTTTTTCATCATCACTGTATCATCATTTTAGAAAATAGTAAGTAATAATTTGTGAAGAAATCTTTAGCTTCATCTCATCTTGTCCTTCTTCCATTAGGTTTCTTGTATTTCTACAATTAATTTGCATATTTTATAACAATTTGTCAAACCATCATAAATTTTATAAAGTTTATTGTTCGCTCTCATTGCCTTTCCGGCAACACTATCTCTCTGAACGTTAAAATTTTTTTGAATAATGGATAAATCCTTTATGAGAGCAAAGAACTTTCACATCCCATATCTTTGTACACAGTGGTTCCATTCAATATCAGAGAATTGTATACAGTATACAACTTGAAATTCTTACTCTGCACAGACATCCACGAAACAGAAGAAAAACCCAAAGAATGAATGACAGAAAATGTTTGATTCCCCAAAACCCTCATTCCCCCCCGCCCATTCACAAGCAGCAGGACAAAAACACTGTCCAAGCCAACACTTGGACATCCCCCTGACACGGGAGGGAGCGGTATCGCTCCTGCCACTGCGAGAGGGGAGGCCAACAGCTTGCTGTTTTGATGTTACAATCTGCAGCGTTGCTTAATTTAAAGTTAAAGTCTGTCCTGAGCCTTATAGGCTCATCAGGCCGGTGCTTATGTCAGGTTTCTGTGGCGTGAAGCGACTGAGAGTACGAGACTCCCCCCCCCCCCGGATAGGACGCCAGTCTATCGCGAGGTTAACCCCCAACATTTTGCTGGTACCTATTTTCAGCTGGGTGGGCTGGAGCATTGTGTGGTTAAGTGCCTTGCTCAAGGACACAACACACCGCCTCGGCTGGGGCCCAAACTCACAACCTTCAGATCACTAGTCCAACACCTTAACCACTTGGCCACTCGCCACATGTTGCTTAATTTGACAACAGCATATACTGCTGTCTCGATGTTTCAGTCTCCCATGACACTTCAGGTGGTGATACCAGCGAGGAATCAGGTTGTCTGCAGGGGCCGCACCCTTAAGGAACTCGTCTTCCAAGCCACTTGGCAAGTTCCAAAAGCAGGAACTCTCCGCTGTGAAGAACTGCAGTTTGAGTGCAGCTGTAGATCACAGACTCTGACAGGACCCCAGTCACCTTGAAAAGGAAAGAAAAGATATTAAACTGCTTCTCAGGTGAACTGGAAGAAGTCGCCCTCTGGCGCCATCTTTAGCTCCTAGAAACGAGGCTTCAGTGCCTGGAGAGGTGTTAATGTGAAATAGTTGTCAATGGCAGAAGAAATGGACCAGAATGAAAAGGCAGCCTAAGTCACATCCCTATCACACAAAACAATGTAGTTGGATGGAAGAATTTTCCTATTTTTTTTCTATCAATTTTTTGCCATTTTGGTTAATTCCATCTCCATGCATGTTTCAATGATTTGACCCCAGACCATGCATGTGTTATATCACGATGACCTGATCTGTAGTTGTCGATCTAAAGAAAAGCATGTGGAAAAGAATATTTTTCCCAATTGCTAGAAAAGTCAGACGTTTGCTCATCCAGCTGTTTGGAATTCCTGCCAACTCAGCAAATGACGTTTATTGCCTTCCGTTTCCTCTCATTCTGGGTGGCACGTCTCTACCAAAGGAGGTGTAAGGCACTCCTCCCCTCTGCTAACTGCAGGTCATCCTTGGGCAAGGTGTAGCACCTGCTCGGGCATGCCTGCTCCGATCACAGGAGTAGGTGGTGGATGGTCGTGTGAGCAGCTGGTGCATATCACAAGTCCTGGTTATGTGTCCATTGACACCAGGCAGACAATCTCTGAAGAGTATTGATAATGGCTGGGATCACCCTCCTTGTAAAGGCACTGCCCAGAAGAAGCCAATGGTAAACCACTTCTGTAGTAAACTTTGCCAAGAACAATCATGGTCATGGAAAGACCATGAACAGCCATGTCATATGACACAGCACATGATGATGATGATGATGATAATTTTCTCTCATTGAGGGCCTGGTTCCCACCCTCCTTTAAAACTTACCCAGCTTACTTGAAAATCTGCCAAAATTCCGTGTAACATCTTTTTAAAAAATAAATAATTTAGCACTATGCTGTGGCACTAGTAGAGATAACGCCCAATTGTCCAGGAAAATCTGCCAGTCCAACGTCACCAAAATGCCAAAAGTATCAGATTATCACAGTTTTTGTTATGTTGACATTGTGTGGCATCATGCAATTTATATTTGAAAATATTGCCTAAGCTTTTGGAAACTATATGTGGGCAATTACTGGGATGTAAAATTTGATTAGCTTTGTATAGTCAATGTAATGAATATTGCAAGGAATGAAAATTACATTGCCAAGTATCTCAGTGTGTAGTGAACTGAGATGTTGATATAATGCAAAGAATATAATAATTTGTCTTTACTGTTTTAATTATTTTGATAAACAGTTACTGGTTTGGCAGAGGGTAATTGTTCAAATCGTGCATTGTTTCTAATTGAGTAACAAAAATGTAGTTCTGAATCGATACTGGATCAAAATGTGGTCAAGATGCGACTAAGAGAAAATTGAGTCAAATATTGGAGAGAGTGATTAGGGTTCAGCTCATAGAGCAGGGAATGTTGGAGAGGGGGAAATGACTCAGTAATCGCTATTTTACGTTGGCACTCTGACATGAGGATTGTAGGGAGTATTATCTGGAAACAAGTGTGAATGTTAAAATGCACAGTCAGAAGTCTGACTTGGTGAATTGCTCGAAACAGTCTGTTGAAAACAAGGCTTCATTTACTACCTGCACCTGTTATCATTCTCAGTTCACAAATATGTTCCTGTTAGTACTTAAATAGTTTGTGAAGAGTCTTAAATCTGCAAAACAAATTAACAGGCCTTCATGAAATTTTTGTTTCAATTACCATTCATTTACTATTTTTTCCTTCCTATGGCTTAGGATGTATAACATGAGAGGAAAAAGAAGTGATCATCTAAATGCATCAATTTTTCTGTGTAAGGGAAAAAAGGAACTTAATATCCACTGTAGATAAGATTCTAAATGACGTAGTACATAAGAAGCTAAATACTTCCCTTAAACAATGTTGGCTAATTAAGATGAGTTGGCACAGACTTTTGGCATCTTTGTTTCCCAGCTGCTGAGAGGGGCCTGTGCATTTAGGTGCTGCGCGTGGTTTAAAATGTGTTGCTTAGTGACAGTATCAGAAGTCTGAAGTGATGGGAGACTGGGGTTCAGATCAGCATCCGTTGATGGATCAGCAAGGAGTTGGAGTCACTTTTAGTTTCCCAGTGTTGGGAATGATAATGACCGCTTAGGGTTTGTGCTGAGCCACACCAGGAATTTAGTGGGCAGTCTTGAGCATTTTTTGCCATGATTACCTGCAGGAAAACATCACTCCCGATGTGGTATAGCTCTTAGTGGAGCATTGTGAGGAAATTTCTGCCAAGTTTTCCAGACAGTGGAGCTTTCCTGGGACAAGCAGATCTTCACAGAGTGCTGGATTTGGATCCCAGTCATGTTCACCCCATACTGGGCACAATGCCACATCTGGTTGAGATCTGGGTTCAATCCCAACTTTCTCTGTTTTCTGTGTAGGGCTTGCACATTTGATACATGGGCCACTTGGGCTTCCCACAGAGTGCTCTGTTATCCTCCCACATCCCCATGGCATAAGGACTGGTAGATTAATGAGCCACAGTTAACTGTCCTAATTTGTAGGTGGGGAGGGGGGGAGGGAAGGAGGGAACGTCCATGAGATGCCTGCGTCAGGCATTTTCATGCCTTACAAGGCTCAGATTGGAAGTCTGTGTGGGGCACCACTCCTCACACAGACACTAGATCAGGGGTCCCCAACCTTTTTCACGCTGCAGACCGGTTTCATATTGACAATATTCTTGCGGACCGGCCGACCGGGAGTGGGGGGGGGAGATGGTTGCCAACGGACAAGAGTAGCAGTCAAATATGTTGTGTTGACCCAGAAAAAGACTACAATGACCATGAAGCCTTGCACGGGCACCAGTGCGCATGTGTGACTTGTGCATGCGTGCACCTGCCGATTATTTTTCTACAAATGGTTTTTGGCGATTCTGTTCGGTGGGGGGGTGTTAATCACGACCGCAATATCGGTGATAAGTGGCTAATACACTCAATTTCATTTCTAAAAGGGATAATCTAATGAATTTAATATTAAACACACAGCGCATATTTTCCTCGCATGAATATAGTGATAAGTCAGTTATCAGGGGAAGACAGGGGAGCTTGAACTAAGTGTTGAACAAACTTCCAGTAGAAGTGGCAGAAGCAGGTTTGGTATTATCATTTAAAGTTAAATTGGATAGTATATGGACAGGAAAGGAATGGAGGGTTATGGGCTGAGTGCAGGTCTGTGCGATGAGGTGAGAGTAGCGTTCCTCACGGACTGGAAGAGTGGAGATGGCCTGTTTCCGTGCTATTATTATATGGTTATATAAGTCAACAGCATCATAACATTTTAAGTAACGTTTGAATAATAAACACACAGCGCATATTTTCCCCGTATGAACATATAAAATCATCGCAACGCACCAATATCGCTGAATCAGTGGGAGCCCTGGGCTTGTTTCCCTGCAACAAGACAGTCCGATCGAGGGGTGATGGGAGACAGCGATACTCGTAGGGGGTTCCTTATGTCCAATCTATTCCGCAATTTAGTTTTCGTTGCATTCATTGCAGAGATATGTTGGAAATGGAAGCAACGTTTTCAGTGCTTTCGTGGCTATCTCAGGATATTCAGCCTTGACTTTGATCCGGAATGCCGGCAGAGATGTTATGTCAAACATGTTTTTCAGCCTGCCGTCATTTACAAGCTGAAGGAGTTGATCTCCTTCCCGCGCTGACATGAATAACGTGCGGGTAATGACTTCGCGTGCGTTCAAGCTCAATAGTAGCCATGACAGGGAATGAGGAAAGGTGCAGCTGACTCATATCGCCAAATCACATTGTTTCCTCGCAGTCCGGTAGCGCATGCTCTGTGGCCCGGTACCGGTCCGCGGCCCGGTGGTTGGGGACCGCTGCACTAGAGCAACGTATGGTTAAGTGCCTTGCTCAAGGACGCAAACACGTTGCCACAGCTGAGGCTCGAACTAGTGATCTTCAGATTACTAGACGAACGCCTTAACCACTTGGCCACGTGCCCAACACAATTTGTAGGTGAGGGGTTAGAATATTTTGGGAGTTGTTAAGAATATGGGAAGAATAAAGTAGAATTATAGTCCAGATTCAATGGGCTGAAGGGCCTGTTTCTGACTCTGTGTTGCTTACTCGATCACAGTGCCTTATCCTCTGTTGGTCATTACTGAATAGCATACGTTAAACCATGTACAACACCGGAATGTGCAGTGCCCTCTCAGTAGCACCCAAAACTTGGTGGGTTTTTTTGGTAGCTCTGAAGTCAGCAGATGTTAACATATGACCATTGGTTATATCTGCTACAACTATCTTGCTCAAACAGGTTGCCGCTGCTTTGATGTTAGTTGGTGATTCATTTGATTTAGTCCTGGGTAACTATAGACTCTCTTTCCCCTACTTTGATTTGGGGTGGTGATGGGTGAAGAAATATAGAGTTCTCAGCTTTTGATGTCCAGGCAAGCTCATGAATGGTTTCACTTGAAGATATTACCCATGTTTTTTGATATATTCTAGTCATGTGTTTTATCTGGTGGTGGATATTAAGGAAGCGAGATCAGAATCTGTAAAAGTGAATTTACTGTAATTTTACAAAATCTGTTTGAAAACAGTAATTGAATCAGAATCAGGTTTAATATCACTGGCATATGTCATGAAATGCGTTGTCTTTGTGTAGCGGTACAATGCAGTACATAATATTTCTTTTAAGTAGTTAAATAGCAATGCAAACATAGAAATAAAAAAGTAGTGAGATAGTGTTCATGGGTTCAATGTCCATTCAGAAATCAGAGGGGCAGAGGCTGTTCCTGAATCAATGAGTGTGTGCCTTCAGGCTTCTGGACCTCCTTCCTGATGGTAGCAATTAGAACAAGGCGTGATGTAGATCATAGAGGTTCTTAATGATACATGCTGCCTTTTTGAGGCATCTCTCCTTCATGGTGTCTTGGATACTACGGAGGTTAGTGCCAATGATGGAGCTGACTGAGTTTACAAATCTCTGCAGTTTATTTTGATGCTGTTCAGTATCCAATCCCCCTCCTCCCCACCATGCTGGACAGTAATGTAGCCAGTTAGAATGCTCTCCACGGTACATCTGTAGAAATTTGCAAGTGCCTTTGCTGACATACCAAATTTCTTCAAACTTCTAGTGAAATATAGCTGCTGTTGTGCCTTCTTTGTAGCTATGTTGGCCCCGGGTTAGATCCTCAAGTATATATTGCCATCCGAGAACTTGAAATTGCTCACTCTTCCCACTTCTGATTGTTTCAATGCTGATAGTTTGTTTGTAGGATAGGGTTCGTAATTGAATTCAAAAGCCAGTGTCGGTTTGCAGGGTTTTTGAATGACGTCAATTAGTGTTTAATTTACTTTATTCAAGTTTATCTTCAAAAGGTGTATTCGGCTCACAAACATGAGAAAATCTGCAGATACTGAAAAACACACAAAATACTGGAGAAACTCAGCAGGCCAGGCAGCATCTATGGAAATTAATAAACAGTCGATATTTTGGGCTGTGACCCTTCGTCAGGACTTGAAAGAGAGGGGAAGAAGTCTGAATGTGGAGGGAGAGGAGGAGGAAGTACAACATGGCAGGTGATAGGTGATACCAGGAGAGATCAGGAGCTGGGAAGTTGATTGGTGAAAGAGATAAAGGGCTGGAGAAGGGGGAATCTGATAGGAGAGGACGGAAGACCATGGAAGAAAGGGATGGGGGAGGAGCACCAGAGGGAGGTGATGGGCAGGTAAGGTGTGAGAGGGAGAGGGAAATGGGAATGGTAAAGGAGAGGAGAGGGGAGGGCAATTACTGGAAGTTTGAGAGATCGATGTTCATGCCAGCAGGTTGGAGGCTACTCAGGCGGAATATAAGGTGTTGCTCCTCCAACCTGAGTGTGGCCCCACTTGTTCCACGCTGATAATTATTTTGAAGCCATCGAATTTTGAGGGCATGCCAAAAATCAGGAACAGAAAAGCAATTGTGGACTTAGCTGCAGTTCCCAATTGAGTGACTGTGCACGAGAAGTGTTTGTACTTTCTACATCTCAAGGTGGAGTAGTTCAGTCCACAGTGACTGCAGATCTCTTCTTTGATCTGTCATTTACTAAGCAGTCTATAGTTTGGTAAATCTTTCCACTTATTCATTTACGCTAGGGTTTGATGGGTGTGCATTGTCCTGCATTGTGGCATCTGATGTTTCCGTAAGCAGAAACACAGTGACAATGATTTTCTAGTCATTGCAGAGGTCACTAGAAGTAAAATATGATACCACTAAAACCAGGCTCTCATTTGCTGGGGAGGGAGTTTAAAGGAGTGTTTTGTCACACTGAGCATGAGGAACCTTTTCTTTATTAGCAACAGGAATTCAAAAGCTTTTTTTCTTTGTAGAGAAACCACGCTACCTAATCTAAATAAAATCAGAATTGTGTCAATTGAAGGCTAATTATTGGAAATAACTACAAAATTATAAATATGTAATTTATAACTTCAGGTGAAAGGATTATTTTTAGCAATTGTTGTTTATTTTTTTAAAACTGTATAATTTGAACACCCTCTATAAATTATAAAAGGAGACAGCAAGCTAATTAGCATGCCAGGTCAGTGCTGCAGTGATGTCACTAGCAGGACTAAATCCTGTGTTCAGTTCTCAGTGCCTGCATCTATCTCCTGAAGCCAAATGGAGTACAGATCTGAGCTGCCTGTAAGCTGGATCATCACTCGTAGCTGATTTTTTTTTTAAACCCTGTCTTTCTCCGTCTTTTGTGTTTTTGTTACGTTATCACGAATGCTCTGAAAGCATCATCCAAACTCTCTTTGATAGAGGATCCTAAGTGCTTGATTTTCCTATGCTACGGAGAGAGCAAGAGAAAGAAAGAGTGGAAAAACTACAAAAATAAATTGAGCGCATTGGATAATGCCAGCGCAGAAGATGGAGTGGGAACTGTTAGTATTAGTTGCATGTGAAGTCAGTGAAGAGATATTCACAAACCAAGAGGTTCAGGTACGCTACAAATCCATTATTTTTAATAACTGCACCAGTCGTCCTGTTGTACATTGTAAGCAGAGACTTGATCAAATTGTAATTCATCTTACAGTAAAGCATGTAGCCTTTATATAACGCACAGCACAAAATTATCAAATGTGCTTATGTACCTGTGCAGCAAGCACATTTTCAATTGAAGCTTCAGTAACCATTGCATGCCTGAAGGTATTATTTACATTGACACAAATTAATATATACATGAGAAAATATTAGCAGTTCTGAGAATAAATTAAATTCATTTCTTTAACCTATGTATTTGCATTAAGTTTCATGACTTAATGTTTTTTAGCATACATCATTGCTCCCTAATGGTGTTGGGTAGATTTTGTTCACTGTGTAATTCTGCTTAAAATTTCTGTGCACCTTAGTAAGTACAGCCTGTCTTTCTTCCTGCTCTCTGCTAATATTTTTGTCCCCTGTTCATTGTCTGCATGGATTTACACACAAACGCAGTGAGACTTTTAAACTCCGCATCGAGAAGAATTGCTCATTTCATTCTGTGCGCACCGGCCCACCCTCCCCCCAAGCCGAGAGCAGGTTGAACACGTTGAGGGACAGAATGACGATAATGGCAATGACTGTTCCACCTTTAGATGCACTGGGTAATGTTCTCCTTCTGGCATTCTGCAAGGTGACCTTCATCAGTATCTGCAGTTGCCAATGCAATTGTTGCCCTAGTGAAATCAGGAATGGGAAATGCTGGACAGGAAATAAAAGCATCAAAACAGTATGTTTATCAATTTGGTGTGCAGTGGATTAGGACAGAGTTATTTAACCGCTGGGGTCTAGCTTTCCATCTAGTTCTGACTGATTAGCAGAAGCAAGAAATTTCTTTTCTAATTGGGTGGAATGAAACGACACAAGACAGCTCTCTCTCTCTCTCTCTCTCTCTCACACACACACACACACACACACACACACACACACACACTCCTTTTTGATGTGGGCCACATGGCACGTTTGGCACAATGAGCATTAAATTGGAGAGGGCACAATGACTGAAGATGTAGAAAGTGGAGACGTGAGTCTTTGTGCAAAGAAGGGCAGAGTCTGGATATTATCTGGACAAGTGCATCTGATCACAGTGTGTCCACTGGGAAATTCTTGACCCTTGCCCTGTTTGCTAGGATTGGCAAAGAAAAATCAAGGAACTATTGACAATGAAAAGAGGGGTTTTCTTTGATTTTGTGTAGGATTTATTAGGATTCTGCATCAGGTTTCAGTATTTATTCTGCTGAATGATATATCTTTCAATAAAGTTAATATGCGTGCTTCATAACCAGTGTTTTATATAGATAGGCTTTGGTGATTAACACATTCAGAAATGTACAGATTTTGAGGCAATTGTATTGGATAAATGGAGATGGAGTCTGGAACAAAGAAACGGGCTCAGACAGGTCAAGTAAGGGGAGCCACCCCCAAGATTTCCCCTTTGCACATCTATCAGTGATCTATGTGAAAGAATGGAGGGAGAGGGGCATTGGGGAAGATAGCACTCTCCCCTGAATTCTCTACTTCTGGAGCATGTGGAGGCCGGGCGATAACTTCAGAATGGGAGCACGTTCCCAACAACCCACCTTCCTGCCCTCTCCAATGTCTCCTGATGCTCTGTGCCTTTCCCACCCATGGCAAAAGCCAGATTTCCCTGGAGAGAACTGGCATCACCCTAGAGCTCATGGAATAGGAGTAGGAACAATTAGAGCTGCAAAGGCAGAAGAAGAAAGTTGGGTCATTGAAATTTACAGAAGAAGCAGATTACGTGTTACCTTTTGGAAGAGGGCATCACAGAAGGATTTTTAGTAAATGAAGCAAATGGATAAAAAAAAATATAGGTTCAAAGTAAATTTTTGATCAAAGTACATGTCTGTCAGCATATACAACCCTGAAATTCATTTTCCTGTGGGCATATTCAGCAAATCTACAGTCATTGAAAGTGAGTCCTTTGGTTGTGGGAACAGTTCAGTGACGGAACAAGTGAAGATGAGTTTAGTTATCCCCTATGGTTCAGGAGCCTGATGTTTGATCAAGCATACAATAGAGCATAAATCTTTGGAACATAGAATACTACAACACAGTACAGGCCCTTTGGTCCACGATGTTGTGGCAAACTTCTAAGCTACTCTAAGGTCAATCTACCTCTTCCCTCCTACATAGCCCTCCATTTCCCTATCATTCATGTGCCTGTCTAAGAGTTTCTTAAATGTCCCTAATGTATCTGCCTCTACCACCACCTCTGGCAGGGTGTTCCACACATTCATTGCTCTCTGTGTTTAAAAAAACACATTACTTCTGACATCTTCCCTATCCCCACCCCCCACACTTTCTTCCAATCGCCTTAAAATTATGCCCCCTGGTATTAGCCATTTCTGTCCTGGGAGCAAAGTCTCTGGCTGTGCACTTGATCTATGCCTCTTATCATCTTGCACACCTTTATCAAGTCACTTCTCATCCTTGTTCGCTCTAAGCCATTGGCTTCTTTAGCCAATGTTACTTGGTGATTACCACGGTTTGGTTCACAAAAGGCAAATTGATAGATTTTCTGTATGGTGGGAAAGTAGCCATCATGACAAAGGAAAATAATTGTGAGAACTAAAACTTGGTGGAAAGTTATTAAAACAAAGTCAGGACTCGTGGAAGGTTTCCTTTGTGTCAAAAGAACTGGAATGAAAAAAAGTGAAGAGATGAAGCTATTGAGACAGATCTTCCGTTGTCTTGATTGCTGTCTGATTGCCTCCAGGGCAGGATATTTGTTCGAACATGGCCCAGATGCCGCTGTCCACAGGGAGTCTGGCTTCCTGCTCTTCGATGGGACTGAGCGCAGTTAAGAGGCTAGCTCAGTGCAGACATCTATTGTACTTGCCACATGGTTTTGACAGCTGGTGAGACACTGCCCGTAGGCTCTCGCGTTGGCCGTGCTGTCACTTTTAGGGATTGTTGAATATTTGGGAAGGTCTTTTACCTTTGTAAAGCTTCAGTAATAATTTTGGCCTGTTAAAATTAAGTCAAAAATATTTAATGCACACTGCAAGAGAGAAAAAAAAACCATCATACCTAACATAAATAAATAATAAATAACTCGGCTTATCTTTCAATGGGCTGTGCCTCATTCACTTATATAGGACAGCTGTTCTTGTCCCAGCCTGCCTCAGAGCAGGGAAGCCTGAGGAGATTGTTGTCGTCCAGTTGGACTTGGAAGAGTCCCCAGATGTGATGAAGGCAGCCAGGGTAGCAGATGCCACCTTTGGCCTGGAACCAGGATTGAGTTGGAAACTGAGGCTTTGTGGGACACACCGTTAAATCCTGGCACCTGAACTGGCATAGAGTCAGAGGTTCCAGGCTGTTTTATGTGATCCAGCCGTACAGCACAGCAGCAGGCCTGTCAGCCCATCATCTGCGTGAAGTTATCCACTTTGGTGGCAAAAATAGGAAAACAGATTATTATCTGAATGGTGGCCGATTAGGAAAAGGGGAGGTGCAACGAGACCTGGGTGTCATTATACACCAGTCATTGAGAGTGGGCATGCAGGTACAGCAGGTGGTGAAAAAGGCGAATGGTATGCTGGCATTTATAGCGAGAGGATTCGAGTACAGGAGCAGGGAGGTACTACTGCAGTTGTACAAAGCCTTGGTGAGACCACACCTGGAGTATTGTGTGCAGTTTTGGTCCCCTAATCTGAGGAAAGACATCCTTGCCATAGAGGGAGTACAAAGAAGGTTCACCAGATTGATTCCTGGGATGGCAGGACTTTCATATGAAGAAAGATTGGATGAACTGGGCTTGTACTCCTTGGAATTTAGAAGATTGAGGGGGGATCTGATTGAAACGTATAAAATCCTAAAGGGATTGGACAGGCTAGATGCAGGAAGATTGTTCCCGATGTTGGGGAAGTCCAGAACAAGGGGTCACAGTTTGAGGACAGAGGGGAAGCCTTTTAGGACTGAGATTAGGAAAAACTTCTTCACACAGAGAGTGGTGAATCTGTGGAATTCTCTGCCACAGGAAACAGTTGAGGCCAGTTCATTGGCTATATTTAAGAGGGAGTTAGATATGGCTCTTGTGGCTACGGGGGTCAGGGGGTATGGAGAGAAGGCAGGTATAGGGTTCTGAGTTGGATGATCAGCCATGATCATACTGAATGGCAGTGCAGGCTCGAAGGGCCGAATGGCCTACTCCTGCACCTATTTTCTATGTTTCTATATTAGTTCCATGTGCCAGTACAGGGTCTTGAGTTTCTATGCTTTCAATTCAAGTGCATATAAGACCATAAAATCATGCAATGTAGGAGCAGAATCGGGCCCTTTGGCTTATTGAGTCCCTTCTGCCATTTCGTCATAGCTGATCCAATTTTGCTCTCAGCCCCAATCTCCTGCCTTTTCCCTGTATCCCTTCATGCACTGACCAATCAAGAATCTATCAAATATCCATAAACACTTAGACTCCCCAACTGCCTGTGGCAATGAATTCCACAGATTCACCACTCTCTAGCTAAAGAAATTCCTCTTCACCTCTGTTCTGAAAGGACACCCCTGTATTCTGAGGCTGTGTCCTCTGGTTTTAGATTCCACCACCACAGGAAACATCATCTCCACATCCACTCTATCAAGGCCTTTCACCATTCAATATATTTTAATTAGGTCAACACTCATTCTTCTGAATTCTAGTGAATTCTCCTGTGACCTTTTATTTTAACAAGGTCTTTTCGCCCACAGAACTGCTGCTCACTGGAATGTTGTTTTTTTTTTGCATCATTCTCTATAAACTGTAGAGACTGTTGTGTGTGAAAATCTCAGATACTCAAACCATCCCGTCTGGCACCGACGATCATTCCACGGTCAAATTCACTTAGGTTCCATTTCTTCCCCATTCTGATGTTTGCTCTAGACATTGATTGAACCTCTTGACCATGTCTGCATGCTTTTGTGCATCTGAGTTTTTGCCAGATGATTAGCTGATTAGTTATTTGCATTAACGAGCAAGTGTACCTAATAAAGTGGCCACTGAGTGTATGCCTCTGTTAGATCACCCCACCCCCCACAGTCTCCTCCACACCAAGGAAGACAAAACCAGCCCATCTAATCTCCCTTAATAGCTAAAACACTCCATCTTAGGCTGCGCCCCAGTGAAATTTCTCTGTAGTGTTACTAGTGTAATCATATGGCAAACAGGAGTGTACACAAGCCAAGCGTGAGCTTATAAAGTTGTAGCATGATCTCTCCTCTTAAATTGTGTACCCTGGATGGAGCAGGGACGTATCCTCTATGCAGTCAATACTACCTTATTTAGCTGTTCAGGGATCCTTGGACTTGCACACCAGGGTCTTTCTGTTCCTCAGAAATCCTTCAGACCTACCATTCACTCTGTGTGTATTTGTGTGTGTGTGTGTGTATGTATCCCACTGCTATTTGAGCTTCCAAAATGCAACCCTGGCAATTATCAGGATTAAATTCCATCAGCCATTGCTTTGCCTATTTTACCAACTAATTAATATTCTCTAGCCTATAATCAGCAACACCAGAATGTTCTGACGCCACCTTCAGGACCACTTCTAGTTCTGCACTCCTTACCTTGGAACATTACAACACTGTACAGGCCCTTTGGGCCACCATGTTCTTCCCACCTTGGGAAGGTCACCTCACACATACATGGGGTGCCAATTTACGGGAAAGGTGAATTTATGATGGAAGATTGCTGAAAATGTTGCTTTTAAAATGACAAGCACGTTGAGTATTAAGAATATCCATTCACTTGCTCCTGATTTTTCTAAAAGTTGAAAAGATGTGCAGTACTCAGCAAAAGTCTTGGGCACATTTATATAGCCGGTGTGCCCAAGACTTTTGTGCAGTACTGAATTTGTCAACGTGGAATGGAGAGCGAGTTTGTAAATCCAGCGGGAACAAAGGATATTGGGAATGGCTGCGGGAGGGGTGTGGGACAGGTGGCAGAGAAGGAGTGCCAGGGGCTGGGGAGGAGGATGGGGTGGATCGGGTATAGACACGCCCAGCCCTGAGACTCCAGGCAAGGTCATTTGATTCCAAACAATTAGTTTAATGATCAATACTGGATGTGTCTCTGGTGCCTCCCATTCCCTTGCCTCTCCCTTCCCTTTTCCCAACTGTGATTCCCCTCCCTCTGCCCCTTCCCACTCTGTCCACAATAGAGACCCATATCAGAATCATTTTTATCATTGCTTCACATCTCTCACGAATTTATACAGTTCAAAAATCATATAATTTCTAGGCAAGTTTGTGGTACTGAAATATTCAATAAAAGATCAATATATTTATATGTTTCACATTTAAAGATTTCTCTATCCGTATGTCATAGAGTTGAATGAGTTTCCTCTAGTACACTCCAGAATGCCCTCCTCTGTGCTTCCGAAATTTAGATTATTCATAGCAGACACCTTAATTCACTGGAGTGATACCATTAATGCTTCTGTGCAAATCCTCCAAAATCCACTGGAAAGATACACTACAGCACCCTCTCTCACGTTTTCTTACGTGGCTGGTGGTGCTGTGGCATCAGCACTGGACTTGGAAGCGAGTGGTGCTGGGTTCGAATCCGGCTGGCCCCTGGCAACGCTTTCCATCCGTGCTGGGTTGCGTATCGAGCTAATAACCCGTCCTCGTGAAAAAACAGACAAATGCTAAGGGAATGGCAAGGTCGCCACCCGATGCCCCACAAGGCACGGTGAGGAGTACATTACAGTCCGCTCTTACAGCCCAACAATGAGGCTCCAATTACACTAATTCATAAGTTGTTTGGATTCGCAAGCCCAATACCAGGCTTCCAAAACAAGCACTCCAGAACAGGAGGAGGTCTGCAAATGCTGAAAATCCAAAGCAACACACCCAAAATGCTGGAGGAACTCTGCAGGTCAGGCAGCATCCATGGAAATGAATAAACAGTTTCCATTTTGGGCTGAGACCCTTCATCAGGACTGAGAAGGAAAGGGAAAAATGTTAGAATAAAAAAGTTGGAGGGAAGGGAAAGAGGGTAGCTGGAAGGTGATAGGTGAAGACAGGTGGGTGGGAAAGGTCAAGGGCCTGAGAAGAAGGGATCTGGTAGGAGAGGAGAGTGGACCATAGGAGAAAGGAAAGGAGGAGGGGACCCGGGGGATGCAATAAGCAGGTGAGAAGAAGTGAAAGGTCAGAGTGGGGAATAGAGGGATGGGAGGGAATTTTTTTTTACCGGAAGGAGAAATCGATATTCATGCCATCAGGTTGGAGGCTACCCAGATGGAATTCAAGGTGCTGCCCCTGCACCCTGAGGGTGGCCAGGTCTTGACATAGAAGAGGCCATGAAATGGGAATGGGATTTAAAATGTTTGGCCACCGGGAAGTCCTGCTTGTGTCGGATGGTGCAGGGGTGAACATTGCCTCAGAAAGTGGAGGCAAAAAGACTTAAGGGATATTTTCAAGACCCTGTATGAAAAATATAGCATCCTTTCTGATTCCTGGGAATTCCAATTCCATGACTCCCCAAAGTGGAGAAGGAGCATGAATCAAACAGACCCTGCATTGGGAACGTATAGAACACCACAGTGAAGGATAGTAATCTACCCATAGGACAATCACCTCCTGCCCATCGATGGATCAATCTGTAGTTCTTACATCAGTCACCCTCAGGATCTTCTAACAGTCTCCTCACATGAAGTGGAAGCCAGTTATGCTTGATCCCGAGAGACTGCCTAAGAAGAATAAGAAGACTTCTTTCAGTATAGGATTGCTTTGTGTTTCAATATACTTTGTCATCATTTGTTGGTTGACTTAGAGTAGAAGAAAGCGGTGTCATGTGTCTCAATATCTAGGCCAACATGGCTTTGATGGATGAGACCTATGCAGGCATTACTGCAATAGGTTCCTTTCTAAAGACATTTGTTTATCATGTAGTTTTTTTGGGGGGGATAATCCAGCAACTTGGGACCACTGTTTTTGATCAACAACAGTTTTATTTTAACTTTTAGTTGAATTCAGATTCCTAAACTACCATTCTGTCATTTTTTTAAAACTCTCTTCCTCTGGATTATTAGTCTCTCTATGTACGTCTCATGACGCTGCTGGCATTTAGGGCAGCAGTGAAGGTCCTGCATCTCTGGGGGTGTTCAGGGCTTCCTTCGTCATGTTAGTAGCCTGGTTTTCACCACTGTCAGTCACGCAAGTCCCGGCTGGAGACTCAGGAATACTGTCACACTCAGATGTGAAAGGATACTTCATTGCCGTTTCCGTAACAGTTTAGTTTGACCAGTCAGGGTTGTTAGCCCTGAGCTGAACCCCCAAACCTGGAGGACCAGTTGGCCAATCTTTGTCTGGCCTCTACCCTTTGACCTGTTTGGCATGGGTGACCCTACCAACAGCCAAAGTATAAAGCCCTGACTCCAGCCAACATACGTCCCCAACCAGGAGAAAGTTGTGGGCCTCTTGGAGGTGAATTATCAGTACACTGACATAACTAATATTCTCCCAGATCCTCTTTCCATTATACTTACATTAATGTATATCTTTCCTTTGTCTTGAAAGCCTTTAAGATAAAGCATTGAAAACAAGTATTGCATTTGTTTTTACTTCTCCCTGTGTTTTAAGCTCTGATGTCTAACATATACCATGTCAATGTCCAGTAATATTAAGTCACTATAGGAATATGTTACACCCTAGAGTTTGGTGATTGGCTACTAATATTTTCAATGGACACCAGATGGTCTCCAGCGCCGATGCACTGGAAGGGCAGAGATCAAGTGAGAGAAACTTGTTCTCCAATTGCTTGCAGTAGTTGAACAATACTCTGCAAAATAATTCACTCTCTTGTTCAGAATTCCCAACGGTTTACTATCTGACTCACTAGTTTATTTTCCCACCCTATGAGCTCATCAGAGGTCACCTGGCCCTTTTACCTTTGGATCACCAGGGTGAATTACTCTGACTGATTTCTTCCACAAGAATCACCACAGCTGAGGAGTTTGTTGCAAGGCGTCTGATCCCCGTTCTCTTTTTAGGCATGGCAAGAAATATGGAGCCCAACTGAGGCAATGTGAGTGCTACTAAATTACTGTAGCACAGAGGGATAGTTGTGAAGATTAGGTGCTAAATGCAGCAGATGTTGCTAAAAGTTGAAGTGGGAGGCTCCACATTTAATTGTCTTGTGTCTAAATAAAAGCAAATAAGTTTATTCCGAACAAGATAGTTTTTAGTACCTAGGGTATTCTGTCTCACAGAGTTACAAGAAAGAAAAATACTGAGTCATCACAATGAAATTCCAACATTTAGCAATTTTCAATCCTTTTTGGGTGCTTTGGGAAAATGGGATGGGGGAAAAGATGAAGCAAGATGGGATTAATTAGAGAATATAATGTCTTGTCAAGAATTGGGTAAATGACTACTTCTTGGCTAATGAGTGGTGTTGATTCGATATTGAATAATTATACATATTCCTGCTCTGATGCCATTATTTCTAGTCTTTGGGGATCTCTCTTAGTCCTCTCTCTGTTTCTTGTCAGCAGAACAGAAGCTTAGAATTAGTGGGCATTCTCCGGGGATTCGTGACTTGGATGAGGAGGAATTTATTCTCAGAGAATTGTGAATCTTTGGCACTCTCCTCCCAGAGAACTGTGACTGCTGAATCACAATCTGCCTCCGTCTTCAACCTCGTTAGATGTTGTAAAAGATGAGAGTGGAGGTTATCAGTGTTGAACAGGAAAGTAGAGCAAAAGTTATCATAGAAACATAGAAAATAGGTGCAGGAGTAGGCCATTCAGCCCTTCGAGCCTGCACCGCCATTCAGTACGATCATGGCTGATCATCCAACTCAGAACCCTATACCTGCCTTCTCTCCATACCCCCTGATCCCTTTAGCCAGAAGGGCCATATCTAACTCCCTCTTAAATATAGCCAATGAACTGGCCTCAACTGTTTCCTGTGGCAGAGAACTCCACAGATTCACCACTCTCTGTGTGAAGAAGTTTTTCCTCATCTCGGTCCTAAAAAGCTTCCCCTTTATCCTCAAACTGTGGCCCCTCGCTCTGGACTTCCCCAACATCGGGAACAATCTTCCTGCATCTAGCCTGTCCTATCCCTTTAGAATTTTATACGTTTCAATCAGATCCCCCCCCTCAATCTTCTAAATTCCAGAGAGTATAAGCCTAGTCGATCCAGTCTTTCATCATATGAAAGTCCTGCCATCCCAGAAATCAATCTGGTGAAACTTCTTTGTAGCCCTCTATGGCAAGAATGTCTTTCCTTGATCATCACCATCATCATTTTGTGCCGTGTCATATGTTGTGGCCGATCATGGTCTTCCCGTGACCATGATTGTTCATGGCAAATTTTTCAACAGATTTGGTTTGCCATTACCCTCTGGGCAGCATCTTACAAGATGGGTGACCCCAGTCATTATCAATACTCTCACCCTACTGTGTATTTGCTGCATATTTTCATCACTTTTCCATTTTTTCATGTGAAACCTTGAACCAGCTCCACCATTTAATAACAAACACACAAGAACATCTGCAGTAGGGTCAGACAGCACCTATGGAGATATATGGATCACGCAAACAACAGGAATTCTGCAGATGCTGGTAATTCAAGCAACACACATCAAAGTTGCTGGTGAACGCAGCAGGCCAGGCAGCATCTCTAGGAAGAGGTACAGTCGATGTTTCAGACCAAGACCCTTCGTCAGGACTAACTGAAGGAAGAGTTAGTAAGAGATTTGAAAGTGGGAGGGGGAGATACAAAATGATAGGAGAAGACAGGAGGGAGAGGGATGGAGCCAAGAGCTGGACAGGTGATTGGCAAAGGGGATATGAGAGGATCATGGGACAGGAGGTCTGGGGAGAAAGACAAGGGGGGGGAACCCAGAGGATAGGCAAGGGGTATAGTCAGAGGGACGGAGGGAGAAAAAGGAGAGTGAGAGAAAGAATGTGTGTATAAAAATAAATAACGGATGGGGTACGGGGGGAGGTGGGGCATTAGCGGAAGTTAGAGAAGTCGATGTTCATGCCATCAGGTTGGAGGCTACCCAGACGGAATATAAGGTGTTGTTCCTCCAACCTGACTGTGGCTTCATCTTTACAGTAGAGGAGGCCGTGGATAGACATGTCAGAATGGGAATGGGATATGGAATTAAAATGTGTGGCCACTGGGAGATCCTGCTTTCTCTGGCGGACAGAGCGTAGGTGTTCAGCAAAGCGGTCTCCCAGTCTGCGTCGGGTCTCGTCAATATATAGAAGGCCTATTAGTCCTGACGAAGGGTCTCGACCTGAAACGTCGACTGAACCTCTTCCTTGAGATGCTGCCTGGCCTGATGCGTTCACCAGCAACTTTGATGTGTGTTGCTTGAATTTCCAGCATCTGCAGAATTCCTGTTGTTGTCCATGAGGCAGTACTCATTGGAGGATTACAAGTGGAGATAGTCAGTAACTTTAAATTCCTGAGTGTCACTAACTCAGAGGACCTGTCCTGGACCCATCATATAAATATTATTGAAAAGAAAGCAAACCACCGCCTCTACCTCCTCAGGAGTCTGCAAAGGTTCAGTATGCCATCAAAAACTTTGCCAAACTTCTACAGTATAAATGTGTTATGGAAAGTGTGCTGACCGGCTACATTATGGCCTGGTATGGGAACACCAATGCCCTTGAGCAGAAAATCCAACAGAAGGTCGAAGATTCGGCCCAGAACATCACGGGTAAAATCTTCTGTACCATTGAACACATCTAAGGGAAAAATTGTCATAGAAAAGCAGCATCCATCGTCAAAGATTCTCACCACCCAGACCATGCTCTTTTCTCATAGCTGCCTTCAGGTAGAAGGTACAAGAGCCTCAGAACTCGCTCCACCAGGTTCAAGAACAGTTACTACCCCTCAACCATCAGGTTCCTGAACAAAAGGGGATAACTCCACTCATTTAAGGCGCTTTTATATTGTTATTTTATGCTCGTTATTTATTGCTGTTTACTTAAATCTGCATTTGCAGTTTCTTCACAGTTTACAGTACCTGATGTTTACAGTTACCGTTGTATAGATTTGCTAAGTATGCCTACAGAAAAAGAATCTCAGGATTGTATGTGGTGACGTGTATGTACTCCGATAATGAATTTTACTTTGAATTTTAAACTGTTCATATTCAGCATTTGTTGTTTTCAAGCTAGTCGTACTGCGTAATTGCATGGACTAATGGTTAATCACTTCTGTCTGGAGGCAGTATTGTGTGAAGTTCCTTGCTTGAAGGTACATGATATTTTAGTATTTCTCATTTGATGCTATAGTTGTGTATCATTCTGTGCTTTGAGATTCCTTCACCTTATACACTCAGTGGCTACTTTATTAGGTACAGGAGGTACCTAATGAATGGCTAAGGAGTGCATTTCTGTAGGTTCCTGGTCTTTTGCTGTAGCCCATCTACTTCAAGGCTCGATGTGTTGTGCATTCAGAGATGGTCATTGTTGGAACACATGGTTATTTGAGCTACTGCTGCCTTCCTATCAGCTTGTAAGTACCTAGTAGCACTTAAATCATCAGTGATGAAGTGTTTTGAGTGGCTAGTGTTGAAACATATCAACTCCTGCCTGAGAAGCAACTTAAATCCATTCCAATTTGCCTGGCAGAACAACAGTTCCATAGCAGATGTCATCTCACCGGCTCTTCGCTCAACTCTGGAACATCTGGACAGCAAAGGTGCATACATCAGGATGCTCTTTATCAACTACAGCTCAGCATTCATACTGTCATCCCCTCAAAACTAATCAGTAGGCTCCAAGACCTTTGGCCTCAATGCCTCCTTATGTAACTGGATCCTGAATTTCCTCACTTGTAGACCCCAGTCAGTTCAGATTGGCATCAACACCTTCTCCATGCTTTCCATGAGCACAGGTTCACCACATGGCTGTGTGCTTCCACTCGCTTTATACTTGTGATTGCGTGGCTAAGCAAAGCTCCAATGCCATTTTCGAGTTTGCTAATGACACCAGTGTCATAGGATAAATCAAAGGTGGTGGCAAATCAGCATATAGGAGAGAGGTTGAAAATATGGCTGAGTGGTGTCATAATAACAACAACCTCTACTTGGTCAGCAAGACCAAGGAGCTGATTATAGACTTCAGAAGGAAACCTGAGGTCTATGAGCCATTTCTCATCGGACGATCAGAGGTGGAGAGGACTAGCAACTTTAAAAGCCCTCCCAACCATTGAGCACATCTACATGAACTGCTATTGCAGGAAAGCAGCATCCATCATCAGTGGCCCCTGCCACCCAGAACATGCTCTGTTCTCGCTGTTGCTGTCAGGAAGAAGGTACAGGAGTCTCAGAACTCTCACCACCAGGTTCAGAAACAGTTACTGCCCCTCAACCACCAGTCTCTTGAACCGGGGGGATAGCTTCACTTGCCCCATCATTGAAATGTTCCCACCCCAACTGACTCATTTTCAAGGACCCTTCATCTCATGATCTTAATATTTATTGCTTATTTATTTATTATTTCTTCTTCTTGTATTTGCAGTTTGTTGGCTTCTGCATTCTGGTTGAATGCCCAAGTTGGGCAGTCTTTCATAGATTCTGTTATGGTTATTATTCTACAGATTTATTGAGTATGCCCACAAGAAAATGAACCTCAGGTTTGTATATGGTGACTTTGATAATAAAATTTACTTTGAATTTTGAACTTCGAATCAGTCTGGCCGTTCTCCTCTGGCCTCCCTCATTAACAAGGCATTTTTGCCCGCAAAACTTCCATTCATCGGATATTTTATAGTGTTTCACACCATTTTCTATAAACTTGAGAAATTGTGTGAAGCCAGAAGCTTCTGAGATCCTCAAACCACCTCATCGGGCACCGACAATTATTTCATGGTCAAATTCCCTTAGACCATGTTTCTTCCACATTCTGATGTTTGGTCTGAACAACAACTAAACCTCTTGACCATGTCTGCATGCTTTTATGCATTGAATTGCTGCCACATGACTGGCTGATTTGCATTAATGAGCAGGTGTACCTAATAAAGTGGCCACCAAGTGCATCGTGCACATACCGTCAGTTTATTACTTAGAAAATACCTAATATTTCATCAATTAGATCCAATTTCTTGTTAACTTGAGCCTCCTCCTAGCCGCCTTACATCAAAATGTATCTGCCATTTCTTCTGTCCACATCCTCCGCTGATTTTACTTTCTAAATCATTCCAGAGTGTTCATTTTGCTCTTTTGGGGGTGAGTTCATCATTCCAAACAGTCTCTCGTGGAGATGTTTCTCCTAACGCTCCTATTAGAACTTTTGATGACCATTTTCTATTTGTATCCCTTAGTGCTGGTCACGCCTACAATTACAGCAGAAGCTAGATGAGTACCTCTGAGGCCTCCTTTGGTCAAGGTCAACCATGGATGTTTCGTCCTATCTGTCTAGATATGCAAGCCAGGGCAGTAAAATATGGAGGGCAAGCTGTTGCCCATGTAGCAAGCTTCTTCTCTCCATGCATTTGATGAAGCCAAAGGAACAGCAGGGACCAATACAGTTTGGCACCAGCAGCATCACAGGAGTGACCAGTCGGCATTGGACTCAACATGGGACTGCCTTAGGGATTCCATCACCGGATTTTTCCCCTCAGGGTTTACTCCGGAAGCCTCCCCATGAGTGGGTATAGCTGCAAGGCAGTGGAGGAATGAGGTCAGAGTCTTCCTTCTAGATGAGCTGCTAACCATGACTGACGAGACCCATCTCCCCAAAGCAACTGGTTTTAAGGTGCCAGTAACCCACCTTTTCCCCTTCTCTCGTTAGTAGAATTGGTTCTGCCGTGCTTAGTAGCTAAGCCACACATGAAGGCCAGGAACTGGACTTGGTTGTCAGAAGCTATTTGAGGTGCTCGCCATTAGGAGCATTTAATGTAGTGGGAGCTTGTCCCCATTACCACCCACGGCTATAACAACCTTAAGGAACCTTAAATTAATTTAAGCACTATATTATAGTTGGTGCATGTGAACTTTATAACCTTGTCAGTCATTAATGATAACTGACCTTCATCAAGTTTGAAACCATTCAGAGGGATTGATGAGCACTGACCTTTATCAATAAATAGACTCTATAGCCATGGGCATACCAGTGTTGTCGGATAGTGGGATAGTTTAACAATTATCTTTATGGCTTGTTGTATTTTTTAACCCTTTTATAGCTCAGCTTTATGAGGACTCTAGACTAGATGGGTGACACCAGATTGGCTCAAATTAGTACGTTGAGAAGAATTTGATCTGTTTTGGTTTGGATAAACTTTGGGTATCTCTGATATAATAACTAAAATCAGGACTGGCTAATAATTAGATTGATTGAGTAATGGTCCACAAATCAAAGGAGGAGGAATTTGTAACCAGTGTATCTAATCAGTTGGGTCTGTTTTGTATTTGTTCTTCATACAGAATATAAAGATAGATCATTTATTGAGAGAAGGTTGTAAATAAGCCAGTGGAGAGATTAGTGTGTGTGGGGGGGGGGTGCGTGGGGAGGTGGCTAGGGGGAGCTGCAGTCATTGGGGGACTGGAGAGCTGCTTTGATTTAGAGATGGGAGGGCAAGGCTTCCTCAGGGGGGCTGAAAGAAATCTTCTGCTTCAAGCTCCACGAGGAATTCAATGCCAAGAAAGTACACTGTGTAGCACTGGTGCTCCTTTTCTCAGCCTCTCAGGCAGGACACCGACAGCACAAAACAGCAATCTGCTGGAAGAGTTCAGTGGGTCAAGAGGCATCTGTGGTAGGGGTGGGGGATGAAATTGTCGACACCCTGGTGCAGGGATTCAGCCTGAAGCATCAACAGTTCCTTTCCACCCACAGAAGCGGCCCAATCCGCTGAGTTTCTCCAGCAGATTGTGATCCAGATTTGAACATCTGCAGACTCTCATGCCTCCATTGTGTACCCACAGTGTAAAAACGTACTGCCCGATACCCTCACAACACTTAAGAAGTATTGATTCTGTTATTGTTATCATTCTATGGATTTATTGGGTATGCCCGCAAGAAAATGAATCTCAAGGTTGTATACGTTGACATATATGTACTTTGATAATAAATTTACTTTGAACTTTGAGATAATACATCAAAGCCGCAAGTGCTAGTAAATGGGAGTAGGACAGATGGCTAGTTGATGGATCAAAGTGCCTGCTTCTGAGCTGAATGTCTTATTGGTACTACAGCTGAAACAAAAACTATGAATGCGCGCAGTGGCTTGGGGTACGAGCCTCGTAATCTGTTTCTTGATTTAGCCCCAGGTCCATGTGATATCCTTGGAGTGGGTGTGAAGTCAAAACCTTGCAGTCTGAATGTTTAGTCCAACAGCTTGAAGATTGGCATTGCTCTGGAAGTGGACTTAAATCTCTTTTTCCTGCAACATCCACCCTCAACTCCAGTGAGAACAGCAACTGAGAAGAGCTCACAGATGTTTGCACAAAAATAAATGCGACCCTCAGTACAACTGCAGCTGTCTCACCCAGCTCACATGGCCAAATGCCTTTATTTATTTATTGAGATAAAATGCTTTGAGCCACACCGCCAAGCGATCCCCCAATTTAATCCTAGCCTAATCACAGGACAACTTACAATGAACAATTAACCTACCAATCGGTACGTCTTTCGACTGTGGGAGGAAACTGGAGCACCCGGAGGAAACCTGTGCAGTCATGGGGAGTATATACAAACTCCTTACAGGCACGGGCAGGAATTGAACCTGGATTACCTGTATTGTAAAGCGAGCATGCTGCGTAACACACTACACACTAGGGACAACATTAGAGTGACTGACCGCCATTCTGCACAAGTTTGGGACATGGGAGGAAATGGGTGCGCCCGCAGGAAACCCACATGGTCACCAGGCAGAATGATCAAACTCCACATGGACAGCACCCTTGGTCAGGATTTTTGGTGCTGAGTGATAGTGGCTCCACCAGCTACTTAATGAAGCCCTCAAATATGCTTTTGATATATCTAGACTTCATTATTCCATTAAAATCTTGTCTACCATCCCCACATTGTTTGGCATATCTCAACCCCGCCACCATTGTCACGTGATCACTTCTACCCAATCACAATGATCGTTATTCCCCTTCCCACTTTGTCTGTACCTTTACACCAGATGGGTTTTATTTTAATTTGTATTTGCACAAGTAGCTCGTTCATTTGTTTTGTGCCATGTCGTATGACATGGGCGATCATGGTCTTTCCATGATTGATTGTTCTCGGCCATTTTATCGACAGAAGTCATTTGCCATTGCCAACTTCTGCGCAGTGTCTTCACAAGACGGGTGACCCCAGCCATTATCAGCACTCTTCAAAAGTTGCCTGCCTGGCGTCAGTGGTTGCATGGCCAGGACTTGTGATCTACACCAGCTGTTCATACGACCAGCCACCAGCTGCTCCCATGGCTTTTAGTGACCCTGATTAGGGGCTAAGCAGGTTCTGTACCTTGCCCAGGAGAAACCTGCAGGTTAGCGGAGGGCAGGAACGCTGTACACCTCCTTTGTATTTTCCTCCACCCGCCACCCAATCTGTAAAATGGGGCGATCTTGAAATTTTAACGTACCCCCATCTTTACATCCTCGTTTTAGCCTTGCATCTTTGTTTCTGTCTACACTGTAATAAGCAGGAAAGCCAGCCTCTAAGATGCTCTGGAAAACTGACCCCTGTCTGATCTTTAAATCCTGTGCTCTCATTTCCTTCTGGAGATGTGTCTATGGGACTTTTAAAAATCTCACCTATATGTAGTGTTGAAGACCTGCATGCTGAAATTAGTTGTACGTCCAGCCCAGGCTGTTTCAGTCTTGCTATAGCAATGACAACAAGCAACAATGTTCATAAAAAGCAGGACAAACCCAGACCAGCTAATTACCACTCAATTAGTCTACTCGCAATTATCATCAAAGTGATGAAGGTGTTGCCAATATTGCTTTCCAGATTTTGGCACTTCACTAGGACTGCTTGGCTCTGGATCTTAATATATAGTTGAATTGCAGCAGTGAGGTGAGTGATTACCCTTAATATCACGGTGGCAGTTAGCGCAGTGTGGCATTGAGGAACCTAGGCAAAGCAAAAAGCAGTGTAAAGCCCTCCCAAACATTGAGCACATCTACATGAATCTCTATTGCACGGAAGCAGCAGCCATCATCAGAGATCCTCACACCCAGGACATGTTCTCTTCTCACTACTGCCATCAAGAAAAACGTAGGGTTCTTGAACCAGAGGGGATAACATCACTTCCCCATCGTTGAAATGTTCCCACAACCAGTGGGCTCACTTTCAAGGACTCTTCATTTCATGGTCTAGAGATCTATTGCTTATTTATTTATTTATTATTATTATTTATTTTGTATTTGCACAGTGTGTTGTCTTCTGCACTCTAGTTGAATGCTCTGGTTGGGTGTTGTATCATTGATTCTTTTATGGTTATCATTCAAATGATTTACTGAGTATGCCCGCAAGAAAATGAATGTACTTTGATAATATATTTACTTTGAACTTTGAACTTTTGAAGTGATGGCAAAATACTCTAATGGTTGGTGTCATATCTCACTCATTGGAGGATGGTTGTGAATTTTGGAAACTAATCCCAGCCCCAGAACATTACAATAGGAGTTTTTGGCTCAACGACTCTCAACTCCTCTTTTAGAGAGCACCCATCCATTTGAAAGAGAGTTGAATATAGATGATGGAGCAATGTCCCATCTGCATTTCCTCAGCAAGCAACGCTGTCTGTGACTGCATACAATAAGAACCAGACAACATTCAGGTAAGAACTAATAAATGGCAGGCAGTATTTGCCTCTCACCATGCAAGACAAGGACCAGTTCCATCTAAAGACAGACCAAGTATATATCCTTGATGTTGCCATCACCACCTGGCCTCCTGTCCACATACTGGTGGTTACCATTGATTAGTAATTCAGATGAACTAATCACTTAAATATTCTCTCTACAGCCATCCATCAATGAGTAACTAACCTCCTGACACTTCAAAGCCTCTGCACTATCTCTGTATATGTTTGCCAGAATGGGCACCGTTCCACGGTACCCAAGGAGCCTGACACTATCCAAGACAAAGCAGGCCACACGATTGCGTCTGCAATATCTCTTGTGTCACTTGATTGACAGTGCAGTCCCTACCTGCTACATTCATTCCCCCTACCTCAGGTGTACACTGCAGTAGATGGTGTGTGTGCACCACCTGCTGAAGTCCACTCCAATAGCACCATTCAAACCCATGACCTTTTCCATTGAGGAGGGAACACATACCAGTCCTCGTAGAGGGGTCAGAAATGGAGAGAGCGAGTAATTTCAAGTTCCTGGGAGTCAATATCTCTGAGGATCTAACCTGGACACAACCTATCGATGTAGTTAGAAAGAAGGCACGGCAACAGCTATATTTCATCATGAGTTTGAAAAGATTTGGTATGACTCCAAAAATCACTTGAAAATTTCTTTAGATGTACCGTGCAGAGCATTCTAACTGGCTGCAACCCTATCTGGTATGGGGTGGGGAGGGGGAGCTGGGGGCTGGTGCGCAGGATAGAAGTAAGCTGCAGAAAGTTAGCCAACTCCATCATAGGTACTAGCCTCTGTAGTATCCAGGACATCTTCAAAGAGCGGTTCATCATTAAGGACCCCCACCCCCCAGGTCATGCCCTGTTCTCATTGTCATCGTTAGGAAGGAGGTACAGAAGCATGAACTCACGTGCTCAACGATTCAAGAACAGCATCTTCCCCTCTGCCATTCGATTTCTGAGTGGACATTGATCCCATCTCACTACTTTTTTATTTCTATTTTTGCTTTACTTATTTAACTATTATATATATTATATAAACTATTATTATATATATATTTACTGTAACAGTTTTTTTGATTATCATGTATGCATTGTACTGCTGCCGCAAAGACAACTAATTTCACAGCATATGCAAGTGATATTAAACCTGATTCTGATTCTGATTTCAATCCCTGGTTAAAACCGCCCACTGCAGCTTCCCCTGCAAGTTGCACTCCGTCCTGGTTGTTCTTCCCAGCATAGGATATCACAAAGAGAGCTCTCTTAGGGCAGGAATCAAGGCTCAATTGCCCTCAGCTCCTCCTTTAGTAAGCTTGCGTCCATTTAATTTAAGTAGGAGCACGTTGGATGAGTTTGCAGCGTTCTGCTCCATCATGCATTTGCTCGATAAGTGTATCTCTCTGGGCCTGCGTACTCTGAGACCCAGACAACATTCACGTAAGGCAGGGCTAATAATTGGGCACCGTGAAGGACCACTAAAGAGAGTGGAAGACCAGCAATATGTTTCTGTGTCTAAATCCTGGAATCCCCTTCTGACAGTACTGGGAGTTCATTCACTAAAAGGCCTGAAATATTTTGGCATTTGGTGACTCACCACCGCTTCCCTAGGGAAAATCAGGATGGGCAATAATTAGCTGAATTACCGGCACTGCATACATCCTGAAAAATGAGTTAGTGGAAGAAAACAGTTTGACATAATTTTTTTGTTGGTGTCAGCTGCTCTTGTGCCTCAGGACATGAAAGCAATGTTAAAAGTACTTTATAAATGGGGATACTGTTCACAGTCTGGAATGTTCATCGTTTCGTGAGAAATGCTTGCCAGTATTCTGGCACCAATGCTTCAATATCCTCCTCAAGGTCCTTAATTAGTACTTACAATTATGGTTTGCTCTAGAGTGTGGGAGAAGAGGAAACAGAAGTGTTGAACAAGAATCAAACTTGTTGAACTGATTTTGGCCCAGATTATGTTGAAGCCTTCAAAAGCTCTGGTTTGAAGAAACCTTGATCTGGACTGCCCCTTGGTAAATTGGTTTACTGTTGTCACATGTACCTAAGTACAGTGGAAAAACCTGTCTTGCATATTCATACCATTAATTTATTTACAACAGCGCATTGAGGTAGCACAAGGTAAAACATTAACAGAGCACAGGATGAAGTGTTACGGTCCAGAGAAAGGGAAGTACAGGCAGACAGCAAGGTGGAAGGTCAAAGCAAGGGTGATGGTGCGTTCAGAAGTCACCATCTGCTTATCATGCTGATCTTGAATCTATCATTAGTCTTAGAACCAACGCTCCCTCTCAGTTTATTTTACAGCTGTACAGACTAACCATTGCTGTGAGCAGGACATTTTTACACAGCCTGAAAACTACGCAGCACTTTCTTCTTGTTAACATTATATAAAAGGCAACTCCAGCTACGCGGCAACAAAGGCTATGTGTGCGGGAGAATTTCAGTTATTGCGCGGCCACGCACCCGCACAGTTTAGAGGGAACAGTGCTTATAATGGTGGGATAGAACCCGTCCTTGATTCTGGTACTACATTCTTTCAATCTTTTGTATCTTCTGCCCGATGAGAGAGGGAAGAAAAGAGGTCAGCTGGGGCGGCTAGGATTTTTGATGAGCCTGGCTGCTTTAGGGAGTCGGTGGAGGAAAGGTTGGTTTCTGTGATGTCCTGAGCTGTATCCACAGCTCTCCGTAGTTTATTGTGGTCAGGATCCAAGCTGTGTTCCATCCAGATTGGATGTTTTCTGTGATGCATTGATTAAAAATTGGTGAGCTTCAAAGAGGATATGCCAAATTTCTTTAGTCCTCTGAGGAATTAGAGGTGCTAGTTAGCTTTCTTGGTTGTGGTCTGCACGTGGCTGGATCAGGACAGGCTATTGGCTATGCATGATTACAGGGTCTTGAGGCTCACAACCTTCTCAACTTCAGCAAAGTTGATGTGGGCAAGAGCACGTCCAGGGTCTCTTTTGTCTTGCTGACGTTGCGGGAATGGTCGCTGTAAGGACACAGGGCCGCTAAACTCTCCATGTCTCCATCCTGTACTCTGGTTCGTCGTTATTTGAGATACGGCCCATTATGGTGGTATTATCTGATAACTTATAAATGGATTTTGAGCAGAATCAGGCCACGCAGTCGTGAGTGTACAGGGAGTAGATATGGGCTGAGGATGTAGCTTTGATGGTATTTGTCAGTGTTATGTTTTATAACTTCAAACTATGTTTTATAACTTCAAAATATTAAACTGTTTCAAAAGAAGACATGAGAGTCTGAAATGTGAGTCTAACTTTGTGTTTACTTTAAGCAAGGCGTGCACATATCACGTGGTAGCATGATGATGAATGTAATTCACGTATTTATACATATAACCCATAATTATATAAACAACAAAGAATGGTTAATCAGGCAATATATTTACAAGATTACTCAAATACTAAATTTGTAGCAGTCGTCCACAGTGAAGGCTGCAGGTTCATACTCGGTGTAAACACTCCCATTCCTCAAGGGAAGAGCAATTTGTTGGAAGACAACGGCAGCAGTCTGGACCTCTCCTTCAGCACGAAGGCAGGAAGGTCCCTTTGCTTGTTCTATATGGGAAGCTATAACATAGCTGTGCTCTCAAATGCAGTGATCAAGACAGCTCCAAGCTTTACCCAAGGCACCGTGCTCCTGGGCATTGGAGTGAAACGTCCAACAATCCTGCCAGTACACCGAATGTCGAAGTTGTGACTCGCCTTCTTCAGAAGGGTGCCTCACTGTAATGGCAGGTGTAATGTCAATCCCATCTGTGACCTTGCCCTCAGGGGAACCACTGCCTGGGTGACTGCTTTCCTGACGGAAGTAATCTGCCTGGTACTTGTTACTGTACTCTCTGAAATTTTGCCCTATGGCGATGCACCAAATTAGTAGTGGTTGATTATTAAAATCCTTATGATGAGGCATTATGAAATTCATGCATGCACTGCACTGTATTGAAAGCTGTGTATATCTGTATTAATGCAGCCTATTCAGCTGTGTCCAATGGTCACAGGCACTCCCTCCCCTTCCTTACAATAAACAAGGAAAGAAGTTAATCTAAACCTTTCTGAATCAATGATTGTGTCTCGTCTGCACTAACCTGTCCATTTGAGGGGTACACACTGTGGGAAGGATTTAAAGGCCCTGGAGAAGATGCTCAGAGACTTATCAGAATATTAGCTCAGCACTGAAATTCTCCCCTGAAACTCTCTATCCCAGAAATCAATCGTCGATGGAAAAGGCATGCTTAAGAGTGCTGCATAGCAGCTCAACAAATATTAATTTGCAGGGGTTGTCGCTGCAAATTTCTCTTGGCCTTAAGTCCCAAGATTGCTGATTGAAATCACTGCAGTGGTGATATGTAGCAGGTTAATACAGCGTTGCTAACTTAACGTCCATTTTCCAGATGGTCCAATTTAGAGCTCAAAATTAAGGATGTTATTTTATACCTGGGGTTCCCAATTGGGATCCATGGACCCTTTGGTTTAATTGTATTGGTCCATGACATAAGAAAGATTGGGATCCCCTTCTTTACAGTCATAAAGAGATAGAGACCATTCAGCCCTGCAAGCCCATGCTGAGCATTAAGCATCCACTTACAGTTAAACAATTTACAGTGTCCTAGTAACCAACCAACCTCCATGTCTTTTGGATATGGAAGAAAACCGGCGCATCCAGAGGAAACTGGTGCTCTCACATGGGATCAGTCAGACTCCACAAAGACAGCATCGGAGGTCAGGATTGAACTTGAGTCCCTAGTGCAGTAAGGCTGTGACTCTACCTTCTGTGCTACCCCCTCAAAAGTGTAATATTAAATCTTTTAGAAACCCACCAATGAACTTGCGAGGGAAAGTGTTTGTGTTTCGGTGAAGAGAGGGATAAAAGTGGAAACTCCATGATGGGTTGAAGGAAGCAGGGATTTCAAGGGTCAGGAATGGCTGGGGTTTAGTCAGGATTAACTTTTGGGAGTTATTCAGAAATAGAATAGAATAGAACTTTATTGTCATTGCTCAAGACAACGAGATTGCGGTGCTACTCCAGTCTGTGAAAGAACAGATATTTACAATGCACGTAGTACTGCTTAGTTACAAAAGAACAATTCCCATATTTACATGCAACACGTGACATTGATAGTCCATAACACCAAGGCTTTTGGAAAGCTGGGTGTAGCATTATTCAGCTGCACAATAGCCCTCAAGAAGCGGTCTTTCTGTCTTGGCTAAGATGTCTTTGTGTCTCCTACCAAATGGCAGGAGATTGAACGGAAAGTGCCCAAGATGGGATGGGTCTTTAATGACGTCACGAGAGTGCTGTAGGCATCGAGAGTTGCAGATTGCCTCCAGGTCCTGTAGTTGAGTCCCACTGATGTGCTGAACCATCCTAATCACTAGTTGGAATGCTCAGTGATCTAGAGTACCACACTGTCATTCCGAATATTCAGGATTGCATTTAGCTTGGAGGAGTTAGAGGTCGTGAAGAGGATTGGTAAATGAGGTGCCAGAAAGAGCCATCACAATGGGTGCATCTCTTTTTTTTGCTGAACATGAAGCCAGTCACCTTGAACTGGATTTCCTTACAGAGTGCAAAGGTTTCATGCAAATGGACCACTCGTGCTATTAGTGGGTCATGCGTCTTGACGCTGATGAGCATATCTGGGGTCCTCCATGCAGACCAAGCACAGGGAGGACCAAACAGAAAACCTGTGGACTTCACGCATTCTCTATCACACTTCCTGTCTTGTGGCACACCTAAATGTCGTCTTCTATGATAAAACTTCCTAAACCTCAACTTCTATGTGTGTGTTATCCTTCTAAAGGGCAGTTTAATCTTGCTATTTTGACTTATCAAGTACTTCTTACAGGACAGATTGCACGTCGCATACTTGTTATAAAACAGACTGCAGGTTTATAGACTGTGGAATCTGCACAGGCTCCAATAAGAGCAATCCCAAAAATTCCCACTCCCCCTTGTCTTACAGTCCAGTAACTCTCCATCTCTTTCTATTGCCCATCAGTTCTTTGGTTTTGATTATTTTGCTGACATTAAGGGGCAACTTACAGTTGCCTATTAACCCTCCAGCACATTCCCAGGATGTGAGAGGAAACCAGGTCACCCGGAGGAAACTCACAAGATCTTAGGGGGAGAATGGGCAAATTTCACACAGGGGGCACTTTCCAGAGAACAACGCTTGTCTCTGCTGTAGAAGTACTCGGCTGAATGGCCTCTATCTCCCTTTGACTTTGAGAATGTAACACCCTTGCTTTCAAACCAGCAGGAAAAAGATCATCGACTGTTTTTGTTAATACTTTGGATACATTTCAGAGAATGTTTCATTATATTGCAGGATCTATTAAAAAAAATACAAGCTTTTGATGATATTGAACAATGGAAATGCAAGCATGAATATTTTTATGGTGAGAGTAACTGTTGGTACAGAAATGCTTGTGTATCATTATTCAAAGTAAATTAATAAACATCTACATCACCATACATAGCCCTGAGGTTCATTTTCTTCTGGGCATAGTCAATAAACCCATAGAATAATAACCATAACAGAATCAATGGAAGACCACACCAACTTTTTTTTAGATTATGAAGACATGCAGTCCTCTTTTATTGTCATTTTGTAATGCATGCATTAAGAAATGATACAATATTTCCTCCGGTGTGATATCACAAAACACAGGACAGACCAAGACTGAAAAAACTGACAAAACCACATAATTATAACCTATAGTTACAACAGTGCAACAATACCATAACTTGATGAAGAAGTCCATGAGCACAGTAAAAGTTCAAAGTCTCTCAAATGTCCCACATCTCACGCAGACGAGAGAAGGAAGAAAAACTCTCCCTGCCATACCCGACCACGGTCCGACTCTGAGTCATCCGAAAACTTCGAGCTCTGATCAGCTCTCCGACACCAAGTACCGAGCGCCATCTCTATCCGAACGATTCGACCTCCATCTCGGTTGCCAACAGCAGGCAAAGCCAGGGATTTTGAGGCCTTCCCGCCGAAAGATTCCCAACCACGCAGTAATGACAGCAGCAAACGAGCGTTTCAGAAATTTTTCAAGATGTTCCTCTCTGCTTTCACGTACATCTCTATCAAATCAGAATTGTCCACGGCCCCTATTTAGCGGATACGATATCATTTTTCATTGGAGGGCTGCTTCTCTCCCCTCCCGCCGAACTTGGATGTTCAACCAGTGTGCAAAAGACAACAAACTGTGACAATACAAAAATAATCATAGAATGATAATAATAAATAAATAAGCAATAAATATCGAGAATATAAGATGAAGAGTCCCTGAAATTGAGTCCATTGGTTGTGGGAACATTTCAATTATGGGGCAAATCTGGGTGTTAGGGGCTACTGATGATGGATGCTGCTTTTCATGTAGATGTGCTCAATGGTTGGGAGGGCTTTAAAAGTTGCTAACCCTCTCCAACTCTGATCCTCCAATGAGAACTGACTCATGAACCTTAGGTTCCTACTTCTATAATCGGCTCCTTGGTCTTGTTGACCAAGTAGAGGTTGCTGTTATGACACCACTCAGCCAGATTTTCAATCTCTCTCCTATGTGCTGATTCATCCTCACACTTGATTTGGCCTGCAACAATGGTGTCATCAGCAAACTTGAATATGACATTGGAGCTGTGCTTTACAACACACTTATAAGTGTAAAGCGTGCAGAGCAGGGGGCTAAGTCCATAGCCTTGTGGTGCACCTGTGCTGATGGACGTAGTGGAGGGGATGTTGTCGCCAGTCTGAGCTGACTGGGGTCTGCAAGTGAGGAAATTGAGGATCCAATTGCACAAGGAGATATTGAGGCCAAGGTCTGGGAGCTTATTAATTAGTTTTGAGGGGATGATGCATTGCATGCTGAGCTGTAGTTGGTAAAGAACATCCTGATGTATGCATTTTTGCTGTCCAGATGTTGCAGAGTTGGCTGAAGAGCCAAACAGATGGCACCTGCTGTGGACCTGTTTCTTCGGTTCACAAATTCGAGTGGATCCAAGTTGCTTCTCAGGCAGGAGGTGACAGGCAGCACGCAAACATGTGAATGGAACAGGAAATGAGGGAGGTAAATGGTAGGTTAGTCTTTATTAAGGGAGTGTGCGTGTGCATAAATAATGATCTCATGCTGTAATTGTATAGGCCCTAAGCAGGAGAAAACCAGGAGCTCTGTAGTTTAAAATTCAAAGATATTAAGGTATCTATACTATATACAACCTTGAGATTTGTCTCCTTTCAGACAGCCGCAAAACAAAGTAACCCAATAGAACCCATTGAAATAAAGAAGACTATCAAACACCCCATGTTCAGAGAAAGAAAAAACAGTAAATTGTGCAAACGATAAAAGTCAGCATATAGCATACAAGAACTGATGCTCCTGAAAGTGAGTCTGCGGCCGATTCAGGGGCCCGTTAGTTGTAGGCCCCAGCCTCACTCAGTTCAGCGCATAGACGAGTAAACATCTCGGACAAGTGAGCTGAACCGACCCATCCCTCACCTTCGACCCCGGCATCGTGACCTTTTCAAACTGGCCCTGCGTTTAATTTGTCAAAACTTATTTAGTCTCAAGATTGTACTTGCTGTTGGTAGGTTATGCTCTCAGAGGTCACTGTATTAGACACATGAGGGACCTAATAAAGTGGCCACTGAGTGTGTGCTCATTGTCTTCTGCTTCCACTTTATCTACTTCAACACTCGACGTGTTGTGCGTTCAGAGATGCTCTTCTGCACACCACTGTAACACGTGGTTGTCTAAATTACTGTCGTCTTCCTGTCAGCTTGAACCAGTCTGGCCGTTCTCTGAACTCTCTCATTAACAAAATATTTTCACCCACAGAACTCCCACTCACTGGATGTTTTTTCTTCAGTTTTTGCACTATTCACTTTAAACTCTAGAGACTGTTATGCGTGAAAGTCCCAGTGATTCAGCAATCTTTGAGGTAATCAAACCGCCCTGTCTGGCACCAGCAATTATTTCACGGTCAAAGTCACTTAGATCTCATTTCTTCACAACTGAACCTTTTGACCATGTCTGCATGCTTTTATGCATTGAGTTACTGGCACATGATTGGCTGATTAGATATTTGCATTAATGAGCAGGTGCACAGGTATACCTACTAAAGTGGGCTCTAAGTGTATAAAAGAAGAGACTTGTATTTGGAAGCATGAGAACGAATCTTCTTGAGTAGAATGAATGTCTTAACTGACCGGAGAGGATAAATGCTATGGCTAGTGAACTGTTGCGATTAGAAATCCTGGAGTACTGTGGATCATTGGTCAATGATCAGACCGAAATCTGCATTCAGTAATTTTCTGGAGGATGAAAGAAGTCGCTGTAAAAGCAGGGAAGTAGTGTGGTGTTGAATTTTAATCTTGATCTCATTGTGTGGCAACGGATGGTTGAGAACCCTTTTTCCTGCTTTATATTCTTCACCTTAAAGAACAGGGGAAGCTGAGAGTCAATTTAATAGTAGTGGCCTGGAATGAGTAAATTAGTATGGAAACATCAATGCCCTACCTGAAGATCCTCTTAAAAGGTAGTGGATACGGCCCGGTCCATCGCGGGTAAAGCCCTCCCACCATTATGCAACTCAGCACAAAATGTTGTCGCAGAAAAGCAGCGTCCATCGTCAAGGACCCCCACCACCCAGGACATGCTCTCTTCTTGCTGCTTGCCATCGGGGAGAAGGTACAGGAGCCTCGGGACTCACACCATCAGTTTTGGAAACGCTTACTGCCCCTCAATCATCAGGTTCTTGAACCAAAGGAGATATCTTCACCCAACTTCACTTGCCTCATCACTGTACTGTTCCCATTACCTACGGACACGCTTTCAAGGGCTCTTCACCTCGCGTCTTCAATATTTATTGCTTATTTATTCTTACTATTATTATTTCTTTCTATATTTGCACAGTTTGTGTCTTTTACACACTGGTTGAGTGCCCATGTTAGTATGGTCTTTCACGGATTCTGTTGTGGATTTATTGAGTATGCCCACAAGAAAATAAATTTCATGGTTGTATATGGTGACATATATGTACTTTGATAATAAATTTACTTAGAACTTTGGAAAAGCTATTACCACTGGCAGAGGATGTGGCATTAAAATAAATGGAAAAGAAAACCAAAGGAGCTGAGGTGAGTGGTGATAATTTAAACTGCCAGTCGAAAGGGGTGGGGTTTAAATAAATTCATTCATTATGTGCCATGTCGTATGACGTCGGCGATCGCAGCCTTTCCGTGACCCTGATTGTTCTTGGCAATTTTTTCCACCGAAGTGGTTTGCCTTTGCCTTCTTCTGGGCAGTGCCTTTACAAGGCGGGTGACCCCAGCCATTATTAACACTCTTCAGTATCTTTGGCATCAGTGGTTGGTTGTATCACCAGCTGCTCATACGGCCATCTACCACCTGCTTCCATGGCTTGAGTGACTCTGATGGGGGGGGGAGGAGCTGGCAGGGGGAGCTAAGCAGGTGTTACACCTTGCCCAAGGGTGACCTGCAGGCTAGCGGAAGGAAAGAGCACCTTACACCTCCTTAGGTAGAAACATATCTCCACCCTCTCACCCTTCAATGGTAAGAAAATTTGGTATTTTCAGAAAAGGATAAGATATTTGTAGGGCTTTATAGAAAGCTTAGAGGATTGAAAGGCCCTTTCAAAGAGTTGAGGCAGACATATTAGGCTACACCTCCCCCTCGTACCCCATCTGTTACTCATTTTTATGCACACATTCTTTCTCTCACTCTCCTTTTTCTCCCTCTGTCCCTCTGACTATACCCCTTGCCCATCCTCTGTCACCCCCCCCGTCTTTCTTCCCGGACCTCCTGTCCCATGATCCTCTCGTATCCCCTTTTGCCTATCACCTGTCCAGCTCTCGGCTCCATCCCTCCCCCTCCTGTCTTCTCCTATCATTTTGCATCTCCCCCTCCCCCTCCAACTTTCAAATCCCTTACTCACTCTTCCTTCAGTTAGTCCTGACGAAGGGTCTCGGCCTGAAACATCGACTGCACCTCTTCCTATAGATGCTGCTTGGCCTGCTGCGTTCACCAGCAACTTTGATGTATGTTGCTTGAATTTCCAGCATCTGCAGAATTCCTGTTGTTTAGGCTACATGGATTCATTCTGTGCTGGGTGACAATGAATCTAAAAATTACTTCTGTTCTTAAGTGATATATTGGGGATTTAAAGTGCTCCCATCATTTGTAACTTCTTAGCTGTAAATAGTGTGAGTAATTGATGACTTTAGAACTAGACAACAATGACACAGCCTATTTATGTAAGAACAGAACTGTGGATATAGTCAGTGACCTTAGCCATGGCAGTAATGCTGTTAATTTGGTTATATAAGCTTTACATTTCCTTGTAGGTTTGAGTGGCTGCTGCCTGTGGCTTTCGAAATAAAAAAATCATAATTTGTTGGGTGCACAATTCAATTCTTACAGTTAACCCTGTTTCTCCAAAATATTTGTCAAAAGATACTTTGATGGAGATTCTCTTTCATGTAGTTGGATCTTTTTGCCGCATCTGCATTGAAATGAAATGACCTTGAATTTGTATTAATGCAAAATGTGTCACATTATTTCTGGAGTAAAATCAATGAAAGAGAATTCTGTCAAACCACACAGCACTTTGGGCTTTATACAAGCTGCAAAATTAACCCCAAATTAACTCTATGGAACTCCGAGGCAATTCGATCCATGGCTTCATTTTAACCCTTTTAATTTAGCACTAGAATTGTGTCAATAAGAATTAGTTAAAGTGTGCTTGACTATTTTGTCTCTTTAAATGGATTGGGATGTTTTATGGAGCAATTGGAAATGGGTATGTTCTCAGATTTCTATTAAATTTTAAGTGTTACCCAGCTCACGATGAATCATCTGAATGTGGCTTCAGAGGCTTGGATGGAGTTCTCCCACCCTTTTCAATGGTTACAGCAGGGCAAAGGGCAATCTGAGCCAATGGGTTTAAATATTACTTTGTCATACTTTCTCTTTAGGAAGAAAAAACTCTCATTCTCAACATTTTCACCATTTTTTGGATAGGTTCATTCTTGATATGGAGAATTTGCACTGAAACCTGTTCCATCCAGTTTAGAGTTTTTTGATATATAAACTGCTTCAGACCAGACAAATTTATTTTGTGGATTAAACATTTGAATATTATTTTAAAAATCTGCTACATGCTTAACCTGTTTAGAATTAATCTTGTAAGGATGTGTTTTGTTTATTCGTGATGCGGGTGCCACTGTTCTAGCCATCATTAATTGCCGTTCCATGGTAACCACTGAGAAGGGAGTGCTGAACTGTCTGTTGAATCGATGCAGCCCTTCTGGGGAAGATGTTACCACAGTGACGTTGCCTCAGGAGTTTCACAATTTAGAAGTAATAACATTTAAGCTACAGTGACTTGTTTCCAAGTTAGGCTGGTGTCCGCCTTTGAGGGGAATTTGCAGGTGGTGCTGCTCCCTTGTAGCTAAAGCCATTGACCTTCATGTTGGTAGAAGATAAGAGTTTTTATCAGAGGAGCTTAGATAAATAAGTACAATCCATGTTCTACATACCCCCGAGAGGACCAAAGCTTTGTCGTGGTTTGGAGGCTTACGTGCCTCAAAGACCTGGAGAGCTATGTTGGTTGGAATCAGGGCTTTATACTTTGGCCCTTGGTAGGGTCACCCATGCCAAACAGGTCAAAGGGTAGAAGCCAGACTAAGAGTGGTCCACCAGTCCTCCAGGTTCAGGGGTTCAGCTGAAGGGCTAACAACCCTGAGTGGTAAAACAAAATTGTTATGGAAACAGCAACGAAGAATCCTTCCTCACCTGAGTGTGACGATGTTCTGAGTCTCCACACGGGACTTGCGTGACTGACGGTAGCGAAAACCAAGGGGAAGCTACTGACATGATGAAGGAAGCCCTGAACACCGCCAGAGATGGAGGACCTTCATTGCTGCCCTGAACACCAGTGGCATAATGGACAGTAAGATGTTCTACGTTACATACAATGTAGCCTCTGTACGTCCACTTGTTGTGGAGAGGGATTAAATGTTTTGCGTGATGGACTGGGTGCCAATCAAGCAAGCTGCTTTGTCTCAGATGGTGTTAAGCTTCCTGGGAGTTGTTAGTGCTGCACTCAGTCAAGTAGCTGGAGAGTTTTCATTGCACTCCTGATTTGAGCCTTGTAGATGGCAGAAAGGCATTGAGGTGTCAGGAGGGGAGTCATTGACTGCAGAATATCCTGCCTCTGACCTGACACAGTGTTTAAATTAGTGACTGGTCACCACCACCTGCAGGTTCTTCTCCAAGTGACATACTATCCTGCCTGGAAAAGTGTATATTACTGTTTCTTCATTGTTCTAGGTCTAAATCCTGAAAATTCCTATCCTATAACTTGTAGCGCTAGTCTTGGGAATAGCACAGATATATCTGGTGCTGCTTTTTGAGATTTTAGAATTTTATGTGGTACTGAGGAATGTGTAACCCAAATTGGAATTTCATTTTATAATTGCAAGTCAAACTCAAAATACTGGAAGGGGGAAAAAAATAACATTTTTGTTATACAATCATATATGGTGGTATGTAACATTTCGGTGCAAGTTGATTTAAGATGTAGCATATCAGCAACTGCTCTTTCTGGATACATTGCAGCAATGTTTATGTTAGAACATTCCGGAAACCCTTTGTCTATGAGGAGAAGCAGCTTGCTTGTGTGGTAACCTGATTCTGTAAAGTTTTCTTGCATAAAGTACATTATTAAAGAACTGTCTGTCCTCCGGAATCATTGTGTGAATGAGAGAACAATTAATACCCACAGATATGATATGTACCCTAGCTAGAAGGTGATAAGTGAAGCCAGGTGGGTGGGAAAGGTAAAGGGCTGGAGGGGAAGGAATCTGATAGGAGAGGAGAGTGGACCATAGGAGAAAGGGAAGGAAGATAGGATCCGGGGGAGTTGATAGGTAAACATATCTATTTATTTACGTATCTACTGAGACGCAGGGCTGAATAGGCCCTTAGAACCTGTGTTGGCGAGCAACCCCTGATTTAATCTGAGCCTAATCACTGGACAATTTACAATGACCAAATCATCTACCGACCGGTACATCTTTGGACAGTGGGAGGAACCCAGAGCTCCTGGAGAAAACCCAGGCAATCACAGGGAGAATGCATGAACTCCTTACAGGCAGCGATGGGAATTGAACCCAGGTCTCCTATACTATAAAGCATTATGCTAACCACTAAGCTACTGTGATGTAGTTAAAATGTCAGTATTTACTATTAAATGTTGACTGCAGAAGAGTTGGTGGGGAAGGACCATGGTTTGGGGTTCTTCCCCTGCTGGAAGTTTGGGGGGGGGATGCTGAGAGGGGAGCAGGAAGCCCCTCGATTACTGTAATATTTAATATAAAATTCTAGAGTGCCACATAAGTGGCAACAGTGTTTGAAATGTATGGAAAGCACTGACCATGAATGTAAAGAATGCAAAGGTATTGAATGGTTTATTCTTCTAGGTAAATTTTTTATTGTGAATAAAGCTTATTTTATGTATCTCAACCATTGAATAAAACGTTTGAATAATTTATTTACATCAGGTTGAATATTGATGCCAGTAATTACTTGCTTGGCAAAACGCTCAAAATGCTGGAGGAACTCAACAGGCCAGGCAGCATCTGTGGAAATGAATAAACAGTCAATGTTTCGGGCCGAGACCCTTCTTCAGGACCGAGAAGGAAGGGGGAAGATGCCAGAATAAAAAGGTGGGGGGGAGGAGGAGGAGGCTAGCTAGAAGGTGAAAAGTGAAGTCAGGTGGGTGGGAAAGGTAAAGGGCTGGAGAGGAAGGAATCTGATAGGAGAAGAGGGTGGACCATGGGAGAAAGAGAAGGAGGAGTGGACCCAGGGTGAGATGATGGGCAGATGAGAAGAAGCAAGAAGCCAGAGTGAAGAATGGTGGGGGGGTGGGGGGATAATTTTTTTTTTACCAGGAGGAGAGAACAATATTCACGCCATCATGTTGGCAGCTACCCAGGCAGAAAGTAAGGTGTTGCTCCTCCACTGTGAGGGGGGCCTATTCTTGGCACAAGAAGGGGGCCATGGAGCAACATGTTGGAATGGGAACGGGGAATCGGAATTAAAATGCTTGGACACTTTGATGTTCCGTTTGTGGCTGATGGTGCGGAGGTGCTCAACGAAGCGGTCCCCCCCCCCATTTACTACAGGTCTCACCAATGTAGAGGAGGCTACATCAGGAGCACCAGACACCATAGACGACCCCAGCAGATTCGCAGGTGAAGTGTTGCCTCACCTGGAAGAATTGTTTGGAGTTCTGAATAGCGGAGAGGAAAGAGGTGTATAAATAACATAATATATAATAAATCTGGTGAGATAATTGTTTCAATATATTCAAGTTTATCTAATAAACTAGTAAGTTAAAATAGATAAATGGAGCATTGCAACTGATTATCAGGAACGTATTTCTTTAAATCTGTGAAGAACAGTCAACAATCTTTATTTTCTGGTTAGTATGGAGGACGTAAAGGACTTAATCAGAAGGCAATTAAATGATATATGGGGAGTATGTAATTTTCTTTCTCCTCAAACAAAGTCCGAAATAACTAAATTGGCCTCTCACCAATTTTTTGAACTTGAGAAGGTAGCATGTTAACCTCTTAAAATTTGTACAAACACTAAAGTAAATCCACACATATTGGGCACCCCACCACAACATTCCGGGTGGCAGGGTGGAGATACATCTCTACCAAAGGAGGTGTGTGGCACCTCTTCCCTCCACTAGCCTGTAGGTCACCCTGGGCAAGGTGTAGCACCTGCTTAGCCCTCCCCCCCCCCCGATCAGGGTGATGTGAAGCCATGAGGTGGTGGATGGTCGTATGAGCAGCTGGTGCATATCACAAGTCCTGATTATGTGACCACTGACACCCAGCAATCTCTGAAGAATATTGATAATGGCTGGGGTCACCTGTCCTGTAAAGACACTGCCCAGAAGGAGAAAATGCCAAACTACTACTGTAGAAGAATCTGCCAAGAACAATCATGGTCATGGAAAGACCCTCATCACCCACATCATACAACACGGCACAAAACAAACAAACCAACCAAAAAGGTGAAGACATGGGAGTACTTTGTCTCCCATAGATGCTGCCTGGCCTGCTGAGTTCCTCAGCATTTTGTGTGTGTGTGTGTGTGTTGTTTGGATTTCCAGCATCTGCAGATTTTCTCCTGTTTGTGACAAAAGGGTAAAAATAGTTCCAGTGGGAAGCCTTGTAAGAAAGGAAAGTGCTAATGCTTCCTTTACTAATACCTATTTAAATATAGTATACATTAAAATTCTCATAATCTAAAACACTCAGGACCTGGCAGATTTTCTAGACTACTGAATGTTGTTGAGTATTGATTACCCAACACACATTTAATTCACATACCTTTTCATGTTGCCTGCCAGCTTACAAAAATTTCCAGTGAAGTTTTAAGACAGGAAGGGAACCATGAGCCCTCAGAATTCCAAGGGGTCCCAGAATAGGGTCTCTATAATTTTAAAGGGAGCAGAGGAAATGGTCCTCCGGCGAGTTTAAAGCGAGTGTCAGAACGATCACCCAGTGAGCCAGATGCCGAACCATTCCAGACAGATAGCGTACCAGAGATGTACCGTTTGCTCTGCCCAACCTCAGGGCAAATATATACCAAGCGTATATTTTACAGGAAGCAAAATAAAGTGAATGTAGGAAAATTTTAACAAACAAATTGCTAAAATGTTTGCAACATTTCAGGTGCTGTCAATAGGGAATGGGGAAAAAATCCAATATCAGTGTTTGGCAATGGTGATAAGAGGCTGCACGACATTAACTTCTTTCTTTATCTCTCATGTTTTGCCTGTACACTGAGAGGGTGAGATGTTTTACATTTTTGTTCTGAGATTCAGAAAAATGTCTTTAAAAAAAAAAGAAAAGTTGTCCAATTATGTGGGTAAAGGGAAAAGTTGTGGGACTTTGATAAAGTGGTTTACCAGGAGCTGGATAATATTCTTAGCTCCCCAAAGTGTCTGAGGGATTATCGGAAAAGGGTGTGGGTTTAGAAGGTGCTGCTGTGACCCTAATAATGCACTGATAAGGGAATCGGACAAAAAGCCCTTGTCCTACATTTAGATTCTGAATATATTTCATTTCCATTCCCTTTGCTCCTCCTGCGCTTTGTTGGCAACTCTGCCACGACAGCATGGCCGAGATCAGAGGCACAGCATGTGGACTGAAAGGGTGAATTGCAAGCTGGAGCTCCACAGCACAGTACGCTGCCACGTTAACCTGCAGCGTGCTGTGCTCTCTCTGCACTGGTGCACCGTCACCCGATCTGAGAGCACAGCACGGGCCTGCAATGCATCAGTTTACCGGTTGGTTATCACAGAAACGATCTTTGGTCACATCGAGCACTACTGCAATATGCTGTTTCCCAGAGCCGGGGAGGAGGGTGGTGCACCATACCAAATAGTTTACTACAAGCAGGACGAAAAATCTGTTGGCAGATGTCTGGAAACAAACTGTTCATCTGGCCTTCATTTGGGGAATAGCAGGTGGCATATGAAGATTATTTTCTTCAAGTGAAGCAACTGATTAAACAGGGTCATAGCGATCTGTGCTGCTCAAACTGTGCGAATGTAAAAGCTGTATCATTTTTCATCGAGAGTTGCCATCATGCACTTAATGTTCGACAATGTTGTAAAAAAACAAATTCAGTTCTGTGCCCACTGTAAAATGATAGTATTACTGAAAATTGTCAGAATACCTCATTGTGATGTCATTACAACTGCAGTAATAGGAAGGTAATTGGCTAAAAACAGCTCACAGGTTCTGATTTCAACTATAATCATAAACTACTGCATGATTGTTAGGATGCGGTGTGCTTTTCACCTTGACTCATTATTCAGTCGACTGCCAATTTGAACGAGGGCACATATGTATGCCCAAGGCAGGACGAGCAACCTTGTGGTCGATATCGGCATTTTCCTCACTGCCCTTCACATCACCTTGTTAAACACTTGACAGCATAAAACAATATCGAATTTATCGAGGGGAATGAAGCAGCTGAATTTGGATAGCCAATTCCATTCAACATGCTTTGCTGCAAAACAAAATGGGGGTAGAAGGAAAAACTAAGCGATTCCCATTCCTGTTCTGATATTCCCATTCCCAATTCCAATGTATTGGTCCATGGCCTCCTCTTGTGCCAAGGTGAGGCCACCCTCAGGGTGGAGGGTCACTCTGACCTTTTACCTCTTCTTACCTGCCTGTCACTTGCTCTTGGGTCCTGTCCTCCTTCCCTTTCTCCCATTGGTCTAATCTATCGGATCTCTTCTTCTCCAGCCCTTGACCTTTCCGAACAGTTTTTTGCCTCATTTTAGTATTTTCAGCTTCAATATTTTGCACTTCTTTGGAAAGCAAAGGGAATGGGGATAGTCATCCATCTGAAACGTGGTCCTCTGCATCAGTGCTCTCCCCACTGACTCTTGTTGTCTTTCTAACATTTGACCCCTAGGCTCCAGTTTCTTCCACATTCCATTGATCTTAGTTCTGATCTCCTGCAAAGTTTTGGTTTAGTTTTATTTTGAATAATTCACTTGTGAATGTATAATCTTTGGCAGCTGCTGTGGTTGAGCTGGGGGTGGGGGATGCTTCGGGCTTGGCTTATCTGGCTATTACTGTTTTCTCGACTTGCATTTTTGGCATTTTGCGGTAAGGCTCCCACAGTTTGCTTTGAAACGTTGCATGCTTGGCCCATTTACCAGAGCCATGCTGAATTTCATTGTATAATAATGTTAATTATTGTGTGGTTGTCATCATTTGAGAAATAGCTTTAACTTTTATGTGCTGCAAAGCTCTTAACGTTAATGACTTAATCTCTAAATCCATATGTTCGAAGGTTCATTTACTATCAAAGTATGCAACTTGAAATTCTTCTTCTCTGGGTAGCCATGAAACCAAGAAAGAATAGAAAGGCAGCACAATCGCGCCCCCCCCCCGCCCCCCGCACAAAAACGGAACAGGCACATCAACCCCCCGAATCCGCTTCCCCGCACAAAAAAAGAACAAAACAGAACAGACACATCAACCCCCAAATCCCACCCCCCAAAGGCAAAAAAACAAACAAAATGGAACATTCACATCAACCCCCAAATCCCTCCTCACGCACAAAAAAACAAAGAAAATGGAACAGGCACATTGGTCCTCAAATCCTTCCCCCCCCCACACAAAAAAAAACGAGCAAAATAGACGGGCACGTCAAACCCTCAAATTCCCCTCCCCACACAAAAAAAATGAACAAAACAGAACAAGACACATTGACCTTCAAATCCCTCCTCCCGCAGAAAAAGAGACCAAGAAAGATCGGGCAAAAAACACAGAATATAAAAACTATAAGACTGGAAAAAAGTCGGTATTGCCCAAGTCCACATCCAAAATGCAGAAAATCTGGGCAACATTCCCTAGACCCAGTGGCAGACCTTTCCCCCTCCGTAACAGAGGCATCATAAGACAGGCAGCCAGCGCTCACCCTTCGCACTTGCCTCGATGCTTTAATCTCCCTCACACCTTAATCGGTGCTCAAGGGAAGCTTTATCGGCCAAATAGAGTCGAACAGCTTGGATTCCCTGAGGCAATTTCAGATTTAAAACTGAAGTGCAGGGTCTCCACGGTTTAACAATACCTGTACAGGTGTATAAGTACAGCGCATACATACAAGCGAGCGTTTGGAAGACAGTGGGATGAATTTGCTGTCTACTATTGCACTGCAAGTATCTTGAGCCATCTGGGATCACTGTTCATGCATTCAGTCCTGACTTGTGAACTGTGGGGTTTAAAGACACCTCACAGAACCTGGGAGGGAACTGCAAGTTATTTGGCCCCTCACATTCCCTCTGTTATTCAGAAAAGTAAAAGATCATTTGTTTTACCACAGCACCACTTTCTTGCATGAGGGTCAGTAGCGGATTCTCCATTCCCCAATTAATTTAAGGCATCCGTTAGTCTTGTGAGACCATGGATCTGCGCCTGTAAAGTCTTCACTCTCCAGGGCACAGGCCTGGGCAAGGTTGTGTGGAAGACTGGCAGTTGCCTGTGCTGCAAGTCTCCCCTCTCCACATCACCAATGCAGTCCAAGGGAAGGGCATGAGGACCCATACAGCTTGGCACCAGTGTCGTCGCAGAGCAATGTGTGATTAAGTGCCTTGCTCAAGGACACACACACTGCCTCGGCTGGGGCTCGAACTCACGACCTTTAGGTCGCTAGTCCAATGCCTTAACCAGTTGGCCACATGCCCATTCCCCAACTGGCTATAGAATTCCAAAGGTTCATTAACCACTGGGCAACGAAGTTTCTTCTCAGTTCATGCTGCATGACCAATCCCATATTCCAAATACTCCAGCCCAGGAAAACATCAACAGCACATCTACTGTGACCAGCCTATGAGAATTCTGTATGTTTCAGTGATATTACCACTCATTCTTCTAAGTGAGATATTCCCAACCTGGGGTCCACAGACCCCTTGGTTAATGGTAAGGGTCCATTGAATGAAAAAGGTTGGAAATCCCTGCTCTAAATTCTTCCAGAGGGTAGACCAGCCTTCTTAATTTTCCCTCTTCTGACTTACCTGCCATTGCAAGAATCACAGGCCTTGCTCACTCTTTTGCAAAGGGTTAATGCATTACTTATGTCAGATGTGATCATTCTGCCTGTGTTTAAAGCCAATGTAGTTGAGTTTTTCCAGCTCAAAGGTTCACCTCCTTTGCTTGCTAACTACTTAGTAATAAATCTGCACATTTTTTAGCTATTCTAAGGAAGGGAGCAGTTGATGTTTGGGATCGAGACCTTTCATCATTCCTGATGAAGGGAAAAGCCCAAAGCACCAGCCGTCCTTTTCCCTCTGACGATGCTGCTGAGTTCCTCCAGCTATGTAGTGTGTTGCCTCGGAATGCAGCACCTGCATTCTCGGTGTTTCCTTTACTATTCTCTGCTGACTTGGCGCGTTGTACCCTAATTCGGTGTCACCTGCCTTTATTAGGACAAACGGTGCACCCCTCCGGCGCCATGCGAGCGTAGCGGGTTAGCGTGATGCTCGTGCAGCTCGGGACGCACCTGAATCCGGAGTTGATTTGCGCCGTTGTTCTGTCAAGGAGTCTCTGTACGTCCTCGCCCATGAGGTGTGTGGGTTTTCCCCAGGTTGCTCCAGTTTCCTCCCACAGTCCAAAGGCGTACTGGGTAGGCTGACGGGTAATTGTAAATTGTCCCGTGATTAGGCTAGGGTTAATCGGGGTTGTGGGGCGCTGGGGTGGCGTGGCTCAAAGGGCCAGAGGGACCTGCTCCACGATGTATCACTGAATAAATAAATAAATAAACCATTATTTTTGTACTACTTTGATCAAATCTATGGAAGGCAGTTGGTATGTATTGCTTCCTAGAGTAAGGGTTCCAATCCTGGGGTCCTCAGTTAATGGTAGGGGTCCACAGCAAACAAAAAGGTTGTGAACCTCTTCCAGAGTAAGAGGTATAAAGTTTTTCCTCATCTCTTGATATTCACTGACGCTGCTCCATGCTCCAGTTGTCCAACGTCCAGTTCCCTTGGAGAAATGGTTTACAAGACACGGGCCCCAGACTACATCGTACCTGTGAGTTGTTCCAGTGCTTGGCAAGCTGCCCATGCCCACTATTACACTGCAGAGGCAACATGGTGCCCGAAGTTTCTGACCAGTGCGGGGCTGTCCTGGAAATGGCAAGCCCAGAGATGAAATGGTAGCAGATAAGTCGTGCCCAACTTCTCCCCAAGTGCAGCAGCTGTCAAAGATTATTGCTTCACATTTAGAATGCTCAAAAAATCCATTAAAAATTAATCATGCTATTAACACACTTCCTAAAATAGTTAAAAAAATTAAATTAAAGCACCAGAAAACAATTAAATCCACTTCAAAATTAAATACACTTCAATTAAGTCAGTCATTTAAAAAATGGAAATACTAAAGACTTGAACATATCCCTTGGAGCCTCTCTGCTCCACTGAAATGAATGGATTTGTTGATCAGGCACTTGATCTATTAATGCACATGACGGGTATGAAGGTTTGCTCATGCAAATGGGAAACTGCAGGAAATTGGTGCATCACTGCTGCAGTCTATGAGGGTCAAATATCTGATGCAGCCAGAACGACGATGTCAAGGATCCATCTAAAAGCACAGATTTCTGTGATCACAGGGATGGCTTTAGAAAAGATACAGATTCAGTCTGGTCCCTGCTGCAAAGCAGTATTGTACAGCGTTGGCTTAACCGCTAAAATAATGTCATAATCATTTCAATAGAACCGTTTCTCCTTAAACATAGATCAATACAAAACAGGAACCAACTCTGAGTTGTTGACTGTGTTGTCCATGATGCTTTTTATAAGATTTTTACCAAATACTGTTAATTACCAATTCAGCAGTTAAGGTAGAAGGTTAAAGTATTTTTCACACTCACTGGCAGAAAGCTGTATAGCAGCTAAACCAACAGTTTATCACTTTTTTCATTTTTCATTGGTTAAGTACCAGCACTTTACCCATGCAATGTAATTGTTTTAATTATTTAGCCTGTTCACTAATTCATTCCTAGCTAAGGAATTTTCTTTATTTCATTATAAAAATGATGGATTTTCAGAAGTGCTGTCTTGGCTTCCTTTTCATTCCTCTGTCTGTACACCTCCCAACATCATTTAAAAACGTAAACACGAGGAATTCTGCAGATGCTGAAAATTCAAGCAACACACATCAAAGTTGCTGGTGAACGCAGCAGGCCAGGCAGCATCTCTAGGAAAAGGTACAGTCAACGTTTCAGGCTGAGATCCCTCGTCCTGATGAGGGGTCTCGGCCTGAAACGTCGACTGTACCTCTTCCTGGAGATGCTGCCTGGCCTGCTGCATTCACCAGCAACTTTGATGTCTGTTGTCTCAACATCATTTCTCAGCTTTTAATTTAGTTCTTGTATAGTTGCTTGTACTTTAAAATGAACCAAAATCTTGGAATTCAGACTGCTCGCTGTGCTTGACCCCTGGGAAGAACCCTATGGATCAGAAATTAAACAGAGATTCAACAATGTCAACCTTAACTCATTCCATCAGCTCCATCATGGGCACTAGCCAAGTCCCCATCAAGAACTTCAAAAGGTGATGCTTCAAGAAGGTGGCGTGCATCATTAAAGACACTTACCCTCTTCTCATTACTACCAGAAGCCAGAAGACACATAGTTAACATTTTAGGAACAGCTTGTTCCCCTCTGCCAAGAGATTTCTAAATCTTGAACTCATGAACACTGTCACAATGTTTTGCACTGCTTATCTTTTATAGCAACACACACAAAATGCTGGAAGAACTCAGTAGGTCAGGCAATATCTATGGAAAAGAGTGAACTGTCCATGTTTCAGGCCGAGACCTGTCATCAGGACTGAGGACAGGCGGTGCACAACCGCCAACTAACCACAGGACTTTTGGGATGTGAGAAGAAACTAGAGTACCTAGAGGAAACTCGTACAGTTGAATTAGTTTTGACTGGTTGCCTGGTATGGAAACATCAACGTCCTAGAAGGGAAAATCATTCAGGACTATTTTTTTTTAATATTTTTTAAGTATTGCTCTATAATGTTGCTGCAGAACAACAAATTTCATGACTTACTGTATGTCAATGATAATGAACCTGATTCTGACCGCATCTGCCTGCACTTGGTCTATATCCCTCGATTGTTTGCCTGAGCATGTGTCTTTCTAAATACCACTTAATTGGTGCTCTCGTATCTTCTTCTACCACCTCATGCAGTAGTGCATTCTAGAAATCTACCATTCTCTGTTACAAACTTGCCTTGCAAACCTCCTTTAAACTTCGCACCTCTCACTTTAAACCAAAGTCCTCTAGATTTTGACAAGTCCACCCTGAAAAAAGGACTCTGACATAGCCCTGACTTTGTGCATACCTGGACTATGCATCGCATAATTTTATGACCTTCTGTCAGGTCTTCCCTCAGCTTCCAAAGCTCCGGAGAAAACAGTCCAAGTTTATCCAACTTCTTCATGTAGTCCACACTCTCTAATCCAGACAACACCCTGGTGAACCTTTTCAGTACCCCCTCCAGTGCCCCCACATGTGGCATCCAGACCTTTACACAATACTCCAAATGTGGCTGAACAAAGTTTTAAACAGATGTACCCTGACTTCCCAATTTTTATCTTCAAGGAACAGTGCTCAGAAAGGCAGCATCCATTATTAAGGACCCCCATCACCCAGGACATGCCCTCTTATTGTTGTCATCAGGGAGGAGGTACAGAAGCCTGAAGGCACACACTCAGCGATTCTGGAACAGCTTCTTCCCTTCTGCCACCCGATTCCTAAATGGACATTGAACCCGTGAACAGCACCTCACTTTATTTTGTCTACCCAGTCAATGAGGGCATGTGCCTCTTTTTTTTATCATTCTGTTCACTTGTGTTTCCTGTTTCAGGAAGCTGTGGACTTGCACCTCAAGGTCCCTCTGAAGATCCATGTCCCTAAGGGCTCTGCCTCTTGCTGCAGAATTTCCTCTTGTATTTGAGCTTCTAAACTAGATCACCTTTCTTCGACATATTTTGGATTTCTGTTTAGAAGTCTTGCTATTTTTGTACAGCTGGCGTTGTTTCAGTTATGCTGAGTTAACTAATCTAATTTATCAGAGTATGATTCTTAATCGTACTACTATGAGTGCAAGACCACAAAAAAAAATTCTGGATCTATAAAAACATGTAACTCATCCTTATTTATTCATTTGGAATGAGCCTAAATTCCTTCCTTGTAATGTTCCTGCCCTGAAACTGGATTGTGTAACACCACAGTTTTGTGTGCTGTACACTGCAATGTTAATGAAAATAGAAAGCTGTTGAGAATTAGAGACGAGACCATGCAGAGAGCAAAGTCCTTGTGTAAGAGAGAGAGCTCGGTGAACGCACTCCTAACACACACATATTTACACACGCACAAACATTGCCTTGTTGTCCTGCTGTCACTGTGCTAGGTGTACGCACTTAATTGTCTTCCCCTGTATATTCTCATAATGGGTCCGAAACTGAGCTGATACACTCAAGTTAGCTTTAGGGTGCCTTTCCCTCCATGCATGGCGGAATATTCCATCTCTGAGGATCTAACCTGGTGCCAACATATCAATGCAGCTATAAAGAAGGCAAGACAGCAGCTTTATTTCATCATGAGTGTGAGGAGATTTGGCTTGTCACCTGAAGCACTCAAAGGCGTCTACAGATGTACTGTGGAGAGGATTCTGACAAGCTGCATCACTGTCTGGTATGGGGGAGAGGGCTACCGAACATGAATGGAAGAAGCTGCAGATAGTTGTAAAATTAGTCAGCTCCATCTTGGGTACCAGCTTCCGTAGACATCTTCAAGGAATGGTGCCTCAGAAAGATAGCATCCATTATTAAGGACCCCCCCATCACCCAGGACATGCCCTCTTCTCATTGTTACCACCAGGAAGGAAGTACAGAAGCCTGAAGGCACACACTCAGCGATTCAGGAACAGTTTCTTTCCCTCTGCCGTCCAATTCCTAAATGGACATTGAATCCATGAATACTGCCTCAATTTTTTGTTTTTATATCTTTTCTGTTTTTGCACTATTTTATTTAAATTAGTTAATATGCATATACATATATGCTTACTGTAATTGATTTACTTTGTTTTTTTTTCTATATTATCATATATTGCTGCCGCTAGTTAACAAATTTCATGACATACATCAATAATATTGAACCTAATCCTGATTCTTTAGTAATGAGGATGTGTATATGTTGTTTGTACACTGTAATTCAGGTAGAGACTTCTGTTTATTTTCTATGTAACTCCCTCACCGCAAACTGCCTCGTTAGCTACCTCTGTTAACAGCCACGTGACTCAGTGATGAGAAGGCCATCTTTCATAAACGATATATGTCTAGGGTCGATATGATTTGGGGTTCAACCAAATGGGAACATAGTTATGTTCTGATTAAAGGAACCTCGATTTGAGCGAATGCTGTGTAAATACTGCCCATAAACAAGAAATCACAGATCGTACACCTCATTAAATTATTTAAAAAAGTATATTTACTGATTTCAAATTGTCAGGATGGAGCTCCCAGGACTGGACACCATCTATTCCAGCAGACCCAGGAGGAAAGCAATCAGCATAACCAGAGACACCACACACCCCGGCCACTCCCTGTCTGACCCACTGCCGTCCAGCAAAAGGTTCAGGACACTAAAAGCCAGAACAAATAGACTGAGGAACAGCTTCTATCCCAGAGCTGTGACCTCCATCACACCACTCCCACAGAACCATGACTGAAACTGTGAGCACACACACACACACACACACACACACATGCAGACCCAAGGACTCAAATACTTGCACTAATGGCACTTTGTGCATTACTGTGATATTCTGGTGCTGCTAAAACTTATTTTCTGCTACTTATCTATTTAATACTGTTTTTCTATTACTGTCTTGTTTTTATCTACTGCTGTATTTAATTGCCTGAGAGGAAACCAAACAGTTTCATTGTACCTATATATAATGACAATAAAGATCATTCAATTCAATTCAAATATATCAAACTGTGATTAGGAAAAAGAGAATAAAAGGAAATGGGCCGATTACAGTTTAACCAGTCCAATGTGCACGTAACCATTGGAGCTCGTCTCTTCTAAAACTGGGTATTCGGGGGTGTATTTCTAACTCACGTCCTAGACCCATGGGTCTGTGTGAAAACACTCACCACTTTTTGAACTCCCCTTGAAGACCATCTCAAGCTATATAGGTATCTCTCTATCTCTCTTTCTCTCTCTCTCTCTCTCTCTCTCTCTCTCTATCTATCTATCTCTCTCCATCTTTCTATCTCTCTCTCTCTATCCCTCTCCCCCCACTCTCCCTCATCCTCTCCCTTGCCTTCACCCTAACCCTCTCCCCATCCCCCTCTCCCTCTCTCCCCCTTCCTCCTTGGAGCCTTTCATCTACACAAAGCACTTCTTGCAACAGGGACTCTCCTTCCAACGGCATTCTGCAGCACCTTCCCTTCTGTCTGCTCTGCAGCTCCCGCCAAAAGACCACCATCCATCCATCACAAAACTCTCTCTGCACTGCTCTCTCTCAAACTTTCTCCAGATCCCACCATCCTGATTGGCTGACACCACGTTCCTAAGTTGAACAGCAGGTTTTCTGATCTTTAGCCGACATCAAAACATTCTTCCAGCAAGACACAGTGCCTTTGCAGAAAACTGCTAAAGTGAAATGACCTACAGCATAGCAGTAGAAATCTTAACCAGGACATTAAATGTAATGTGATTGTAACCACATTGTGGGTGCACCATATTCTAATTCAAGTGTAGGCTTAAGTTAACATTGTGGGTAATTAAAAATGATATGTCCTAGTGTGAAAAAAGAAGAGCTGATTACCCTCAGTACAGGCTGCCAGGAGTTCACACTTAACAAGAATAAGTACGGAGCTAATGTTGTGTTTTCTGGTAGATAATCTTTTTGTAAATATTAGCAATTTTCACTATTTTCGCTAATTTTTGTAGTTTGGTTTTTTGTCGCACTTAATAAACACCCTTGGGTTAAAGTGCTAAGCAACTCCTGCCATTTTTCCTTTGGTCATAACACACGTATCCAGCACTCGTTGTGCCTTAAAGGGGATTTTCTGAGTAGCTGCAGCAAAAACTAATGGTGGCAAGGTTTAGTGGGTTGAGTAGCATCTGTGAAGTATCTCTACCTGAGGAGCAGTGATCAACCATCAGTTAAACACAGGACTTTGGGACGTGAGAAGAAACTAGAGCATCCAAAGAAACCCCATACAGTCACAGCGAGAATGTAGACAATGCACACAGGCAGCACTCAAAGCCAGGACCATGTCACCATTATGCCATCTTTCAAATAAGGGGCTAGAAGATCATTGGTGGAATAAATTAAATTAGATTATGAAGACACGCAGTCCTCTTTTATTGTCATTTAGTAACGCATGCATTAGGAAGTGATACATTATTTCCTCCAGTGTGATATCACAAAACACAGGACAGACCAAGACTGAAAAAACTGACAAAACCACATAATTATAACATATAGTTACAACAGTGCACAATACCATAACTTGATGAAGAAGTCCATGAGCACAGTAAAGTTCAAAGTTTCTCTAATGTCCCACATCTCACGCAGACAGGAGGAGGAAGGAAAACTCTCCCTGTCATGCTGACCACAATCCAACTCTGAGTCATCCGACACCTTCGAGCTCTGATCAGCTCTCCAACACCGAGTACTGAGCGCCATCTCTGTCCAAACGATTCGACCTCCTTCTCGGTCGCCAAAAGCAGGCAAGGCCAGGGATTTTGAGGCCTACCCTCCGAAAGATTCCCGACCACACAGTAACGACAGCAGGGAACGGGCATTTCAGAAATTTCTCCAGATGTTCCTCTGTGCTTTCACGTCCATTCTCCATCAAGTCAGAATTGTCCACGGCCCCTATTTAACAGATACGATATTATTTTTCACCATTTTATGTATTGTGCAAAAGTTTTAATTGCAAACCCAGTTTGTAAACGTGATCATATATTGTGTCAGGATACCGTGACCCAAAATGCCAAACTTTCCTCTCAAATCCACCAAACGTGCTGCCCAGTCGACTGGATTCCTCCAGCAATGTCTTATTGCTCTAGATTCCAGCATCTGCAGTCTCCTATGTCTCTGAGTATGACCTACTTTGCAGTTAGTTAAGGGTAATCAGCCTGACCTAAATAGTGGTGGTGCAATCTGGGATGACTATCTTCCAACAAGTAGGTTGGTCCCAATTATCAGACCGGCAATTATCCCTCGCTTCCACTTCCCCGTCCTTACTGCTGACGTCCTTTTGGGCCTGGCCTCATTGTATTCCACTCCTCACCAAGGCATGGTTTTGGTTTTGCCAGGACTACTCCACCTAAGACTCCATCCAAACAGGGGACAAGGAGCTGAGTTCCCGAGATGAGGTGGGGGTGACTGCTCTTGAAGCTACACTTGATCAAGTGTGACATCGATAGGCTGTGGTAAAACTGACCGGCAGCCATCAATGGGACGCCTTTGCAGTCATACCCCACAGACTGTGGTTTTTAGAGGCCAATCACCAGGACGTGTCTGGAGTGTTGTTAAACCATTATCAAAAATCAGGCTAGAAAATTTAGTTAGCATCTTACTCTTAGTAAATGTGCAGTTTGCATGTGTGGGCAGGATCTTCATTCTGAAATTATCTCTGAAACTGACAAATACTCATGATCAAATATGTCAGCTAAGGTCAATCTGAAAAATTAGATATTAACTGTTGGATTACGATTATGGTTCATCTTATGATTAAATGCCCCGTGGATGTTATTTTGGCTCAGTTATACAAAAAATAACCAGTAACTTGTGATATTGAAAAAAAAGCTTGGAGCAAAGAACCAAACACAAATCAATCATACCCAACGCTTCCTTACATTTACATGCAATGGCAACTTTACTAAGTACAACAGCACATTAACGTAAATATCTGATCAGTCAATTATCTGGCAGCAGTTCAATACATAAAAGCATGCAGACCTGGATAGTTGTTCTTCAGACCAAACATCAGAATGTGGAAGGAATATGAACTAAGTGACTTTGACTGTTGGTGCCAGGCAGGGTGGTTTCAGTATCACAAAAGCTGCAATGATTTCTCCAATGCTTTTCACGCCCATTAGCTTCTAGGGCTTACAGAGGCTGCGAGAAAACGAAAAAACATCCAGCGAGCAGTAGTTCTGTGGGTGAAAACACCTTATTAATGGGAGAGGTCGGAGGAGAATGGCTAGACTGGTTCAAGGCGACAGTAACTCAGATAACTAAGCATTACAAGAGTGGTGTTCAGAAGCGCATCTCTGAACACAGCAACATGTTGAACCTTGAAGTGGGTGGGCTACAGCAGCAGAAATCCACAAACATTCACTCAGTGGCCACTTTATTAGTTATAAGATATACCTAACAAAGTAGCCACTGAGTCTATATGACACCTTTAACAGTGTAGGGGCTCTGAATAAATCTTCAGAGCTTAATCCAATAAAATTTGACACAAAGTGCTTAAGAAAATAATGAAACAAATAAACTAGGATTTAAGGAGTTATGAAAGTAGAAGATTGGTTAGAGGAGGAATTCCAGAGCTCAAAAACCTTAACAATTAAAGGTACAGCCACCAGTGATAATTGGGGGGGGTGGGGTGGAGACCTGTCTCTAACAAAGGAGGTGTAAGGTGCTCCTTCCCTCTCCTAGCCTGCACCTTGGGCAAGATGTAGCAACTGCTTAGCACCCCCTTCCCCAAAATCAGGGTCACGTGAAGCCATGGGAGCAGGTGATGGGTGGCCTTATGAGCAGTTGGTGCACATCACAAGTATTGGTTATGTGACCACCGGCACCGGGCAGACAATCTCCAAACACTATTGATAATGGCTGGGGTCACCCATCTTGTAAAGACGCTGCCCAGAGAAGGAAATGGCAAACCAGTTCTGTAGGAAAATTTGCCAAGAACAATCATGGTCGTGGGTCGAGAAAAGAATAAGAAGAGCCACGGGAATGGGGTCTTCCTCGCAGATTAAAGACAGATGGAAGACCATAACTGCCCACATCATACAGCATGGTGATAAATCAATTGAGGTCTTAGCTGGAGGAGCCACAAAAGATAGGAAGGAGAACTGTAATGGAAGTCTTTAAAAACGAGGACGAGACTTTCCAGTGAAAGAGTGGCTAGAGCAGGAGTAATGAGAAACTGGGACACTGGAAAGAGCATTTTGGTTTTGGGTAGAATTGAAGAGAATACAAATGGTTGTTGGCAGGAAGACATTGGATTTTAGAGGTGTACACATCCTGGACAAGGACAGGAGGAGGAGAATTGGCGGCAGAGCTATTTAAATAATGAACAAGATATATTTTCCCAAATAATAGTCCACGTTTGGATCTGTTGGACCAATTGAAATGTCCAAAAGTTCAAAAGGAAAATGTCAATGCTTTCCAGCTCTGTTCTTTTCATATACATCCAGCTATCATTAATGTTGATGTTACACACAGTGTAAATAATGCAGATAATTTATTTTTAGTTTATTGCAAGTTTAGAAAAGTGTGAATGAAGACCAAACAGGATAATATTTGTGATATGCTGTTTAATGAATACTCTGATATAAATGAAAGAGTAGTCGTAGGGAGTGTTTATTTGAATACCATTGCCAACTTGTAAAAGGAGGTTTGGCAAGGATGTGCTTGCATCATGTTGTAACTAACATTCTGCGTTTCAAGATTGTGACTATGTGATGTGATTTTCTTAAACAGGACCGATTCGAAGCCCTTTTCCGCTTCTATGATGAACATGCCACATTCCAATTATTCCAGAGCTTTCAGAGAGTGCAGATAAACTTCAGCAACCGCGAGGCAGCTGCACAAGCACGAATAGAACTACATGAATCGGACTTCAATGGCACCAAGCTGAAACTTTATTTTGCACAGGTACGCTATTGTGTTAGTGGTGTTAAAGGTTTACTGTAAAAGTCAAAGTCCAGTCACCACTGATGTAAAATTTATTATCAAAGTGCTTATACTACCATATACTACCTTGATATTCATTTTCTTGCAAGCATTTACAGTTAAATAAAGTAATACAGAAGAATTTACAATAAACTATATATAAACAAAGACTGTTGGGTTCAGTTGCACTCTGATCTTGGCAGTCGATTTACAAATGTTTTGTTATCTTACGAGGCGTTCTCGTCAGTGTGCTGTTCACTTGTGACGTGTCCTCCAAATGCTTGGTCTTTATAAGCTTATGAATCGGTCAATAAGTATAAGAAGGCCAAGCTTTCAGAGGACACACCACAAGTGAACAGTGCACGGACAATGTCTCCTCGTATGGTGACAAAACATTTGAAAATGGATTGCCAAGATCGGAGAGATGCTGAACCCAACCATCAACCACCCAACCTACACATTTTCCAAGTTACTTTCATAAACGAAGACTTGTCAACCAACCAAGGTTGAAAAGAAGACAAATTGTGCAAATAAAAATCAACACTGATACAACTTATCATAGATCTAGATTGAGTAGAGCAGGGGCTAAGCAAGCAACCTGTGGTGCTGGTGATGTGGAGGAGATGTTGTTGCCAAGACCTCACTAACTGGGGTCTGCCAGTGAGGTTCCAGTTGCACAAGGAGATAACAAGCCAAGTCTCAAAGAATATCTACTTCTTCATCAAAGGACTTTATGCTGCATTAAGAGAAGAAAATGCTGGAGATACTCAGTGAGTCAGGCAGCATCTGTGGAAAGAGGAATACTTAATGTAACAGGCCTGAGACATTACATCAGAAACTGTGTACTGATTGCATCTTGTAACCCACTCTCTTTCAGCGTGAGTATGTTCTGATGAAGGGTCCTAGACCTGAAGTATTCTCTTTCCACAGATGCTGCTGACCTGTTTTTTCATTATTCATTGGGATCCTGGAATTAAGCCTCATGACTTAATTATACAATTTAGTTCTTGGCCTCCTTCTCAGTTGTGTAACTAATACGTTAACATGCCAGTTTTTCTGTGTGTGTGAAGCCATTTAAGATCCCTTACGTAATGGGAGAAAATATTTCAAATCTAGAGCTACAGTCACCTCAGTCTTAATGTTTCAAAGATCACTGGATTTTTTCACAGTCAAGTACTCACAGATGACAATCACCCATTTAAAAGATGCCAAAGGTGCGAAGGAAAACAGTCCTTCCTCAGAAAGCCAATTTAGTTAAAATGTTGGTAATTGACTCACCCCATTGATTTGTCTCCACAACACCCTCTTACCTGGGGCCTTAGCTCCTGAAGCAAAGGCTATCGATGAGCTCCTGTCTCCATTGTCCTCTGAAGTCGCTGGTATGGTTGGAGGTCATCATCACTTCTGCAATCCATTGCATCCACTGAAAAGGGATTGACTGATACAGCTTCACCAGAGCCCTGTTGGCCAGCCAAACCCGCTTCCACCTCTCATGACAGGGACAGAGGGTTGGACTTGGAGAGGTGTCTCCACAATAATCGAGATGATGATGAAATGCTTGTAAATGTAAAGCAATTAAATAATCTAAAAGTATTACATCAATTGCCTCGGGGATTGCAAAACATTTGGTCAGATATCCATGATCAGATTACGTTAGTTTTTGGTCGCTTCAAACTAACTAAGAATGTTCAGAAAGATTCCTTCACCCAAAAGATCATATCAGAAGACAGTATGCTTAAGTTTTCCATTTTAATTTTAAAATATGCGTGTTTATCGACTTCTTTCACTGAATTCCAGAGCTCAAGAAAGAAGATTTGCAATTTAGCTTTATTGCCAAGTCCATTTGCTTTTCTCTCTTGTAATTGGACAGTAAATGTGTTGAAAAGGGAATAGCACATTGCAGTTAAAACTGTGATGTCATCAAAGGAACAAACCATTGTCTATTAATGGATGGGGGGTGTTGTACTTTTGGCCATAAAAATAAGTACACATTTCAGGCAATTGTCATTTATTAGGTTTTTAGGAGGTATGCTGTGAATTAAAATTTAATACAGTTGACTAATGATGGTTTAGTTTCAACTGCATTTACATCCACAGTCTCCAGTGTGTAGGGTACCGTTGTGTCTTATCGATGTTTGTAACACCTTTGCAATAATCTGTTTTTTTAAAAAACAAAGAACATTGCTGTTAGTGGGGAAAAATTCGAACTGAATCTGACTGTGGTTAACCGAACCTTTGTTTTCCTCTGGACAATGAAGATGTCAATCCCACGAGAAACTGAGAGGGAAAAGTTGGTGAGTAGCGGTTGAAGTAAATTTTAGAAATTACAGTTTGCTACATTTGTTGTAAACCCAAACTTCATTTAATTGTTTAAAGATTTAAAAATATCTATGTGGAAGCCTGTAAAATTAACCAGAGTCTAGCACTGGACTGGAAAATGATAGAACCTATTGGGATACAATCCTTTTCCCTGATGGTTGTCAAGAGGAAAAATCTGCTAATCAATGTAGAGACTTTCCTTTTCTAGATAACTTCCACAGGGATTGGCACTGCAGCCTAGTTGGCAGGTGTTGGTACCTTGGTTGAATATCTTGCTGCGTAAGACCGAATGCAGGAGTAGACCTGAAAGCTTTGTAGCTAACAATGCGGCTGATTAAAAATTTGGACACGGTATCTCGTAACATACTGTCAAGCAAGCTACAATATATTGACTGCCAGCTTTGGGAATGCACTGGTGTGATGATACTGGCAGCTAAACTATCTCCCAGTATTAATCAGCAATGGGTGTAGAATGCATTTAATGCAGCTATACATGGTCATTTGGCTTGTTAATGAAGATGATGTCTGTAACAAGGGGGCAGGTTAGATTAGATTATTAGATTAGATTAGATAATGAAGACACGCAGTCCTCTTTTGTTGTCATTTAGTAATGCATGCATTAAGAAATGATACAATATTCCTCCGATGTGATATCACAGAAACACAGGACAGACCAAGACTGAAAAACTAACAAAACCACATAAATATAACATATAGTTACAACAGTGCAACAATACCATAACTTGATGAAGAACAGGCCATGGCACAGTAAAAGAGTTCAAAGTCTCTCGAAAGTCCCACATCTCACGCAGACGGGTGAAGGAAGAAAACTCTCCCTGCCATGCCCAACCACAGTCTGACTCTGAGTCGTCCGAAAACTTCAAGCTCTGATCAGCCCTCGGACACCGAGTACCGAGCACCATCTCAATCCGAACGCTTTGACCTCAGCCTCGGTCGCCAGCAGCAGGCAAAGCTGGGGATTTTAGGGCCTTCCCTCCGGAGATTCTCGATCGCACAGTAACAACGGCAGTGAACCGGCGTTTCAGAAATTTCTCCAGATGTTCCTGTACTTCTTAGGTCTGTCTCCATCAAATCAGAATTGTCCACGGCCCCTATTTAACAGATACGATATTATTTCACCGGAGAGCTGCACGCGCGCGTTCTCAGGTTTGGTGAGTCAGAAAGGACCGACTACGAATAAGCATATTAATCATTTATTTACAAATAGTAAAAAGTTTGACGAAACATTTATGTTCCCCCAAGTTACACAAACTACAGAAGTAAAAGTGCGCACGGAGGTTCTGTGCAGCATGCCCTAGAGACAACGGGAAAGAGAGCGAACCTCGGGCACACATCAGACTAGGTGCCCTGGCCCGCAGACCAACCAATAGGAAGAGCTGCTACAGATTTTAAACTGACCAATCAGCAATCGATACAGTGGCCACACCTCCATACTACAAAGGTTCAAAGTTCAAAGTCAGTATATTATATACGTGCATATATGCCCCCTGAGGTTTATTCTACTTACTCAGTAAATCTATAATAGAATAATGACCATTTCAGAATCAATGAAAGACCGTGCCAGCTGGGGAGTTCAACCAGTGTACAAAGGACACGAACTGTGCAAATACAAAAAGAAAGAAATAATACTAAATAAATAAGCAATAAATATCAACAACATGAGATGAAGGCTACTTTAAAGTGAATCCATTGGCTGCGGGAACATTCGAATGATGGGGCAAGTGAAGTTATTCCCTTTGGTTCAGGAGCCTGATGACTGGTGATTGGGTAGGGGTGGTAATAATCATTCCTGAACCTGCTGGTGTGAGTCCTGAGGCTCCTCTACCACCTTCCTGATGGCAGGTTGGTTATGATTAGCTATGCAATCAGATATTTTCTGGTGCCAGCTTTAACCATTTATCTGTTAATAAAGCTGTCCCTGAAGTGCAGGATGTCTGCAGGCATCTTAGTGGTACTTTAGTCAGCAACTGTAGCCAGCAGGACATGCCAGCACGAACTGGCCCAATTTCCAGAATTAAAACAACCGACTTGCCAAGCAGTATTTTTGTGCTGTAGCTTCCATTTTTGGACGGAAGAAGGGTTTAAAAGATTAAGTTGCAAGCTTGGCTCAAAAGTTGCCCATGTCCCACAGTCAAATGGTTACCATGATGTACCTGATGGAATGAAGGTCACTACTTACTGGATTCTAACAGATTCATCACCCTTAAGGATCAACCTGTTCAGCCAGATTTACTTAGAAGAAAGCAACAAACTGACAGACTTTCACAATGTTCAGGTATGAGCAAGGTTAGCCGCAGGGCCTATTCTGTAAAGCTGCAGTGAGGTTTTGGCCTGAAGCTGCCCATAATTGTCAGCAGGTCACTGAGCTGTGAGACGATCAGCAGTACCGCAGGAACCAATAACTCACCAGGAAATGGCTGGGTGGCCACAGACTTCATTTAAAAGAACACGAATGGGCTTATCTGCCTTGGACTCTTTTCCTGCCAGTTAGTATGACAAGTAGGTTCAACTGTACTGAAAAGTATAGATGCAATAGTTGGGCCTCAGTTGTATCATTGACCAATAGAGTTAGTGGAAAGTCTGACAGTCAATAGTGGGTGTCCTTTCCATTTTGCTCAAAGGAGAAGGTTGAAAACACCTTGTAGGACTCTTCAAGTTTGTACTATTTTAACCTACACGAACTACGGGAATTTTACTTCCCATGGTGCATTGCCCTACACCGCTCTGCCCAAGTTTCCACCTCATCTATGTCCCACCTTGTCCTTAGACAACCTTCTTCACTATCTACACCACCAATTTTCATGCTGTCTACAAATGTCCCACTCAAACCACCTACAGTACTGTGCAAAAAGTACTTGAGCACATACTGTATATACATCTAGGGTGCCTCAGACTCTTACACAGTACTGTATTTGTCAACGTGGAGCAGAGGGCGGGTTTGTAAATCTGGTGGGAGCAAAGGATGTTGGGAATGGTGAGGGCGGTATTCCACGGGACGGGTGCGGGACGGGTAGCGAGAAAGAGTGCCAGGGCCGGTGGGTGGTGTGGGTACAGACGCACCCAGCCCTGAGACAGCAGGCACGGTCATTTGATTCAAAACAATTGGTTTATTGATCATTACAGAAGGTCTCTCTGGTGCTTTCTGCTCTCTCCCCTCTCCCTTCCCCCTTTCCTAACTGTGATTCCCTTCTCCCTGCCCCCTTCCCACTCTCAGTTCACAATAGATTCCCATATCAGAATCAGGTTTACTATCACTCACATACGTCACAAACTTTTTTTTGCGGTAGCGGTACTTTATACTTTATTGTCGCCAAACAATTGATACTAGAATGAATCAACACAGCGATATTTGATTCTGCGCTTCCCGCTCCCTGGATTACAAATTGATAGTAAATATTAAAAATTTAAATTATAAATCGTAAATAGAAAATAGAAAAATGGAAAGTAAGGTAGTGCAAAAATCTGAGAGGCAGGTCCGGATATTTGGAGGGTATGGCCCAGACCCGGGTCAGGATCCGTTCAGCAGTCTTGTCACAGTTGGAAAGAAGCTGTTCCCAAATCTGGCCGTACGAGTCTTCAAACTCCTGAGCCTTCTCCTGGAGGGGAGAGGGACGAAAAGTGTGTTGGCTGGGTGGGTCATGTCCTTGATTATCCTGGCAGCACTGCTCCGACAGCGTGCGGTGTAAAGTGAGTCCAAGGACGGAAGTACATTGCAATACATAGAATTCCTATAGTCCTGTGAAAAAGTCTTATGCTCCCTAGCTTTAGATATGTGCCTAAGACTTTTGCACAGTGCCATGCACACTCACCCAAGTCGCTGATATATTTGGAGACACACACATACACAAACACACTCTGTTGCAGAAATTCAGCATATCAGACAGCATCTGTGGAGAGGAACAGTCAACTTTTCTGGCTGAGACCCTTCATCAGGAGTGGAATGGAAGTGGGAAGAAGCCAGAATAAGAAGGTGGGGGAGGGGGAGGAGCACAAACTGGCAGGTGATAGGTGAATCCAGGTGAGGGAAGAGGTAGGTGGGTATTGGAGACAGACTGAAGTGAAAGCTGAGAGGTGATGTGTGGAAGAGGTAAACTTGATAGAAGAGGGCAGTAGACTATGGGCGAAAGGGAAGGAGGAGGGGCACCAGAGAGAGGCGATGGGTAGATGAGAAGAGAAGGGGTAAGAGGGGAGCCAGAATAGGGAATGAAAAAGGAGAGAGGGGAGAAAATTAGGGATATCAGTGCCCATGCCATTAAGTTGCAGGTTGGATTCCTCCAGTATTTTGTGGTTTATTCCTCTCCACAGATGCTGCATTTTGTGTGTGTTGCTCTGGATTTCCAGCATCTGCAGAATAGCTTACATTTATATATTTAATCCTTTGCTGTTTCTAATAGCAAAGCTCCTGGCATTGATCCACATGGTACGCCATTCATTACAGTAAAGTTAAAACCCGTCATGTCTTTCACATTACATAAACATCCTTTCCAAATTCTGACCCAGAAGCACACAAGAAAGGTTAGCTGAGGAGATTCATATTTAGCTCTGTAAATATTGAAAAGTGAAGGAAAGCTGGGGAATACACTATATATATATTTATAAACATTCCAACTTTTTGTTAGCTCCATTTTGAGTGATTAAGTGATTGCATTTCAAAGACTTCCACACACTAAATTTCAAATACACTGCAAAGATAGATTTTCAGGGTGAACAATTGCCCTGCAGTGCCAACAGAATTTGTACAGAATTGTTGAAAATGTTCACTCCTGATTCCATAACACTTTCTTGTTGGTAATAATCCTGTTTGTGGAAACCCCAGCTCTAACCCCCTCATATCTCTTGCCTTCAAATTAACACCAGCAGTGTGATTGCTTGAATATGTCAAATGACAAAACAACATGCCTATGACCTTGTCTTGTGAGGATCACTGATTGGATGAAAACTATAATCAAAAATCCAAATTTGGTAAAATAGCAGAGCACGAGAGTAATGGGCTGCATCTTTCCCTCGACAGAAAAGGTAGACCAAATAGCAGAAAAGGAAATTACTTTCTGTTTTTTTTTAAAAGAGTTCAAGGAGAATGTGTTATGCTGGGAGAATGGTGAGCGGTGAAGGCATAAATCACAGGAAAAGTGTTTAAAAATAAATCAAAAATCAAACAATTTGCTAAGATTCTGAGAAAAAAAAAGATGCTGGAAATACTCATTGGATCAGTCAACGTTTCTACAGAGAGATGCAATTAGCATTTCTAATCTATGACGTTCCTTCATTCCAATGAAGACTATTGATTGAGATCCAGGTAGTGGACAGCTGAGGGTCCTGGCAGGGCCGAATGACGGCCTCTCTTTATTCGTGACCGGGTGTCCTTGGAGAGGAAGCATGCGGTCACGAAGGGTACAGTGGGGGATTTCCAGGAATGGATGATTTTATAGACAGTAATAATCATATTTTAATTTGAGTTTGTTCACTGTCTTGTAAATACCTGATGTTTGTATTTTGTGTAATTTTTTTGTGCAAATAAACTTTCGTGGTTTTGTAAAAACATTGGCCTGATATGTAAATCATGTTCTGTTTCCGGCGATATTTTTTAGAAGTAAATATGGGACAACTGACCAAAGAAAAGAAAATAACGGACGAGGAATTCCATTTTATATCAATAACTTGTATTTTGTGATTAAACATATCCACTGTGCTTTATTACCATCTAACAGTTGGTATAAGTACATAAAGCAATATCTTGAAATTAGAAACATTAATTTGCTGAGATAATTCAGACCTATTAATGAAGAAATTAGAAGACGTGACTGGGCAACACTGCAGATTCAGTAAGATAACGGTGTGTCTGATTACAGCAGCTTCTATGCGGTCAACCAAAGGTGTTGTTATCCTTTTTAAATGTAATTTTTTATTATCACAAGACCCTGCTGCACATTAAGAATTTAAAGTATTGCTGGTGTACCCCATCAGCAAGTTGCCTGCTGGCGGAGAAACTGAAGGAGTTGGACGTGACATGGATCGTGCTGCTGCCTGCGCCAGAGAGATGTCGGAGGAGTCAGTGGTCATCTTAGTCACTTCTCTCATGATTGCAAGGCTCTGTAGGACATTGTAAGTGTGGAATGCTGCAAGTAAGATTCACTGGTTTGTTGGCGGATGGCAGGGGAGCCGTGTGGCCTCAGTCAAAGGGAGGATTAGGCCTCAAGTCGTGGTGTCGCCTGTTTACAGCTGCCCAGGAGAGAAGCGTCAGCATCGGTACTCTCCACTAGAGGTGCAGAGTCCAAGCTGGAGTCAGTGCTGCCCCTAGTGTTCGCTTGGCAGAAGACAAGTTGTATTGTGTTCAACTGCAGACTGCTGCAACATTCATGGAATCAGGAGCTTGGATAATGTTTATTTTTTGTGTGACTGTATTTTACTGATATCTTATATGTAGTTGCTATCTTATATGTGCCTTGTGCTGTGTGTGACTGTTAGTACTGTATGTTGCACCTTTGCCCCTGAGTAGTACTGTCTTGTTTACTGTACTCATGGGTATTCATATATGGGTGAATGACAATTAAACTAGAACTTGATTTTTGGTTGCTTGTTAGTGATGACATGTTGAAGAGCAGCTATTGAGATCAGGGTTATTAATATATTGGTTACTACTCCAGAGACTATTGTCTTCAATATGAAGGATAAATAACCAGTGATCATTGAAGTGATTATTAATAAATTCATAAGCCATCTGGGAAGGAATCATACATTTTACAGCTTCAAGGCCATCCAGTCCTTGATACTTTACCATGTTTTGGAAGAGCTCCCCCTTCAGGCACATTCTAATCCTCTTGTTCTGGACTATTTTTAACACAGGAGGTACAGGAGCCTGAAGGCACATACTGAACAATTCAGGAACAACTTCTTCCCCACTGCCATCAGATTTCTGAATGGATATTGAACCCATGAACACTATCTCACTACTTTTTCTCTTATTATTTATTTATTTTTGTTATTATTATTGATTGAGATACAGGGCCCTTCCAGCCCTTCAAGCCACACCGCCCAGCAGTCCTCCAATTTAACCTTAGCTGAATCACGGGACAATTTACAGTGAATACTTTACCTACCAACTGATGCGCCTTTGGACTGTGGGAAAAAAACAGGAGCACCCAGAGGAAGCCTACACAGTCACGGGGAGGATGTTCAAACTCCTTTACAGGCAGTGGTGGGGATTGAACCTGGGTCACTGGTACTGTGCTAACCACTACGCTACTGTGCTGCCCTGTTTTGCACAACATATTTATTTTAATTTATATATATGTAGACTCACTGTAATTCACAGTTTTTATTATTATGTGTTACAATGTACTGCCATATCACAACAAGTTTACGACATATGCCAGTGATATTAAACCTAATTCTGGTTCTGATTTCAGAGCTGTGAAAGATTTTGAAAGGATATTTATGAAGCTCAAGAAGACTTTTTTTTCAAACAAAAGCTGGAGCAAGTTAAATTCAGATAACCTGCCTCTCCAGTTTATGTCAGAGTTGGCTCATCAACCTATAATGACAGCTCAGTTTTTCTCTCTCTCTAGAGACGCTGACTGCCTTGCTGGATATTTCCAGCATTTCTTTTGTTTCAGATTCTCAGCAACTGTGGTGTTCTCTATCTCATCATTTCAGCATTCTGGATTTTTATTCTCTCTCTCTCTCTTCATTCAGTCATCTCCCTTGATTAACACCTTCAGAAGGCAGATCAGCTGCTATTACCCTCCCTCAGGCAGGACTACCACCACCACTGGCATCACTCAGTCCCTACATTTCCATCACAGACATTCCCTTTAATCCCCTTTGCAACTTAAAGCACTCTCAGTTTCTATCTGTATATTTCAGATGTAACTCAATGACCTGTGTCATAAATTCTGTTTCCCTCTCCAGAGATACTGACAGACCTCTTCTGCATTTCCCGCTTCTTCTTCTTGGGCACTTGTACGAGCTCCCAGAGGAGCATAGGCAATTGATGACCTCCTGTCTCCATCGTCCAAAGTCAATGGCATGGTTGGAGTTCATCAACATTTCTGCAATCCATTACATCCTCTGTACAGGGGGGGCATTGGCCTATATTGCTTCAACAGAGCCCTGTTGGCCGGCCTTACCTGTCTCCATCTCTCACGATGGAAATGTAGGGTTGGACATTGTTTGGCCAGCTGCATTTCCTGAATTGTCAGTTTTATTTTTAGAAAATTCCATCATCTGTAGTGCTTTGCTTTCTACTTCTTTCTGAGATATTTTCAGATGGGCCAACGCGGTAGCATAGTAGTTGCCACAACGCTTTACAGTACAGGCAACCTGGGTTCAATTCCCACCGCTGTCCTGCAAGGAGTTTGCACGTTCTCCCCTGTTCGCTGCGTGGGTTTCCTCTGGGTGCTCCGGTTTCCGCCCAGTTGGTAGGTTAATTGATCATTGTAACCTGACTCGTGATTAGGCAAGGGCTAAATCAAGGGATTGCTGGGTGGTGTAGCTCGAAGGCCCAGAAGTGTCTAGACCACACTGTAGCTCAGTAAAAAAAAAGTTATCTGGAAATCTACATAAATAACGAAATTGGGCTTTCCCTGTAATTATTGCTTCAGTCAGCTGTTGGTGCAGGGGAAACGCACTGATCTTTGTAATCATGCTGAGAACTGGACAGGATCATTGAGTAAATTATAAGGCTAGTATAAGACAGTAGATAAAAGCAACAAAATGTAAAGTGCTCAGTTACTTAAAATACCATATGTTTATGCTTGAATCCTAGAAAATATCAATTCACTTAAAGTTATTAAGGAAGGCAGGAATCGATGGAGACTGAATAAAGCAGAGTTTTTAAATAGTGAATTTGTATCTGTCTTTGCCCAGGAAGGAGAGCAATCTGCTGACAAGTCAGATAGTAAGTCAAAAGCCGCAGAGGGGGAACAGAGCAAAAAGAAAAAAGCAAAGGTAAAAGGAAGGCTTGGGTTTAATATAGTATCTGAATCATCAGCAGTATGCAAGGTAAAGTGTGTTTATTCATTATATGCCATTTTGTTTGAGATGGGTGATCAGGGTCTTTCCATGATGATGATTGTTCTTGGCAAATTTTTCTACATTGCCTTCTTCTATGCACCTCCACTAAGACCACAACCTTGTCGTGGTTTGGAGGCTTACCTGCCTCCAGGTTCAGCTGGTCCAGCTCAGGGCTAACAACCTTGACTGGTAAAACAAAATTGTTACGGAATCAGCAGTGAAGAATCCTTCTACATCTGAGTGTGACGGTATTCCTGAGTCTCCACCGGGGACTTGCATGACTGGCTGTGGTGAAAGCCTGCGAAGCACCCCCACCCCCACCGATCAGAGTCGCATGAAGCCAGGGGGGCAGGTGATGGCTGGTCATATGAACAGCAGTCCTGGTTGTGTGACCACTGATGCCAGGCGGACAACCTCTGAAGAGTTTTAACAATGGCTGGGGTCGCCTGTCAATGCTGCTCTAAGCGACTGCGGCATAATGGGCAGAGTTCTTCTAGCCAGTGTTGTTTACAAGACGGGTGACCCCAGTCATTGGCAGTACTCTTCAGAAATTGCCTGGCATCAGTGGTCGTAGAAACCAGGACTCATGATAATACGACCATCCACCACCTGCTCCCATGGCTTCAGGTGACCCTGACTGGGGGGGCATTGCAGGTGCTGCAGCTCACCCAAGGGTGACCTCCAGGCTAGCGGAGGGAAGGAGTGCCTTACACTTCCTTTGACAGAGATGTATCTCCACCCGGACACCTAATTTCATTATACCGTTCTTAAGCGACATGGTTTTCTCATACCAAAGGCCATTCTGGGGAATATATGTCACCTCCTAAATTTAACTGCCCGTTGAATGAATCGATTTTCAGGCGACCCTGAAAATGCTTCTACTGGGGCCATTTTAGAATTGATCTGTGCTTGAGTGGTGGGGGGATAATGCTGCACAATTTCAGCTTCTTGTAGAGGCTGTCTACAAGAAGGGTCAGAGCCGTCTCTATTTCCTGAGGAGACTGAGGTCCTTTAACATCTGCCGGACGATGCTGAGGATGTTCTACGAGTCTGTGGTGGCCAGTGTTATCATGTTTGCTGTTGTGTGCTGGGGCAGCAGGCTGAGGGTAACAGACGCCAACAGAATCAACAAACTCATTTGTAAGGCCAGTGATGTTGTGGGGATGGAACTGGACTCTCTGACGGCGGTGTCTGAAAAGAGGATGCTGTCCAAGTTGCATGCCATCTTGGTCAATGTCTCCCATCCACTACATAATGTACTGGTTGGGCACAGGAGTACATTCAGCCAGAGACTCATTCCACCGAGATGCAACACAGAGCGTCATAGGAAGTCATTCCTGCCTGTGGCCATCAAGCTTTACAACTCCTCCCTTGGAGGGTCAGACACCCTGAGCCAATAGGCTGGTCCTGGACTTATTTCCTGGCATAATTTACATATTACTATTTAACTATTTATGGTTTTATTACTATTTATTATTTATGGTGCAACTGTAACGAAAACCAATTTCCCCCAGGATCAATAAAGTATGACTATGACTATGACATCCTATGTCCCCGTGTCCTAATGCCACTCATGAAAGAGGGTCACCAGGGAAGGCTCTGAGAGCTCTCTGTGTAGGTCTGCACATTAGAAGCCTTGCACCCAGTGCCCCCTTTTTCAGGAGAAAATGCAAAAGCCAGCAGTGTGTCTCAAAGCCAGCATTCCTCTCGGATTATTATCTCAGGAGCTTCGGTCGTTGGCTGTGCTGGGTTACACACATTGCTGCTCTCTGCTGCACTGCAGTCTTCATGTAAAGTCTAACTAGTAAAGCAGGGTGCCTATATTGGCTAAATGCAGAATTATCACAACTGCAAGTGCTATTTGGCTTTTCCACAGTCTCCCACAGTAATTACGTAAACACGAGGAATTCTGCAGATGCTGGAAATTCAAGCAACACACATCAAAGTTGCTGGTGGACGCAGCAGGCCAGGCAGCATCTCTAGGAAGAGGTACAGTTGACGTTTCGGGCTGAGACCCTTCGTCAGGACTAACTGAAGGAAGAGCTAGTAAGAAATTTGAAAGTGGGAGGGAGAGGTGGAGATCCAAAATGATAGGAGAAGACAGGAGGGGGAGGGATGGAGTCAAGAGCTGGACTGGTGATTGGCAAAAGGGGTATGAGAGGATCATGGGACAGGAGGCCCAGGGAGAAGGAAAGGGGGAAGGGTGAAGCCCAGAGGATGGGCAATAAACCGTCCCATGATCCTCTCATATCCTTTTTGCCAATCAACTGTCCAGCTCTTGGCTCCATCTCTCCCCCTCCTGTCTTCTCCTATCATTTTGGATCTCCCCCTCCCCCTCCCACTTTCAAATCTCTTACTAGCTCTTCCTTCAGTTAGTCCTGACGAAGGGTCTCGGCCCGAAACGTCGACTGTACCTCTTCCTAGAGATGCTGCCTGGCCTGCTACGTTCACCAGCAACTTTGATGTGCGTTTCCTGTCCCACAGTAATTACGTGGCTAATTGAATGGTATCCTCCCACACCCCCCCCCCCCAAGCAGGATATTGTTAGTAGCAGTGATACTTGGGTGGCGGGGTGGAGATACATCTCTACCAAAGGAGGTGTAAGGCACTCCTTCCCTTTGCTGGCCTGCAGATCACCCTTGGGGAAGGTGTAGCAGTTGCTTAGCAACTCCCCCACCCGATCGGAGTCACATGAAGCCATGGGAGCAGGTGGTGGATGGTCGTATGAGCACAATGTCTCTTCCATCTCAGGCAACTGAGAAATCCAGCATGGGCCCCCAAATCTTTAAGACCTTCTACAGGGGCCCCATTGAGAGCATCCTGACTGGCTGTATCACCGCCTGGTACGGGAACTGCACCAACCTTGATCACTGGGCACTGCAGAGAGTGGTACGGACAGCCCAGCGCATCTGTGGATGTGAACTTCCCTCCACTGAGGACATTTATAGTAGCAGGTGCGTAAAGAAGGCCTGGAAGATTATTGGGGACACCAGTCACCCCAACCATAAACTGCTTCAGCTGCTTCCATCTGGCAAATGGTACCGCAGCATTAAAGCCAGGACCAACAGGCTACAGGACAGCTTCTTTCTAAATTCACATGCCTGTACATTGTAATGGAGTCAAAAGGTGAAGATTTTTACTTCCTTATGTTGTGGAATGGATGTAAGATTTAATGGATGTAAATTCTAATTCTACTCTCCTTTTGGTTGTGATGATTCCGAATTCAGGCAATAGGACACCACCTTACAGTGGTACATCATTTCAGATTTAACAATAATGTCTTTGCTGACCCTGTTTCTGCTGAAGCACTTGCTGTGAGAACATCTGTAGTTCCTTGTCTTCATCAGTTTTTTCTTTGACCTTGTGTAGTTTTGTTACAAACACATTTCTTGCCTACTATATATCATCACGCCAGGGTCTCTCATGCTGCCCCTGGGGCTATTAGATTAAAACTGCACCACTAGCACCCGTCTCTTTTCTGGGTTGATTTACCCTGAGTGAAGCCATTACTCTAAGCCTCAAGAGCCTTCCTTGTGGACTACACAGGCTTTTCATTTAGTTTTGCTGTAAGGATAGGTGATCACTATCTAATACAAAATTCCCCTGTAGAGATGAATGTGAGACTTGCGTTCTTAAATAATAGCCCTGTCTCTACGTTGGCATCTCTTATTTTAGTGAGCCTGAGGTAAACACTGTCAGCTTTTACGCTGGCTGCTCCCAGACCTTTGAAAAGAAGAAAATGACAGGCTTGTCTCGGTGTATACCTCCTCTTTAGGTCTGCTAAAGCTCATTTTCATTTGCAACCATTGAAACTTGGCATCTTTATTCATTCAGTCTCTCAGGTTTGCTGCATGTCTCAGGCAGGAGAGATGGAGGAATTCATACATTGATTATTCTTTCTGGTCTCCCTCTCAGCAATAGCTGTGACCTTTTTTTCTGACCTTGGCTTTGCTGTGTCTGGTGTGTTTACCATTTTAACAAGCTAGCATTCTATGTCCTTTTATAACTCATTTCTCAGCATATAGGGCTCATCCACCCTTGTACTTTCTTGGAGATAACAGTCTCGGTTCTGTTCACCAACTCCTTTGATTTGGCTATCACTTGCTACCCCTGTACCTTACATCTTCAGCCTCCTTTGTGCTGAAACATACATCCTTTCCCACTCTGAAGCCGAAAGGTTGACCTTAGAACTTGATTCATACGAGTCTGTTAACTTTTTGTCAACAGTGAGGACTTGTCATTCAGACTCAAGTTCCACAATCCGTTTCTGGCATCAGGTTTGCTGAAATTCCGAACTCCACTAGCCAACGCACACAAGGTGCTGGAGGAACTCAGCGAGTCGGGCAGCATCTATGGAGGGGAATAAATCGTGACGTTATCAGCTGGGTCCTTTCAATGCTGGATAGGAAGGGGAAAGAAGCCCTAATTAGGAGGTGGTGGGAGGGGAAGGAGCACAAGCTGACAATGGTAGATGAGACCAGGTGAGGGTGAAGGTGGGTGATTGGGGAGTAGGGATGAATTTGGGAGGGGATAGGTACAAGAGGTTTTATAGGAGAGGACAAGGGACTATAGGAGAGAGGGAAGGAGGAGGGGATCCAGAGGAAGGTGATGGGCAGGTGAGGAGATGAGAAGGGATGAGAGGAAGGAGCATGGAGGATGCAAAAAGAGAAGGAAGCCGGGTGGAGAAATTACTGGAATTATGGAGAAATCAATGTCCATGCCATCAGGTTGAAAGCTACCAGACAGAATATGAGGTATTGTTCCTCCAACCTGTGTTTGGCCTCATCACGGCAGGAGAGGAGGTCCTGGATCAACATATTAGATGGGAATGAGAAGTTGAATTGAAATGGGTAGCCACCAGGAGATTGTACTTTTTATGGTGGAGAGAGCAAAGGTTCTCTATGAATCAGTCTCTCAATCTGCATTTGGTCGGACTAACATAAAGGAGGCTATGCCAGAGGTCTCCACTAGTTGTCCTCCGCGATGTCTTGTAGAATGGAGATTGGATAGTGGTCGCTCTTGATCATCTAATCTGAGACCTTGAGCTCTAGGCATAACGATAGCCTAACAGATTACTATCTCAGCACCATGCAGCTCACACAACATTTAGGTTTAAATCATGGTTATTAACCCATTCTGGTCCATCTCAAATTTCCTTTTCACCAGTACAATTGGTACTTTAAGTGGGAGGTTAATCGTTGCTTTCATCCTTTTGAAGTGTTCCTTTGATGAGCATGTTGCTTTCAAGTCTCATTGTCTCTTCCACTTTGTGGTCTACTGAAATTAAATGTACTTGCTTGCAATGCTCACACTCAGGCTGGCATCCCCTTCTATTCCTGTGTCACAGCTCACAGTTAACTTCCTTCGTCTCACTTTCCAAATAGGATCATGCCAATTTGTGGAATTTCTATTGCCCCCCTCCACCCCCCATGCAATGGTAACATGACTTTGCTTTGTTTCAACGCATTTTTCATCTGATGCCTACCATATCTTTTCTGAAAATTGCAGAAGAGTGGCGTAACATTATTGCAGCACCAGCAATTCGGGTTCAATTCCGCCATTTTCTGTAAGGATTACGTACTGTACGTTCTTCGAGTAACCATGTGGGTTTCCTCTTGATGATCTGGTTTCCTCCCACATTCAATGACGTATGGATTAGTTGGTTAATTAGGTGGTGAAAGCTCATTGGGACAAAAGATAGATAGATACATGGCTCCTACATCTATAAAATTGTGAGATAGAGTAACCCATGTCAAACTTTTCCTCATAATGGAGGTAGACAAAACAAGAGGACATGGATTTGGTGTAAGGGGTAAGAGATTTTGAGGGGGGGCTGTTTCACCCAGAGAGTGTGGAGTGCCTGGAGTAGACTGCCTGCGAGAACATTGGAAGCACAGTTACTGACACCATTTAGGAAGTGTCTCGATGAGCATTTCAAGCACCTAGATGTAGAAGGAATCATGCAAGAGGTACTCAAAGATGGGACTCGTGCAGATGGGTGCCCACTGGTTGATGTGGACGCTGTAGGCCGAGTGGAATTTTTCATTGCGTGTTCAGGTTATGCTGATCCCCAGATTCACTCATTTTCCTCCAACACACATTTACTGGTTGTTGTTCTATGCTTTGAAAGAAAATCATTCACAGGCTTGGCTGTTTTTTCCTGAAATGCTGATTCAATTTCCCAAAGAATGCCTAAACAGTAGGATTCTAGACTGGAGATTGTAGGATAATGACTAATGTTTTCTTAAGATGTTCCTAATAAACTAGACATTGATCCCCACTTGAGGTCTTGGTAGGGCAGTTGGCACTGATAAGCCGTGGGTCTCTCAGTCATTAATTACTCAGACAGATGACTGATCCTGCCAAATCCTGTGAATTATAACATCATAAGATATAGAAGCAGAAATGGGCCATTTGGTCCATCAAGTCTGCTCTGCCATTTCATCATGGCTGATCCATTCTCCCCTCTCAGCCCCAATCTCTTGCCTTCTTTCAATATCCCTTCATGCTCTGACTAATCAAGAATCTTATCAGCCTCTGCCTTAAATATACCCAATGACTTGACCTCCACAGCTGCCTCTCAGAACAAATTCCACAGATTCACCACGCTCTAGCTAAAGAAATTTCTTCCTCACCTCAGTTCTAAAAGGACGCCCCTCTATTCTGAGGCTGTGCTCCCTGGTCTTAGACTCCCCCCACCACAGGAAACATCCTCTCCACATCCACTCTGTCGAGGCCTTTCAACGTTCAATAGGTTTCAATGAGATCATCCCTTAATCTTCTGAATTCCCGTGAGTAGAAGCACAGAGCCATCAATAACAAGCCTTTCAATCCTGGAATCATTTTTGTGAGCCTCCTTTGATCCCTCTCTAATTGTAAATAACTGCTTGACAAGAGATCATTGAACCATAGTGGAGATGAGAGATGAGGACTCTAACATCATAGAACTGCATGCGTCTGTATGTTTGCATCCCTTGCATTCTGCAGGTCTTACTCGTTTTCTGTTGAAACACGAGTGGAATGAGTTTTGGGGAACTACAAGCGGAGAATTCCTGCCACTGGGAACCACACCTACACTGGCCTGGGGATCAGCTAAACACTGATGTATGCATGAACCAACAGGGATTTCCACACCAACACTATAACAAAGTCAACCCACAGTATTGTGCAATAGTCTTAGGCACATATATATAGCTAGGCTGCACTGTACTTATGCCGCAAAAAAAATAATAATTTCTTGACGTATGTGAGTGATGATAAACCTGATTCTGATATGGGTCTCTTTTATGGACTGAGAGTGTGAAGGGGGTAAGGAGAGGGGAATCATAGTTGGGAAAAGGGGAAGGGAGAAGGATAGGAATAGGAAGTACCAGAGAGACATTCTGTAATGATCAATAAACCAATTGTTGGGAATCAAATGACCTTGCCTGGTGTCTCAGTGCTGGGTGTGTCTACACCTGTGCCAATCTCCCCTCCATCCCGACACACCTTCCCTACCACCCCTCCTGTGGCGCTCCACACTCACCATTCCCAACATACTTTGCTCGCGCCAGATTTACAAACTCTCTCTCTGCTCTACATTGACAAATACAGTACTGTGCAAAAGTCTTAGGCACCCTAGCGATATATATGTGTGTGTCAGGACTTCTTGTACAGTACTGTACACTTCCACCCAAGTTATTGCATTTCACAAAGGATATAAATAAGTTATTTTTGGTAAGGTGATCTGCTTTTGCCTTTAGAAACAGGACTGTTTTTGAGTTAATACTCCCGCAGTAGGATATCGCCCAGGAAGTGAAAAGAATTTTCCACTTACTGAGATGTTGAAGAACTGGTTGAGGAACTGCCTAGAATTCTTCTTTAGCAATAAACAACGTGGCTTTGAAATGTTGCCCTAGATCACATGCTGAAAGTCAGCCAGATATTTATCCCATGTCCTTCTGACTTAACTGAGCAATGCTGTAACTAAACCTCATTTTAAAGAATGCTGATATAAAAGGTTTGGCAAGAAGGTAACTGAATCAAAATTACACATCTTTTTCAAATGTTAATTTTAAGGGCTGATATTGTTTAAGTTATATTTAATATCCTTATGAGCCGTAAGATGGCACTGGTGAAGTACAGCGACAATTTGCGGGCAGCACACAAAACTATTAACTGCTTTATTAATCACACTTTTTTTGGTATTGATCACTGTAATCAATAGCCTGTAACTTCCCTTTCGGAGCTGAGCTTTTGAACCACCGGTACAGCCTGCCATTTTTGCGGTGTGAACTGAGATCTCGAAGGTACAGGATGGTTGTGGTGTGGTTGCTAGGGTCGAATCGAGGCGGCAAAGTCCAGGCCCGATAGCAGGGAGCGAGCCAATGTTTGGTCATTGCTGGAGCAGACTTGGAGGCGACTCGAAGCAGCAGACCTGAGGCAGGGCAGAGTTGAGGCTGTGGGTCCCATGCCCGAGCGTAAGGAACAACTGGCTTGGTCGACTTAAGTGGTGGGCCAGACCGAAAAGGTTGGGTGTGGGCCCAATCGAACTGGTGGGGCCCAGGTCTGAGAACATATAGGGCGAGTGATGGGCTGGTTCAGCTCGCTGCACCATGAAGTTTACTTGCCTCTGCGCTGAACTAAGGCTGTGGCCTGCAACTAACAGGCTCCTGAATCGGCTGCAGTGACGACTGGCTTCGTGGCTGTCAACTCACTTCCGTGCACTTCACTTCTGAGTGTTATTTGCTTACTTTTATTGTTTGCACAATTTTGTTCTTTTTCTGCACGTTGTGTGTTTGACAGTTTTCCTTTTTAATGGGTTTCTTTGTTTTGTGGCCGTCTGTAAGGAGACAAAACTAAAGATTGTATGTATTATACACACTTTGATAATAAATATACTTTGAACTTTATGAGTTCCCTATGTTCAGGAAAGTTGCCATGGCTTTGGATTGTGACCTGATATTCTTCTCAAGATTGTTGTCTTGAAAAGTAACCTTTCAAGATCTAACAAGTAGGTGTTTGGAAGTGCACAAGCCAAGAAATTCTGTCGTATAATGTTTGCTTGCCCAATCAGATTTTGTAGAAAGTCCTGAATACTAATTTCACAGGGTACATTGTGTGTTGGCAATGCATTCCCAGGAATGAGATGCAGATCTTATGAGATGAATATGTATAGAGGCTCCTGGCCAACTGTGGTCACAATGAATTGTGCGTAACTGGTTTAGGCATGTCTGTGGAGTAGGTTTTAACTGGTTTGTTGAAGTCTGCTTCAGGTTTATAGCATCTGACATTTCTTAGACCAGTGCCAGAGAATGCAAAATGTTTATTGTCATGCAGCTGTCTCTATGGTTGAGGTAAATTTTGAAATCTTTGTTTCCACCGCACCTCCATTTCTCTCACTGTAATTAACTTCAAGGCCACTCATTTCCTTCCTGACAGTCCACAACCCTTGATCCCAGCTACCAGCGGATCAAGTATTCATTATCAGTGATCAATCCTGGACTGAAAGGGCTAGAAAATGACGACTGATTCATAAATAAAGTTTGCATTTCCTTGAATATTAATGACTGAGATGTTCACGATGTTTAAGGTTACAGTAGGATTTGTTGGGTTTTATTGAAGTTATTTGAAAGTATAGATAATATTGAGGACAAGGATGAATTATCTTACAATTAGGAAGCAGCTATTTGGGGAAATGTAAGTAAACATTTCTTTTGCAGTTGAGTTTATTGTCACCTGCACAAGTACATTAATCCACAGCGACAAAGAAATTCTTTCAGCAGGAGCATACAAGCAGCATTTACAAGTGAAAATCTAAACCTTACACTATTTTTACAAGAAAAGCACAATTAGAATTTTAAAAACATAAACTTTAAACCCAACCCTCCGACTGCCTTGTTTGGCATTGTTGGAGGAAATGATTTTACTGTTAAGCCGAATGATTTGCATATTTTGGCTTTTATTTCTCTTTTAGCCAGAAGAGTTGTGTTGCTTAAATGGAAAGATGCCGCTCCGCCCATTGGTTGACTGATGTTACGTCATCTTTAAATCTAGAGAAGATTAGGTGTTCTATTTCTATACCTTTTTTCACATTATGGGGCCCTTTTTGGAACTACTTTCACAGTTTTCGATTTGTTCAGCAATGATGATGGCTATTATATGTTCGAATTTACAACTATATGTAAGAGATTTTTTTTCTTTTCTTTTAACCAAACAGCTGTTTTTTCTCTTTTTTTCTGTTTTTTTAACCAAACAGCTGTTTTTTCTCTTTTTTTTCTGTTTTGTTATGGGGTTTTGATTTTGCTTTAAATTAGAATAAAATATACCTTTTCAATATAATGGTTAATTTACTATACATAGATATGGGGAAATTCAATCTTATTTCTGTTTCCATAATATCATAATGTATTTTGTATTGGTCTATGCAAGTAATTCATAAAAATATTGAAAAAGAAAGTTCACATTAGTGCAAAGTTCCTGCCAAGAAATGATTAAAACTTCAAAATTGAGTTGGTTGGCTTTCAGATAAGCGAGGGTCACTGGTGGGGAAATAATGATACAATATTGATTATCTGTAAACTTGACTAGTTAGTAAAAGGGTGAATGGCAAAATCTGTTCACGTGTGGGGGCTTCAGGAGTTGCAGAGGTTAGTAAGGAGAAAGGTGGAAAATTAAACCGAACTTACTCACTTAAAAAAATGTATTGAAATCAGACAGTGTGATTCCATAGAAGTTATTGAAGCAGACCATGAAAATAGAGACAAATACCTTATCAGAGAAGGAAGGGAACAGGGTGTTCAATGTAAATGCAGCTACGATGATTGACCAGTGTAAAAGATACACATAGGTCCCCAAGGCCTTATTTGTTCAAGATTCCAAAATAATTGCAATTGCTCTGTTCAAAGAAAAATAATAAGCATTGGGAATTCTTCACAGCTTTTAAATAGGAAAAGTAGCAATATGATTATGAAAAACTGATTTGCCATTTTAATTTTGGCAACTTTGGGCCAACAACATTTTGGGCTGGAGAGGGTGAGGCCAGCAAATAACACGACCATGGGTGACGTCCTACACAGAGGGTTCACAAAACTGCTCCTTTCACTCCTAAACAACAGGAATTCTGCAGATGCTGGAAATTCAAGCAACACACATCAAAGTTGCTGGTGAATGCAGCAGGCCAGGCAGCATCTCTAGGAAGAGGTACAGTCGATGTTTCAGGCCGAGACCCTGACGAAGGGTATCGGCCTGAAACATCGACTGTACCTCTTCCTAGAGATGCTGCCTGGCCTGCTGTGTTCACCAGCAACTTTGATGTGTGTTCCTTTCACTCCTTTTTCTTTCAAATGTTATTTGGCTACTGCTGGAGCCTGTGGCCTACATTTTGATGACGTGTTTTTGGGCCGATTGAGCCATCTGGTGCTTTGCTGACTCTGAGGAGGCTCGGTGAGGTTTCGGGTGAAAATGTGCGGCCTGGAGGTCAAGATGCCAGGGGACGGTGTGCGTGAGCCCGTGACCGATACCATTTCTTCCGATCTCACCGATTAAAGCGTCGAGGAAATCGGAATTACCAAAGGCGAGAGCGGAAGATGAGCGGGGCTTCAGCAGCATCTACCTGCAGGCGACCAGATTCGCTCTCCCTTTTGTTCACTGCTCCTGAAGGAAGGTGCCTGCGTCCAGATGGTCTCTCTCTCTCCCTCTCGCTTGATGCCAGAGGATGGTACCGGAGTCCTGGGTCTTGGGCATGGTCTAATCAATGTGGTTTGTGGATTAGACTCTGTAGTTCAGTATCATGTGATTCTGGTTTCCGGTTGCTCCTGTTTTTGTTGCTGTTTTGTGCGATTGTGATCGAGGCACACTGGTCCGGCAGCCTGAAGTTAACAAACAACATAGCACTAGCAGACATCCCACCTCTCCCGGAAGTTCTGGGAGTCTCCTGCATATTGATAGTGGCTTCCTGATGCCTGCAAATTATATACAATATCCCGGAAATCAATTTTTATTTAGAGTGAGCGAGAGAGAGAGAGAGCAAGGGAGAGAGAGAGAGAGCGAGAGAGCACGAGAGAGAGCGTGCGCCATGGTAGAGTGTTCCAAAAAAAAGAAAATATAAAATGTACGTCACCCCAGACTACACTAAAGTGTACCCCTGCTTAATAGGGGTTAAAAATAATGACAGTGTTGCTCGCTGCGTTGTTTGCAACAGTGACTTTTCTATTGCCCATGGTGGGTTAAGACTGTAAAAGACATGTTGAGGTGAGTTTAACAGGTGTCATTTGTTCATTAACATAGCTAATGTTATTTAAACTAGCTGGCTAGCTGCTAAGGAGTTACTCTATTGCAGACATCCCACCTCTCCCGGAAGTTCCGGGAGTCTCCCGCAAATTGATGGTGCTACCTCCCTGAAATGAGTTTTTGCAGGGTGGGATGTCTGCACTAGATTGATCTGATCAGAATATGCATGGACTGGTTCGATGATATGTGACTTGGTGTTTTATTTTCTGGGGGGGGGGAGCGCGGGTGGTTTCGCTCTTTTTTTGCCATTGTGGTCTTTTTTTTGCGTGTTTGGTGTTTGATGTTTATCTTTGAACTGGGTCCATGGATTTCTTTCTTTGTTTCATGGCTGTCTTTAAGAAGACGAATCTCAGGGTGGTATACTGCATACTTTGATCATAAATGTACTTTGAATCTTGAATCTCGCAACTTGACTATCGTACTGCTTCAAGCTGTGTTGGTAACCAGAGTGTCCAATGTTGACATTGGTTTTCTTTTTCAGGTCCAGAGCACCCAAGATCAGGCCAAGAATGCGTACCTGGCCCCGCCTCCACCTGTGAAACAGTTCCTCATCTCCCCTCCAGCCTCTCCGCCAGTGGGGTGGCATCCAATTGAAGATGCGACTCCAACCATTAACTACGACCTGCTGCGCGCAATTGCTACACTCGGGCCAGGTGAGATTTGGCATCATCTGTACATTAGTCCTGAGTTTGTGCACGTGTTTATCCGAGCATTTTTTGTAAGGTTGCCCAGATTACTGTGGATGGGCCTTAAATGAATTCCTCATAATTAATTGTGATGAAGCAGTTAGTATAAATTTTCCCTCGCTGCTGAGCTAGAACACCCATCCTATAGAGGACCACTCCCTCAAGAGAAGGGTGAGACTGCTCTAAATCTGTACAATTGAATCACTTAACTACAGATTGCACTGAGTGCAATTATGCCCAGGATCTGTGTTGTGTAAAACCCTCACAGTATTGTTTATTGGCCCTTACAACTTTGGAATAATAATTTATTTTTGTCTAAATGTATAAGCAAAGATTGCAAATAATGTCTTTGAATGATTGTTGATGACAGTAATTCCTCCCTAAAAAATAGTGTTTGTCTCTCATTACTGGCACTAAACTCACTCTATAATTGTCCCAGGGTGTTGCATTCTTTCTTCAAAATTCATCTAATTTGTTCTGCCTCAGAAATACATTCTATATTTAGCAGGCAAACCGCACAGACTGATGCAAAACATGGGAGACTCCGCAGATGCTGGGACTCCAAAACAACACACTCAAAATGCCAGGCAAAGTCAGCAGGTCAGGCAGCATCTATGGAAATGGACAAACGGTCGACATTTTGGGCCGAGATCCTGCTTCAGGGCTGAGAAAGAAGGGGAGGAGGCGCCGGAATGAAAAGGTGGGGGGGAGGAGAAGGAGGCTAGCTGGAAGGTGATAGGTGAAGTCAGGTTGGTGGGAAAGGCCAAGGGTTGGAGAGGGAGGAATCTGATAGGAGAGGAGAGTGAACCACAGGACAAGGGGAAGGAGGCCATTTCTTCTTATCTGTGTATCACCTCCCCCTGGGTCCCCTCCCACTTTCCTTTCTCCAATAGTCCACTTCCTCTCTTATCAAGTTCCTTCCTCTCCAGCCTTTTACCTTTCCCAGCCACCTGGGGCTTCACCTATCACCTTCTTGCAAGCCTCCCTCCCTTCCCTCCACCTTTGTATTCTGGTGCCCTCCCCCCTCCTTTCCAGTCCTGAAGAATAGACTGATCCTTCTGTTTTATACAATCAAACTTGCATGATTTCTGTCTGAATCTTCCGTGTCATTTCTGATTTGACTGGTCGAGAATTGTAAGGTTTTATTGATTTAGATTAATCTTCATTAAAATCTCCACCCAAGAATAACTATTCCAATTTGGATGAGTCCTGAGGTGCGCTTAGCTGAGCCTAGTTGTGTATTGACCTGAATCTGCCATTCATTCTACTGATATACAGTGCTCAGGTACATCTGCACCAGTACTCTGCTTTTAATTCTTTTGTTTCATGTAGCAGCAGGCAAAATAATTACCACAGTTTTAATAAAAGTGAATGCAGTAGACTTTAAAAAGCTACAGGCAGGATATTTCAGCAAAGTCCTGGGGTCAGTCTGTGTTCGACAGCTTTCGGTGCCCTCTGCTGGTCCAGAATAGCAGATCCCGCTGAAAATATCACCGCTGTTTTGAAACGAGATTCAAAGTTCATAAAAGTTCAAAATAAGTTTATTATCAAAGTACATAAATGTCACCATATACAACCCTGAGATTCATTTTCTTGTGGGCATACTTAATAAATCTTTTGAATAATAACCATAACAGAATCAATGAAAGACCGCCCAGTTAGGGTGTTCAGTCAGAGTGCAGAAGACAACAAACTGTGCAAATACAAAAAGAAGAAATAATTAATAAATAAATAAACAAACAAACAAACAATAAATATTGAGAACATGAGGTGAAGAGTCCTTGAAAGTGAGTTAATTGGTTGTGGGAATATTTCAATGATGGGGCAAGTGAAGTTGAGTGAAGTTATCCCCTTTGGTTCAAGAGCCTGATAGTTGAGTTTTCCTGAAGCTGGTGGTGTGAGTCCTGAGGCTCCTGTACCTTCACCCTGATGACAGCAGTGAGAAGAAAGCACATCCTGAATAGTGGGTGTTCCTGATGATGGATGCTGCGTTTCCTGTAGATATGCTCAATAATTGGAAGGGCTTTACCCATGATGGGCTGGCCCATATCCCCTACTCATCTGATATTGTCCACAAAATACTTTGTAGGTAAAAATGCCAATATGTTGTAGTGCTTAGAAATTCACTTGGTTAATATCTTGCGTCGAACTTGTGTTAATGGAATCCAGTACCTTGTTTCAAAATTATGTGAATTATGTAAAATGTCTTGCAACAAGCATTATACGGCTCTCTCCTGGGACAACCTGGGCTTCCCAGCACAGGAGTGGACGGATCTCTACTTGGGTGTGTTTTCCCAAAATGCCTGAGGCCCAAGCCAAGATGGCCACAATCTACCTTCTCATTCTTGCCATCCTAACCGTTGCACCGCCAGCCCCATTGCGTTCCCAACCCCAACTATGAAATCGTTCTGATCTAGTATCCAGCTACCTGACATCCAGTTCTGGAAAAGGGTCCTTGTTGGCCCCGCTATAGATGCATAGTGGAGAATATCCTGACTCGTTGCATCATAGCCTGGCATGGAAATACTGACGTCCGTGACAGGAAAAGCCTCGAATAGGTGGTGGATACAACCCAGTCCGTCACGAGAAAAGCCTTCCCCATCATTTAGCACATCAATAAGGAGTGCTGCCAGAAGAAAGCAGCATCCATCATCAAGGACAGCCACCATTCAGGCCTGTGCTCTCTTCTCGCTGCTGTCATCAGGAAGGAGGTACTGGAGCCTTAGGTCCCAGATCACCAGGTTCAGGAGCAGTTATTACCCTTCAACCATCAGGTTCCTGAACCAGAGTGGATAACTTCACTCACCTCAACACTGAACAGACACCACAACCTATGGACTCACTTTCAAGGTCTCTACAACTCATGTTCTCTATATTGTTTATTTACTTATTTATTATGATTTGTTTTATATTTGCAAAGTCTTCTTTTGACTTTGATTGTTTGTCAGTCTTTGTGTGCAGTTTTTCATTTTGATTCTACTGTATTTCTTTGTTCTACCATTAATGCTTGTAAGAAAATAAATCTCCGGGTAGCATATGGTGATATATACAAACTTTGATAATAAATTTACTTTCAGCTTTGAACTTTGCTGTGTGCTCCCAACATTTTCAGTTTTTCTTTCAATATGTTGAATGCTCCCAGGGCAGTTTTAATCTTAGGAAGGAATCTGGTTGGCTGGTAGCTGGAGCCAGCGGTAGGAGTGTAAATGTGGTTATCCGCAAACTGAGCCCACTGCACTCTGCAGCAGGACAGGTTATCATCCTGGAACTTAGGCGAATGCTGGATGATTTTAGGGTCTCTACTTCATGTAACATATGGCTCCAGAATGTCAAGACTGACAAATGATGAATAAACCAATGATTTGGAGCTGAACTGAAGCGTTCACTGTTGCAACTCCGCATTGCCGCAGAGTTATAGCAGATGAATTTCCTCCCACATCAAGGGTTCAGAGTACATTCATTATCAAAGTATGAACGCAGTATACAACCCTGAGATTCATCTCTCCCACAGACAGCCACGAAACAAAGAAACATGGAACCCATTCCGGGAAAAACATCAACCACCACCCCCCAACCCACACTGCGCAAAAAAAAAGAACAAATCGCACAAACAGCAAATAAAAAAGAAAAACACATAATGTAAAACATCAAACCAATCAAGTCAGTGAAACAGTCCTGAAGAGTTCAGTTCAATCTAGTGCTGTGTTGTTCATTGACGGCAAGCTGCAGAGCCTGCCGCCCCGATCAAATTCTTCTGTCAGACTTAGTAAACCAATGAGTGCTATATAATGCAGCCACAGATTGTCACAACTTTCACCTGCTCAAAATTATGCTAAAGCAGCAATCAATTAATTGAAATAATATATGAATGGATATGGAAATATTACAATTGTATGACTGGGATAATATGCTAAAGCACAGGTAGTGGTAGTCTTACTGCCTGATACGGTGCTAGAGTTTAGAGCAGCAATGAAGGTCCTCCATCTTTGTTGGTCCTCAGCTGTAAAGAACAATTTTGGTCTTGATTTTGGCAGTGTTCAGGACTTCCTTTATCGTGCCAGTAGCTTCCTCTCGGTTTTCACTACTGTCAGTCATGCAAGTCCCAGGGAGAGACTCAGGAATACTGTCGCACAAAGATATTGAAGGATCTTCATTGCCGTTTCCGTAACAGTTTTGTTTTACCAGTTAACGTTGTTAGCCGTGAGCTGAACCCCCAAACCTGGAGGATCGTTGGACCACTCTTAGTCTGGCCTCCACCCTGTGAATTGTTTGGCATGGGTGATCCCACCAAGAGTCAAAGCACAAGGCCCTGACTCCAGCCAACATAACTCTCTGGGTCATTGAGGCTCACAAGCCTCTATACCGTACAAGTTTGTGGTCCTCTTGGAGGAGATAATGCTAGTGGTATTGGTTAGTTATTGTCACATGTTCTGGGATACAGTGAAAAACTTCTGTCATCCGTCCCACCCAGTCAGATAATGCCACATGTAAGTACATGATGGTTGTAAAAGAAAAACAGAATGTAGAATATTGTGTTGTAGCTGCTGAGAAAAAGCAACAAATAAAGTGCAAGGCCAGAAAGAGATAGATTAGGAGATCAAAAGTTCCTTCTTTGTCTGAGAGGTTCATTCAAGATTCTGATAACATTAGGATCAAAGCTGTCCTTGGGTCTCATTGTACATACTTTCGAGCTTTTATATTTTCTGTCAGACAGAAGAAGGGAGAAGAGAGAGTGACTGGTTGGGAGGAGTCCTTGGTAATATTAGCTGCCTTCCTGAAGCAGCAGGAGTATAGGCAGAGTCAATGTAGTGGAGGGTGCTGTTCACTGTTGAGACCACAAGACACAGGAGCAAGATTAGGCCAACTGGCCCATTGAGTCAGCTCTGCCATTCCATCATGGCCAATTTATTATCCCTCTCAACCCCATTCTCCAGCCATCGCCCCATAACCTTTGACGCCCTTACTAATCGAGAACCGATCAGCCTCCACTTTAAATATACCCAGTGAGTTGGCCTCCACAGCTGTCTGTGGTAATGAATTCCACAGATTCACCACCCTCTGGCTAAAAAAATTCCCCCTCACCTCTATTCTAAAGGAACATCCTCCTACTCTGAGGCTGTGCCCTTTGGTCCAAGGCTTCCCCACAAGAGGCAACGTCCTCTCCATGTCCACTCTGTCTGGATCTTTCAATATTCAATACGTTTCACTGAGATCCCCCCCCATCTTTTACTAAACTCCAGCAAGTGCAGGCCCAGAACCATCAAATGCTCCTCACGCATTAACCCTGTCATTCCCAAAAATCATTCTGGTGAGTCTCCTCTGGACCCCCTTGAATGCCAGCCCAGAACTGCTGACGTTACTCCGAGTGTGGCCCGACAATGCCCTATAAAGCTTCAGCTGGTTGACTCCCAACTCAACTCATGAGTATGCATGCTTTGCTTGCTATGCCTGCCAGAGGCTGCTCCACTTTCACCTGCTGTTATGTTAAAAGGTGGAAGATGCATATATTTCTTTCAGAAAGGGAGGAGTAGTTTCCATTTGCTGGTGTGTGAGATTCTCTGTAATGCAGCGCCATCGCTCTTCCCTCCTTTGTGCTGTAGGTGAAAAGTACGAGGTCCACGCCGGGACAGAGTGCACTCCGAGTGTTGTCGTCCATATCTGTGAGAGTGAAAACGAAGAGGAAGGTGCAGTTAAGCCGCCAAAACAGAAAATAGTTCAGACCAGGCGACCAGATAGTGTCCCAGCAGGGAAGAAATGAAAGCCCTGACTGCCCGTCGCCTGTGACCAGATCATTTGCTGCAGCAACAACTTCATCAGCTGTCTCTTGTTTTCTTGAGGACTGTTTTTAAAAAAAATAGTTGAAACTTGGGTGACTGCCTGATTAAAGAACATCAGTAAGGACTCCTTCATTTGTGGTGTTGAAGCTTTATTTCATTTCCATGCAGAATATTGAAGCTTCATCAGTATAAGTTGGCTGATAGAGGAATGAAAATGGTGTGTACATTGCTCCCCCCTCCTTCAAAAAGCTTCAAATCCATAATGCTGTTTATTCAGCTTCAGTGCTTAAACAGAGCTGAACTTCAGTACTTCCCAGATGTGGGGTATGTAAATATTGCTATTGTCTCCTACTGAAGTATTGTTATCACTGTTCTTGTATGTGCATGTGTGATTTTGTATGTTATTTTGAACAAATATTGACCACATAAAAGGGAAGTAAATACTCTGCCATCTGTGTTCTTCTAAAACTTCTTGCTAATTACATCGTGAGTGATTGGGATGACAGATACGAGGCATTCTTCTTCGCCCACATCTTCCCCTGCTGTGTCTCCCCCATTCTCTCTGCTCTCCTCGCCCACTCCACAACACTGCAGAGGTGAAATATATAATATTGCTTGCTTTTGAAGTGGAGAAGTTATAAACTTTGTGCCGTTTGTGTTTGCATGTCTTCTGTCTTTGTCCTCTCTAAGGTCAGTTTACTGACTGAAGCAAAAACCAAAAAAAAAGGTACGGGAAAGGCATGTCTGTGAGCACTTCAAACTTTATTTACAAGTTGAACCTACACAACGTTTCTCTGTTAAAAAGATAATTGTAATTCCTATCCATGCAAAATCATAGCAATTTAACATGAATGACTTTGACGAGAGGTGGCATGCTGAAACGTGTCCTACCAATTTTTACAATTGTCAAAGGTAACTCAAGTGTTGCCCGAGAAATTACAAGTTCACATTAAATTTTCAGAGCTAACGAACAGATTTTGTTGATAATGAATTACTTGCCACAATGTCACTTACTTTAATAATAAATAAACTTAGAGAAGAATATGTTCAAATTTCAAAAAGTTCGAAGTAAATTTATTACCAAAACACGTACAGTATGTGCTGACTGGTGGTGTAGTGGCATCCGCACCGGACTTTGAAGGGAGTGGTCCCGGGTTCGAATCCAGCCGGCTCCTTGCATGCTTACCATCCGTGCTGGGTTGAACATCGAGCTAGCAACACAGCCTCGTAAAAAAAGCACAGCTAAAGGAAGAGCAATATTGACACCCGATGTGCCACAAGCCGTGGAGAGGAACTAACTAATATACATTATATGTCACCATATACAACCCTGAGATTTGTTTTCTAGTGAACATTCACAGAGAGCTTGGCCTGGGTGGTAGGGTCCTTGATGGATGCTGCTTTCCTGCAACAGATTTGCTGTTGAGTAACTTCTAGTAAAAAAAACATAGACATTATTGCATTAGAGACAATGAACTGTTCCAAAAATTGCAACTAAATAACATACATAACAGTACAGAACTTAATGCTGAAATTTACTAAATTTATGTAATTTGAACATTAAGGAAATGAATTAATTTCTCAAAAATGATCAAGAGTTACGTTTACACTGCACTTTGAATATTTATTAATTTAGTTCTGATAGTGTCTCTATGTTTTTTTCTGAATGATTAAGTTAACTGCTTATTAATTAACCATGCTTTCCAGTTGGGTTATTCCTATAACAGATTTATGCCTTAGAAATAATTGCAAAAGATTTGTAAACCTTGATTCTAAGTATGTTTAGACACGACATCATATTCCAAACCAAGATTTCTGTCGATAATGAGCTAACCTTTAAATACAGAGTCTTAAATCAAAGTTCAAAGTAAATTTTGTTATCAGAGTACATATATGTCACGACATACTACCCTGAGATTCATTTTCCTGTGGGCATACTCAGCAAATTTATAGACCCTGCAACTATAACAGGATCAATGAAAGATCAACCAGAGTGCAGAATATGACAATCTGTGCAAAAGCAAATATAAATAAATAGCAATAAGTAACAAGGACATGAAATTATCAGGTAAAGAGCCCTTAAAGTGAGATCATTGGTTGTGGGTACATCTCAATGGATGGCAAGTGAGTGTAGTTATCCCCTTTTGTTCAAGAGCCTGATGGTTGAGGGGTAGTAACTGTTCTTGAACCTGGTGGTGTGAGGCCTGAGCCTCTTGTACCTTCTACCTGATAGCAACAGTGAGAAAGGCTCGTGGCCACTACTGTCAGTAGAAGGTACAAGAACGTCACCTCTGACCTTTAAATTATTATCAAGGTTTGAGGTTTTAACAAACACATTAAATGAGTAATTCTTTTGATGGCCAGATTGCACAAGGCAATGCAACCATAAATTTCATTCCCTTTATGCGGAGTCGAATTTGTTTGTCACAATTCCTGTATTATTCCACAGTAAGACTACTATTTGCACTAAGCAGAAGAAGAAAGCACCACATTCTCCTACATTCCTATATCTTGGGGAAAACTTACATTGCATTCCTATCCAAACTGATTTAATCATCAAGAAAATTGGCAGAGCCTGATCAGATGCCTACATGTAAAGGGGCCTTCATTGCAAAGCAAGCTGTGATAATCTGATTTGCTAATATTCAGCAAATCTACAGAACAGGATCTCTAAACAAGATCAATGAACAACGAACTGTGCAAATGCAAATATAAATAAATAGCAACAAATAACAAGATGATAGAGTCCTTAAAATGAGATCATTGGTTGTCGGAACACCAGAAATAGATTTTGAGTGTAGTTATCCTTTTTTGTTGAACAGCCTGATGGTTGAGGGGTAATAACAGTTCTTCAACCTGGTGGTGCGAGTCCTGAGGAGTTTGTACCTTCTACCTGATGGCAGCAGCGAGAAAAGAGCATGGCCTGGGTGGTGAGGATCTTTGATGATGGATGCTGCTTTTCTACGGCAACGTTTCATGTAGATGTGCCCAAAAGTTAGGAGGGGTCTTACCTGTGAAGTGCTGGACTGTATCTACTAGTTTTTGTAGGATTTTCCACTCAAAGGCATTGGTGTTCCCATACGGGGCTGTAATGCAGCCAGTCAATACACTTTCCACCCCTCACCTATAGAAGTTTGCCAAAGTTTTCGATGACATGCCAAACCTCTGCAAACTCCTAAGGAAGTAGAGGTGCTGTCGTGCTTTCTTTGCAAAAATAGTAATTGGAAGAAATCAATAGTAATAGTAATTGGGAGAAAAATTAACACGAGCTAATAAATGTCAATTGAATATTAGTGTATTTTGTCTTTCTCGGTTGCTTCTTGCAGAAAAATGTGTTTGTCAAAAACATTTGAATCAGTACATTCCACTACCTTAACTTGCCTCATGGTACATGACAGAGATGACAATGCTACAATAATGTAACAGTTCCTTTATCATAAAGCAACATAAAGAAATAAAAGTTTTAATCAATTTAACCCCACTCTTCCAAAGAGTCCCAAGAATGACAGACTACTCAGCAAAACTAAGAGTGCCACAGAGCACAACATAAGGAATACTCCTGCTGAGCACAATGATACAGAATCAGGGACACATAAAGATTATCGTTCTAATATTCCTGCGTTTTATCTGCTTTTGCTTGTACAAGCAACAGTAACCAACCGATATATCACAATAAAACTACCTCAGATATAATCTTCTTGTTGCTAGGTCCCCTAGGCTTTCAGGTGCCTATTATAGCCATTTACTGATTTCTAAAGTAGGAGAGTTCAGATATTTTTCTTTTAAACTGCTGTGGTCCAGTTTGTCTTCAGTCACGCAAATTTCCAACTGATAGCAGAAAGGAGGAGAATATGTTATTCTTTAAGTTTGGGGCAATACTACTAGACAGAGGATTTTTTAGAATGGGAATTGTCAAAATCATCAGGCAACAATTTAGGGATACATTGGAATCCATGATTTTTCTTAAGTAGCCATTCTGTGCAAAATGCAGCAATAGACGTTTCATAAACAGGAGAAAATCTGCCGATGCTGGAGATCCAAAGCAACACACACAAAATGCTGGAGGAACTCAGCAGGTCAGGCAGCATCTATGGAAAAGAGTAAAGCAGTCAGCGTTTCAGGCCGAGACCTTTCTTCGGGACTGATGGATGGTCTCAGTTGAAATGTCGACTGTTTACTCTTTTCCATAGATGCTGCCTGACCTGCTGAGTCCCTCCAGCATTTTGTGTGTGATGCAGTAACAGGAATTGTGCCAGTTAACATCTACAGCAGCAGAGGGCAGTATATCTGTGCATCTTAATAAACTTCCGCAAGTGCAGCACTGCCCCTTCTGAAGAAGATGAAAGAAAAAACACCTTTATGTTGAATAAATTCTGTTCTCCAGATTGCCATAAGGGGCAGTAGCATCCACAGTATGTGTTTGAAATGTAAACATTGTCATTGACATTTAAAATGGACAGGGATCTCTGTTAAATCATCCCCTTGCAGAAGGCTGGGTTCTGTTGGAGATACAGTTTGTGACAATATATCCCATTAGATGAACGACTAGAAATTACTATCTACTTATGTGTATTCCTCAGCTGTTTTGTAACAGGATATTTTGTGTGGGTGAGGAAGTATACAAAAATGTTAACATTTTTTGTATATTTGTGTATGAATATAAACATATATAAACACGAGAGATTCTACAGATGCTGGAGATCCAAAGTGACACACGCAAAATGTTGGAGGAACTCAGCAGGTCAGGCAGCATCTCTGCAAATGAATAGATAGCCAAATCGTTGACTACCTTTTTGTTTCCGTAGATGCTGCCTGACCTGCTGAGTTCCTCCAGCATTTTGTGTGTGTTTCTAAGCATCTATATATATGTATATATTTATATATATATATATATAGATAGATAGATAGATAATGTCTAAAATTTCAAATTGGGAACTAACTTCCATAGCCGTTCCTGTTCGGACCACTTAATGCTGTACTCATATGATTAGATGATATGTGATTTTTTTTAAATTTATTTATGATGATCACACATCATGGGGTATGTTTTTTTCAAGGTACTTTAGAAACTCATATATAAGTGATGGATGCTCAGGTGGAACAAATTTGTCCCATTCTCCCATTTTGAAAATATTCATGAGAATTAAGCATCACTATTTTCAAACTTCTCTACCAACCTAAAATGAAGTCTCTAAATTCCACATCTGACCATGTAAAAATATTGTGCGAATGTAAATATTAAGGAGAAAAATAAAATATTAATTGTATACTTTACATTTGCTATTCAGATTTAAGAGTGCCACAACCTTAAATGATTATTAATTGCTGAAAGTATAATGAAGTATCATAGCATTTTGAACTTTGTATACTAAAAACTCAAGTCTAAGTGCTTATATTGGAAGCACTTTTATGTCATTCTTATTGTTGCAGACACATACAAATCTTAATACTGGGGTCAGGACATTGATTTTAATGTATGGATTTTTGGCTGTGATCTGTCTATCATCATCCTCACACTGAGGCCAAGAGCAAATAATAATTCACCAAATCCATTGATTTAGCCTAATAGGGAGAAAAGTTTCAGTTTCATCATCTCTTATGCTTACCATGCGTGCATGTGTGCATGTCTGTTACAAAAAGATGGATTACTTTGAAGTTACGATCAGTGGCATAAAGAAGTGGTATGCGAGCTGCCTAGCATCACAACGCAGGCTCTAACCACCTCGACGAACAAACTGGATGTAATAGTTCCCACTTAAGCAATGAAATTTGAAAAAATAATGATGAAACTATAATAAAGATGTGATTTCATGCTGTAACTGACAAGTATTGTTTAGTTTTCAGAGTGCATGCAAGTATACATTTTCGCCCTCTTAATAAAGCTCTTAAGCGAAATTGCTTCAGTAATCTTTTGAATAATCAGTCACCTACTGCAGAATCCCCCTGGCTGACAGCTGAACATTGGTTTTAAATATATAAACAAATATGAACTCTGTAATCATTTGCAACTTGCCTGGGTTTTCTGAGAGTTTCATGTTACTAATAGCACAAATCTATTAACCTAATAGCAGTATAGTTTTTCATTTTGCAACAGTTTGTGTTTGGAAGAAACGAATATATGAAAAGTTTCAGATAGCAGTAGTTTGAGTGGATAATATGTTTGTGTAGCCTAAACCTGCAACACTAAGGAGTTCTATATCCCTTATCTTTCTCAGACAACAGCAGAAGCTTGCTATTACTACAAAGAGGTTATTGTATTTACATTAGATAATGTTTCTACAGTACAAGTCCCACTCATGTATAATAGATATTCCGCAATTTTAAAATGACCTTAGTGCTCCATAATAACTGTTCGTAGGTTTAAAGTTTTGAATAAAATTTAAAGCTGGATCTATGGCACATACTGTTTATTTATTTCTGATTTACCATAAATCTGAGTCTGTTCAGAATCAGAATCAGGTCTTAAGTCACCGGCATATGTTCTGAAATTTGTTGTCTTTTCAGCAGTAGGACAATGCAATAGATAATGATAGAGAAAACACATGAATTGCAGTGAGTTACATAAAATTATATATATTATGGAGATTCCTTTGTCAGAAGAACAGAGACCAGGTTCTGAGCGTGTGATAGGGACATCCGAATGGTTTGTTGCCACCCTGGTGCCAGGAATAGGGATGTCTTGGATTGTGTCCATGGCATTCCCAAGGGTGAGGATAAGCAACCAGAAGTCTTGGAACATATTGGCACCAATGACATCAGTAGACAAGGTGAGAAGGTCCTGAAGAAAGATTTTAGGGAGCTAGGTAGAAAGCTGAGAAATGGGACCACCAGGGTAGTAATCTCTAGATTGCTGCTTGTGCCAGGTGAATGCATGGCTGAGGAACTGGTGCAGGGGGCAGGGGTTCAGATTTATGGATCATTGGGATCTCTTCTGGGGCAGGTATGACTTGTACTAAAGGGACAGGTTACTCCTGAACCCGAGGGGGTCCAATATCCTTGCGGGCAGGTTGGCTAGAGATGTTTGGGTGGGTTTAAACTAACTTGGCAGGGGCTGGGAACCGGAGTGATAGTGCTTAAGATGAGGTAGTTGGGTTACAAGCAGAGAAAATGTGTAGTGAGATTCCTAGCAAGGAGAGGCTATCATAGTCAACAGGATGAGTTGCAATGTAAAAGGCAGACAAAATCGAAAAAGGTGAATACAGGACTAAAGATGTTATATTTAAAGTTAAATTGGATAGATATATGGACAGGAAAGGAATGGAGGGTTATGGGCTGAGTGCAGGTCGGTGGGACTAGGTGAGAGTAAGAGTTCGGCACGGACTAGAAGGGCCAAGATGGTCTGTTTCCATGCTGTAGTTGTTATATGGTTATATGGTTATATTTGAATGCGTGCAGTATATGGAATAAGGTCAATGAACTTGCAACACAGTTACAGATTAGTAAGTATGGTATTGTGGGCATCAGTGAACCATGCCTGAAAAATGATTATGACTCGGAGCTTGATGACCAAGGATACACATTGTATCAAAAGGACAGGAAGGAAGGCAGAGGCTGTATTGGTAAAAACTGAAATTAATTCATTAGACAGAGGTGACATAGGGTAAGAAGATATTGAATCGTTGTGGATAGAGCTAAGGAACTACAAGGGTAAAAAGACCCTGATGGGAGTTACATACAGACCCCAACAGAGTAGTAAGGATGTGGTCTACAAGTTACAACAGGAGATGGTAAATACATGCCAAAAGGGCAATGTTACAATAGTAGGCGTGATTTCAATATGCAAGTAGATTGGAAAAATCAAGTTGGTGCAGGATTCCAAGATGAGGAATTTCTAGAATGCATATTAGATGGTTTTTCTGAAAGTGACTTGGAAGGCACAGGATATATACATCCCAAAGAGGAAGAAGTATTCTAAAGGAAAGATAACACAACCATGGCCAACATGAGAAGTCAAAGCCAAAGAGAAGGCCTATTGCAGAGCAAAAATTAATGGGAAGTTCGGAGATTAGGAAGATTTTAAATACCAACAAAAGGCAACTAAAAAAGTCATTAAGAAGATAAAGATGGAATATGAAAGTAAGTTAGCCAATAGTACTAAAGAGGATACCAAAAGTTTCTTCAAATACATGAAATGTAGAAGAGAGGTGAAAGTAGATATCAGACTGCTGGAGAATGATGCTGAAGAGGTAGTAATGGAGGGACAGGGAAATGGAGGATGAACTGAATAAGTATTTTTCATCAGTCTTCACAGCTGAAGACACTAAAAGTATGGTAGAAGTTTCAGGTGTCAGAGGTCATGAAATGTGTGAAGTTACCATTACTAGAGGGAATGTTCTTGGGAAACTGAAAGATCTGAAGGTAGATAAGTCACCTGGACCAGATGGTGTACACCCTAGGGTTCTGAAAGAGGCAGCTGGAGTGATGTAGAGGCATTAGTAATGATCTTTCAAGAATCACTAGATTCTGGAATGGTTCAGGAAGACTAGAAAATTGAAAATGTCACTCCACTCTTCAAGAAGGAAGAGAGGAAGAAGAAAGGAAACTATAGGCTAGTTAGTCTGACTTCAGTGGTTAGGAAGATGTTGATTATTAAGGATGAGGTCTCAGGATACATGAAGGCAAAAGATAAAATAAGCCATAGTCAGCATCGTTTCCTGCAGGGAAAATCTTGCCTGGCAAATCTATTGGAATCCTTTGAAGAAATAACAAGCAGGATAGACAAAGGAGAATTGGTTGATGTGTGCTTGGATTTTCAGAAGGCCTTTGACAAAGTGCCACACATGAAGCTGCTTATTAAGCGCCAAGCCTGTGGTATTACAGGAAAGATTCTAGCACAGATAAAGCAGTGGCTGATTGGCAGGAGGCAAAGAGTGGGAATAAAGGGAGCCTTTTCTGGTTGGCTGCCAGGGACTGGTAGTGTTCCATAGGGGTCCGTTGGGACCAATTCTTTTTACATTATATGTCAAGGATTTGGATAATGCAATTGATGGCTTTGTTGCAAAGTGGAGGGGCAGGTAGTTTTGGGGAAATAGGGAGGCTACAGAAGGACTTAGACAGATTAGGAGAATGGGCAAGGAAGTAGCAGATGGAATAAAGTGTTGGGAAGTGTATGGTCATGCGCTTTGTTAGAAGAAATGAAAGGGTTGAATATTTTTTAAATGAAGAGAAAATACAAAAATCTGAGGCACAAAGGGATTTGGGAGGCCTTGTGCAGGATTCCCTAAGGGTTAATTAGCAGGTATTGTCTGTGGTGAGGAAGGCAAATGCAATATTAGCATTCATTTCAAGAGGACTAGAATATAAAAGCAAGGATGTAATGCTGAGACTTTATAAAGCACTGGTGAGGCCTCACTTGGAGTATTGTGAGCAAAGTTTGGCCCCCTATTTGAGAAAGGATGTGGTGAAACTGGTGAGGGTTTGAAGGATGGCCACCAAAATGATTCCAGCAATAAACGGTTTGTTATATGAAAAGTGTTTGATGGCACTGGACCTGTATTCACTGGAATTTAGAATGGGGGTGACCTAATTGAAACGTATTAAATGGTGGAAGGCCTTGATAGAGTGGATGTGGAGAGGATGTTTCCTATGGTGGAAGTGGCTAAGACCAGAGGACACAGTCTCAGAATAGAGGGGCGTCCTTTTAGAAACGAGATGAAGAGGGATTTCTTTAGCCAGAGACCGGTGAATCTGTGCAATTCGTTCCCACAGGGAGTTATGAAGGACAAGCCTTTATGTATATTTAAGGCAGAGGTTGATAGATTCTTGATTGGTTAGGATATGAAGGGATACGGGGGAGGGAGGAAGCAGGAAATTGGGGCTAAGAGGAAAAATGAATCATCCGTGATGAAATGACGGAGAAAATTCGATGGGCCACATGGCCTAATTCTGCTCTATAGCTTATGGTCTTAAATAGTTAAATAAGTCACGCAAAAACAGAAATTTTAAAAGTAGCGAGATAGTGTTCATGGGCTCAATGTCCATTCAGAAATTGGATGGCAGAGGGGAAGAAGCTGTTCCTGTATCATTCAGTGTGGGTCTCCAGGCTTCTGTACATCCATCCTGATAGTAGCAATGAGAACAAGGCATGACCTGGGTGGTGGGGGTCCTGAATGATGGATGCCGCCTTTCTGAGGCATCACTCCTTGAAGATATCTCGGATACTAGGAAGGCTAGATGTCCTAGATACTGTGATGGTGCTGACTAAGTTTATAACTCCCTGCCACTTATTTCAATTCTGTGCAGTAACCTGCTCCCCACTCCTCTCCATTCCAGCTAGAACGTTCTCCATGGCACATCTGTAGAAATTTGCGAGTGTCTTTGGTGACATACCAAATTTCCTCAAACTCCAAATGAACTGTAGCTGCTGTCATGCCTCCTTTAAAATTGCATCAATATGTTGGGTCCAGGATAGACCCTCAGATACGTTGGCAGCCTGGAACTTGAAATTGCTCACTCTTTCCACTTCTTACCCCTCTATGAGGACTGCTGAGTGTTCCACTACACCAGTCTGTTCCAGTTCAGTTACCATACTTGCCGGGAAGGCATTGAGACTTGGAAGAGGTACAGCCAGGTATTGTGAATTATTAATTGACCAAGTCTAATGACATTACAATAAGATACGCTTGTAGATTTGAACAAGCAACAGAGAAGATATCGGTGAAAATTCAGCACAACTAATTCCGGTGAGTTCTTGCCCTTGCTACAATCAATTTTGTTCATTGTAGTGAAAGAATTATCAAAATCTGGTGCAAAACCTCTGCTACTGGCATAGTACAAAATACGGACTGACATAACCGAACTGAAACATTGTGGTACAGATTGATTCTTAACACTTTTTTGATACTTTGTGCCAACAGTTATATGTTAAAAAAAGTGTCTCCACAGTACGAATACAAAGCCTGTAGTGTCACTGATCAGCAATTTCATAAAACAGATTTTATCAGCTTGCCACTGTAGATAATGTTACCACCATGCATTGTTAAATATGTTAATTCCTAAATGGTTATTTCTGCGCAGAAGCTAATTGATTCTTACAAAAAAAGACCTTTTTTCTGCTTGCAATATTTTTTTCTTTTTATGAATACAGTTGTTGACATTTAAACTCGAGCACAAAGGAAATATTTCTCCTTAGAAGGTCAGGACCAAAAAAAAGTGGTAGACAATCCTGACATTTTGAAAACAATATGGGTTTGATTTGTGGCAAGATAATGGTAAGGTTTTATCATGTTTCTTTAATTATTTTATGGAGATCAAATTGCTCGTTGTTGGCACTAGGTTTTATGATCAAATAAATTATTTTTTTAGCTAGTCTTCTGAGAGGAATATGTGTTGTTAATTTGTAAATAAAACCTATTTTCAAAGTCACTCCATGTCCTTTGGCTCCACCCCTTCCCCTCACTCACTACACCAGCATTTTAATGATACAATGCGATATGTTAGAAATTTTACAAGTATTTGATTCAAATCACAACTTTCACTAATAGCACCATTAATTTAGCAAGCCATCTCTAAAGCACTTCAAAGTATCATCAAACAATAATTGATGGGTGATATGCATAGGTATGGATGGGCATCCAGAAATAAGAGATCATATCTCATCTTGAAGGGGAGGTGCATCAAAGTTCAAGTGGAAATATAAAACAAAGCTAGTTATCGGTGTTAGAGACAATGACATGATGAATCTGTTGTCAAAAGCATTCTCAAGGAGCGATGTCTCTAAAAGGCAGCATCCATCATTAAGGACCCCCATCACCCAGGTCATGCCTTGTTCTTATTGCTACCATCAGGAAGGAGGTACAGAAGCCTGAAGGCACACACTCAGTGATTCAGGAACAGCTTCTTCCCCTCTGCCATCTGATTTCTGAATGGACATTGAACCCATGAACATTACCTCACTACTTTTTTATTTCTATTTCTGCACAACTTATTTAATTTAACTATTTAATATATTTATATTTACTGTAATTCATGTTTTTCTCTATTAATATGTATTGCATTGTACTGCTTCCACAAAGTCAACAAATTTCGCAACCTATGCCTGTGATATTAAACCTGATTCTGAAATCTTACTGACACGTACAAATCTTCCATGAAAGCGTTTTGTGATCCTTATTCTGTCTTGGCTTACAATGACTCCAGACTAATCAAAAAGATTAACTTTCAACCACACTCTGAAATTGTCCTTGAAGGCACAGTAGCCATTAGAGGTGGACGACAGATTGTAATCTTACCAACAGCATTCACATCCTGTGAGCTATAATGTAAAAGATATAATTAGTCAAAATGGCAAGTGTGAAAGGAAGAGGAACTTGAAAACTTTAAGTAACCAGAAGCCAGTGCTGGTCCACAAACTCCGTGATGGGTCAATGAGTGGACAGCCGAGTTTTAGATCTGGAGTTTACAGGTGTTGTATTGGACAAGCCGATGGGTGAAAAGTTACAGGTGAGTGTTTCAGCAGCAGATAAGCTGAGACTTCAAGACTTCTCAAGCACCTCAATTGTCTCTTTTCACATCTCTGGTGGCAGGGAGCCTCTGCTAATGGTATATTATGCATTTCCCAGTGAACGGGTGCATGGGCACATCTTGCAAGCTATTTTTGGATCTTTAAGTGGGAGGTCCAGTTTAAACAACCATGAAAATCAAAAGAAAGTTATGACAAGAATGCACTTGAATGATGTCAGGCAACATTTTGAAGGTAAAAATAACCATTCTTTGTGATGACTCTGATAAATGGTCCAATGCCGAAGTGTCTCAGAGTCAAGTGTAAAGCTGTTCTTCCCTTTGTGCTTTTTAAGTTCACATCTTGCACATTCGATTTCATATGCCATTAACCATTCTCAAACTGAGAAGCTGAAAAGGTCATGGCATGTGCGGTTCCAAATTTATCGCACTGACATTCACAAAGCAAACACAGTTTAAATTGCTTACCTCTGCACAGTTTTTCTTTGTGACTGAGGCAAGGTTGCTCTTGAAGTAAAGAAGATTCTGCTCAATGGAGTGCATTAAAACTGCATCTTTTTATAGATAACACATAAGCATAAGAGAGTCTGCAGATGCTGGAAATCCAAAGCAACGCGCACAAAATGCTGGAAGAACTCAGCAGGCCTGGCAGCATCTATGGAAAGGAATAAAAAGACAACATTTAAGGCCGTGACCCTCATCAGGGCTTCTATAGATTATTTTTATATACAGCAGATGCCTTCCTTGTTCCCTCTGACCTTAGATGCCTACAATTCATTTTGTTGCGGGAATCTGGTAGTTTGATGAACTACTCATACCTTGGTCAAGTAACTACTCTAGTGGAACCTTGACAGGTCTTATCAATGGGACGTTCAGTAGTTGGAATATTCTGTTCAGATTGTGTACACACTTTAGCTCCATATCCAAAGAGGCAAACATATGAGTCATAAAAAGGCTATTTCACCAAACTAAACCTTTCCTGAGAGCAAATGCCAACATGAAATCAGGTCGTGTGCTTTTTGATTCCACTACGTATATCAGTATTATATATCATTCAGAAACAATCCTGTCATTGTACCTACTGACTTGGATCTTTAATTTCCTGGCACCACCTGGTAGTAGCTTAGCTCAGTGAGTTCTGAACAAACACCCTCTTGACATGGCTAAGGGTCTATTCCACAGTGAACTATCAGGAAGCTATAAACCATCTGGTGGAGGAACTCAGTAAGTCGAGCCACATCACAACCCGAGTCTCAATCCGAAACGTCGACAGTTCCTTTCCACCCCCTCGAATGCTTCTCAACCCACTGATTTTCTCAGACAGATTCTTTCTTAATTATATGCAGACTGCATTCTCTCGTGTCTTTGTATGTGTGCTGTCAACCATATTTAAAAGAGATTGAAAATAGGAGTGTTAAAGGGAACCCCTAATTACCATTACTTATTTCCCAGATTTCAAAGTTCAAAGTTCATTGTAAACGTAGTAGCAAAGTACATAATCTGTCACCATATACAAACCTAAGATTCGTTTTCTTGGGGGCATAAACAAAAAATCTGTAGAATAATAACCATAACAGAATCAATGAAAGACTGTCCAACTTGGGCATTCAACCAGCGTGCAGAAGACAACAAACTGTAAATACAAAAAGAAATAAATAATAATAATAAATAAATAAGCAATAAATATGGAGAACATGAGATGAAGAGTCCTTGAAAGTGAGATCATTGGTTGTGGGAACAGGTCAATGATGGGGCAAGTGAAGTTACACACAGAAAATGCTGCAGGAACTCAGCAGGTCAGGCAGCATCTATGAAAAAGAGTAGACAGTCGATGTTTCGGGCCGAGACCCTTCAACATGAGTCCTAATGAAGGGTTTCGGCTGGAAACGTTGACTATACTCTTTTCCATAGATGCTGTCTGGCTGCTGAGTTCCTCCAGTATTTTGTGTGTGTTGCTTGGATTTCCAGCATCTGCAGATTTTCTCTTGAGTGAAGTTATCCCCTTAGGTTCAAGAGCCGGATGGTTGAGGGGTAATAGCTATCCCTGAACCCGGTGGTGTGAGTCCTGAGGTTCCTGTTCCTTCTTCCTGATGGCAGCAGTGAGAAGAGAGCACGTCCTGGGTGGTGGGGGTCCCTGATGACAGATGCTGCTTTCCTGCAACAGCATTTAATGGGGAGTGCTTTACCTGTGATGGACTGGGCCATACTTTTTGTAGGATTTTCCATTGAAGAGCAATGGTATTTCCATACTAGGTTCTGATGCAGCCAGTCAATATTCTCTCCACTACACGTCTATAGAAGTTATTCAAAGTTTTAGATGTCTTGCTGAGTCTCCACAAACTCCGAAGGAACATATCTACTGTTGATTATTTCAATGTGTAAGTTCCTGCCCTGTTCTTTTACAGAGAGCTAGTTCCAAGGTGTCGCTGAGTTGTGCCCTCCATTGAGTCACATAGAAAACATAGAAAAACATAGAAAATAGGGGCAGGAGTAGGCCATTCGGCCCTTCGAGCCTGCACCGCCATTTATTATGATCATGGCTGATCATCCAACTCAGATCCCTGCACCAGCCTTCCCTCCATACCCTCTGATCCCCCTAGCCACAAGGGCCATATCTAACTCCCTCTTAAATATAGCCAATGAACTGGCCTCAACTGTTTCCTGTGGCAGAGAATTCCACAGATTCACCACTCTCTGTGTGAAGAAGTTTTTCCTAATCTCAGTCCTAAAAGGCTTTGCCTTTATCCTCAAACTGTGACCCCTCGTTCTGGACTTCCCCAACATCGGGAACAATCTTCCTGCATCTAGCCTGTTCAATCCCTTTAGGATTTTATACGTTTCAATCAGATCCCCCCTCAATCTTCTAAATTCCAACGAGTACAAGCCCAGTTCATCCAGCCTTTCTTCATATGAAAGTCCTGCCATCCCAGGAATCAATCTGGTGAACCTTCTTTGTACTCCCTCTATGGCAAGGATGTCTTTCCTCAGATTAGGGGACCAAAACTGCACACAATACTCCAGGTGTGGTCTCACCAAGGCTTTGTACAACTGCAGTAGTACCTCCCTGCTCCTGTACTCGAATCCTCTTGCTATAAATGCCAGCATACCATTCGCCTTTTTCACCGCCTGCTGTACCTGCATGCCCACTTTCAATGACTGGTGTATAATGACACCCAGGTCTTGTTGCACCTCCCCTTTTCCTAATCGGCCACCATTCAGATAATAATCTGTTTTCCTATTTTTGCCACCAAAGTGGATAACTTCACATTTATCCACATTAAATTGCATCTGCCATGAATCTGCCCACTCACCCAACCTATCCAAGTCACCCTGCATCCTCCTAGCATCCTCCTCACAGTAAACACTGCCGCCCAGCTTCGTGTCATCCACAAACTTGGAGATGCTGCATTTAATTCCCTCATCCAAGTCATTAATATATATTGTAAACAGCTGGGGTCCCAGCACTGAGCCTTGTGGTACCCCACTAGTCACTGCCTGCCATTCTGAAAAGGTCCCGTTTATTCCCACTCTTTGCTTCCTGTCTGCTAACCAATTCTCTATCCTTACCCCCAATACCGTGTGCTTTAAGTTTGCACACTAATCTCCTGTGTGGGACCTTGTCAAAAGCCTTTTGAAAATCCAAATATACCACATCCACTGGTTCTCCCCTATCCACTCTACTAGTTACATCCTCAAAAAATTCTAGGAGATTCGTCAGACATGATTTTCCTTTCACAAATCCATGCTAACTTTGTCCGATGATTTCACCACTTTCCAAATGTGCTGTTATCACATCTTTGATAACAGACTCCAGCAGTTTCCCCACCACCGACGTTAGGCTAACCGGTCTATAATTCCCCGGTTTCTCTCTCCTTCCTTTTTTAAAAAGTGGGGTTACATTATCCACCCTCCAATCCTCAGGAACTAGTCCAGAATCTAACGAGTTTTGAAAAATTATCACTAATGCATCCACTATTTCTTGGGCTACTTCCTTAAGCACTCTGGGATGCAGACCATCTGGCCCTGGGGATTTATCTGCCTTCAATCCCTTCAATTTACCTAACACCACTTCCCTACTAACATGTATTTCGCTCAGTTCCTCCATCTCACTGGACCCTCTGTCCCCTACTATTTCTGGAAGATTATTTATGTCCTCCTTAGTGAAGACAGAACCAAAGTAATTATTCAATTGGTGTGCCATGTCCTTGCTCCCCATAATCAATTTACCTGTTTCTGTCTGCAGGGGACCTACATTTGTCTTTACCAGTCTTTTCCTTTTTACATATCTATAAAAGCTTTTACAGTCAGTTTTTATGTTCCCTGCCAGTTTTCTCTCATAATCTTTTTTCCCCTTCCTAATTAAGCCCTTTGTCCTCCTCTGCTGAACTCTGAATTTCTCTCAGTCCTCAGGTGAGCCACTTTTTCTGGCTAATTTGTATGCTTCTTCTTTGGAATTGATACTATCCCTAATTTCTCTTGTCAGCCACGGGTGCACTACCTTCCTTGATTTATTCTTTTGCCAAACTGGGATGAACAATTGTTGTAGTTCATCCATGCAATCTTTAAATGCTTGCCATTGCATATCCACCGTCAATCCTTTAAGTGTCATTTGCCAGTCTATCTTAGCTAATTCACGTCTCATACCTTCAAAGTTACCCCTCTTTAAGTTCAGAACCTTTGTTTCTGAATTAACTATGTCACTCTCCATCTTAATGAAGAATTCCACCATATTATGGTCACTCTTACCCAAGGGGCCTTTCAGGACAAGATTGCTAATTGACCCTTCCTCATTGCTCAAAACCCAGTCTAGAATAGCCTGCTCTCTAGTTGGTTCCTCAACATGTTGGTTCAAAAAACCATCCCGCATACATTCCAAGAAATCCTCTTCCTCAGCACCTTTACCAATTTGATTCACCCAATCTACATGTAGATTGAAGTCACCCATTATAACTGCTGTTCCTTTAAGATTTAGTTTTATAATCACAGTAAGATTTAGTTTTATAATCATTTTTTTATGTTCATAAGGACGGTTTTGGAGACAGAGAGAGGAGTTAGGGGTCAGAATAGGATTTATAAACAGGGATGTGGGGGAATTAGAGGTCAGCCTGGAGTCTAAGTCTCCACTCTGCGTTTAAAGACCAGCGACAAAGTGGGCCTGAGGTCAGCTCGTTGGCAGTAGTTCTGGAGTTCCATGCGGACAGGTGGAACAAGTTCCAATCCCCCCTGGGTTTACAAATCAGAGAGACTGGAGTTCAAGGCCTAGTGTTTGTGGTCCGGTCATTGGCGAGTCTGGAGGTTGGGGCCTAGTACTCGGTAATCAGCAATGTCCTGGAATCAATGCCAAGGATCAAGGTCAAATCAGAAGTCCGGAATTCGAGGCCCATTGGCCAGAGCCAAGACTACGAATCTCTGCAAGTCCACTGATGAGGTCGAATCCTGGTTAAGGCAGGACCCAATTCCATGGGAGTTTGGAGCTCTGTCCTGGGGTTAAAAGGCTATGTATGTGCATGGGTGGGAGGGAGGAACATGGCTCATCTTTGCTCTTGTTGTTTTGTTGCTTGGTGAGTTCTGTGTTCTTTTGCTGAGCATTGTAGGAAGGTTATGGTGAAACCAGAATATGTACTGACACTTGTAGAGTGCCCCCTGTACACCCTTGTGTGTGTTGGATGTCAGTGCAAATAACACACTTCACTGTAAGTTTCAATGTACACATGACAAACAAATTTCAGTCTTCACCAGAGATAAATGGTGAAGGCTGAGAACCCACAAACAAGAGAAAATCTGCAGATGCTAGAAATCCAAGCAACACTCAAAAAGTGCTGGAGGAGCTGGGTCCTGCCGAAGGGTGTCAGCCTGAAACATCGACTGTATTTTTCTCCATTGATGCTGCCTGGCCTGCTGAGTTCCTTCAGCATTTTGTGTGTTACTACCTCTCAGCCTTCAGGCTCTTGAACAAAAGGGGATAACTACGTTGAACTTCACTTGCCCCATCATTGAAATATTTCCACAAACAATGATCTCAGTTTCAAGGACACTTTATCTCATGTTCTCATTATTTATTGCTATTTATTTATATTTGCTTTTGCCAGTTTGTTGCCTTCTGCACTCTGGTTGTTCTTATAGTTATAGTTACTATGTTATAGTTACTTTTTTATAGACTTGTTGAGTATGCCTGCAGGAAAATGAATTTCAGGGCTGTGATAATAAATTTACTTTGAACTATGAATATGTACTTACTGTTGTGACTTCCCTAATACAAAAGTAAATGGTTAACAACACTTCGAAGCTCTGCTGGACAATAATCTCAATTGTTTGCAAACCTTTGAATGTCACCTTCACCTTTGAAGTGTGATAATTGTAGACATATTCAAAATAGTCCACATTATTTTATTCTATGTGCATCTCTACCCTCCCAGAGAGTTAGACCTGATTTGTCTAACAGTGCTTAAAATACAAGCCCCAGAAGGCCCCTATGGGGAATATAGTAATTGGAGATAACCGGCCTATTGCTAATTGCATTACCATGGCAACGTGTAGGACTTCGTGAATAAAACACGCGAAAGTTTTATGTCCTTAACAAAAGCCGCAGCCCTTTACTTCCATTACAAACAAACCATAAGCACTGATACTGATGTCATTATGCCAGACACCGTCTCTTAAAGTGAACACAACAACTCAACGACGGTGTTTGTGAATTATGTAGAACAGTTTCTATTATGAACAATGAATATCACTGGTCACCCCTTACCTTACCCTACATGCGCCACCTCCAGAATTCATTAAAACCAGCATTGTGTGTCTGTTTAGAGCTTGACTCAGGTCCTATGTGCCTTGGTTGGTGTAACAGCAGGCACCTCCAACTCATCCAGAGGTGTGTTGTGTTACGTACCCCGTAACTGGGTTGCCAAACCAGCAGAAATGGATCACTCAGTTGGAGTCTGGAGTACTAGAACTAAGAAAGTTTTATTAAAGAAACAAGCAACACAGTAATCGAAAGGATAATAAATGCAACAATTCAACAATGATAACCACACATGTGCACAGAATTAAGATAACAGCATCAATCAAGCTCTATCGTTGTCTAGGGGTAAATGACCAATTTCAAAATGACTCAAAGTTCAGTCCAGTTTGTAGTTCAGTTCGCAGTAATCGTTGCCATGGCGGTGGACAACGTGGGGGAAGAGAGAGATAGAATAGGAACAACTCATCATTCAGAACGGCTTCACTCACAGACCAGCAAGATGGCTCACAGACCAGCGAGATGGTTCACAAACAGCATTTGGGCAGGTCCTTGGTGATGTCACCTGAGGTCACCGACTGTGACCCCTCCTCCAGATGCGGTCGATCCTCTGCAGTGAACCCGGCACCCAGGCAAGGGCGGACACACACCGGGTTCCCGCTGATCGTACCTTTCCACCCTGGTCGTTGTCTGGCACTTCTCACCCACTCGTGAGAAGCGTACCGCTTCCAGGGTCTCGTTACCTCGGGTGGCGTGTGTGTCTGTCTTAGCGAACCTGTCCCTTTTTATCCCCCTGCTGGGGTATCGCCTGTCCATCACTTCAAACAGTTCAAAGGGGGGAGCCGCTCCAGACAGCTCTTCCTCCCACATCCCCTCATTACACATCCCCAGACGCTGCTCCATTGTTCCTTATCTCTCCTTCCCCTGAGGGCAGGTGGCAGACCAACTGCTGATGCCACTGATGCTAGCCCAGGCCAGCAAACATCTTAATTTTATGTGTATTCTCGTAACACTTCCCCCCTTTAAGGATTTTTACCGGGAGGTAAAAATTACAAACATGACTACATTATCTGATACATACACAATATACATCTTTAACAGTTATTTAGCTAATACAGAGAATTTGAAGCTGTCAATACCTTGACAGACAGTCATCACATTTTCTGTTCCTTTTACACGTGTTATTAATAATCCCTTAGACCAGGCTCCAACTCAGCAAACTTCATAGTGGCCAAAAACACTGATGAATTGCGACCAATGTAACCTCTCATTTGGTTTTGTCCCGGACCACAACAACAAGGGTCGTCCCATTCCGACTCAATTTTCCCTCGCAAGGGCTTAGTAGGAGGGGGACGGGTATTGACCGCAGAGTTATTGCAAAACTTCCTGCAGTACCCCACCATCTCCAAGAGCCTTCTGAGGGCCCTCTTGTCTGTCGGGGTTGGGAGGTCAGCGATAGCCTGCACTGTAGCTTGCATCACTGCCAGCTGCCCCTGTGTCACCACAATTCCCAGGTAAGTGACTCTCGTGTGGCCGAATTCATTTTTTCCAAGGCTCACTATCACGCTGGCTTCAGACAGCCGTGTTAAATTGCCAATACACACCTCTGTGTTCATCAGCCCTTTAGTCACTGAATTACTCAAAAAATATGGGTGTTGTTTACTTGGCTGCCCTATTGTAACCACAATCACCCAACGTCCCAGTTCTTTGCATTTCCTCGGGACAATCAAACACATGGGTGCGAGTCGTTTAATTACTCCTTCGGGGATTAAGGGAGAGACCTTATCAGTAGACCTGGCCAAAACAATAGCCTTCTCCCATCTGACCGATCCCATCCTAATCTTTTCAAAATGGTTTTTTCCTCTTATCAAGGGGCCCCTAGCTTCATTGATTTCCACGCTAACACCGACTAGGTTTGTTAGCATATCAAAAGCCGGTGACCGTCTCAGTTCGCGTCGGTCATGATCAATAACATTTTTCCCCCTGGGCAGCCGGTAACTCTCTTTCATGATTCCACCAACTGTTTCCTCCAGCACCGCAAAATGTCCACCGGGGGGTACCTCGTGGGCCATGTTAAAAACCTCATCCCCATAACTCTTTTGCACCACCCCCCACTCCTCATCTGCGGATGCTGTACTTGATTTCCCTTTCTTCCTTAGCACTTCCTCATCCGCACAATAGCCTACTAGTTCCCTTGTCAAGGCTGTGTCAGAGAGAGCTGTCTCGGCCAAAACCATCAGCCCCTCGTCTCGCTCCTGCGTCTGCACAAATTCTTTCCTGGCTACTGCTACGTCCGTCCCAGCTCCCTCACTACCTCTTATCTCACTACACCCTGTCTCATACAAGGTTGGCAGAAATGTTTCAGCCAAATTCACCATCGCGGGCGGGGCCTCCATGCTGGCAGGCTGACCCGTCAATCTCACGACTGGGAACACGATCCCTCCGGCGATGTCATTACCGAGCAAGACTTCCACGTCTTTCATCGGTAATTCGGACCTCACCCCAATCGTGACTAGTCCAGAGACCAGGTTGCTCTGTAAATGTATCTGGTGCAAAGGGACTGACTCTGTCCCTTCCCCAACACCTTTGACCTCTACCTCCCCAGTCTGGGTCTCTGAGCTAAACTCTAATACACTCTTCAGTATTAGTGACTGACACGCTCCCGTGTCTCTCCAGATCCGCACTGGAACTGGTTTTAACCCCTCCTTCACTGACACCAGTCCGGCCGAGATAAACCTCTCGCGCCCTTCCTGGACTTTTTCAGACCTGTCCTTCCCTAGCGGTTCGCTTAACAGCTCGATACAGCCATTCAAAATTTCCGCTTTTCCTTTCCCCGTCTCCTTCCTTGGGGCAAAGCACCTGGACGCAAAGTGTCCGACTTTCCCACAATTATAACAGACGACCCCAGGAGACTTCCTACCAGACTGCTCCCGGTCTACCTTATCCTTTTCACTAGTCCCCGGCTTACTTTCTGACTTTTCCGGCGGACTCTCCCCGCCGTCCTGACTACCCTTCTGGTAGCCTTTACTCGGGGCAACCTTCATTTTATGCGTCAACGCATACTCATCCGCTAACTTAGCAGTTGCGGCTAACGTGGCTGCCTCTTTCTCATCGAGGTAGGGTCTCATACCCTCAGGGACACAACCTTTAAACTGCTCAATCAGAACCAGTTGCAGCAGTCTGTCATAATCCCCCTCTACCCCTTTCGAGGCGCACCAACGCTCACAATATGTTTGCATCTCACGAGCAAACTCCAAATACGTGCGGTCCCACCGCTTCCTCGCATTCCGGAACCTCTGCCGGTATGCCTCCGGGACCAACTCATAAATCCTGAGGATGGCCTCCTTCACCACCTCATACTTCTGGGCATCTTCCGCGGATAAGGCGGAGTAAGCTTGTTGGGCCTTCCCTTTCAGTACACTCTGAAGTAAGACAACCCACTTATCCCTCGGCCATTCCTGACTTATAGCTACTTTTTCGAAGTGGAGAAAGTACCGATCCACATCGGTATCGTCAAATGGGGGAACCAGCCTAACCTCCTGGGTCGCCCGGAACCCTCCACCTTGGTTCGGCACGAGCCCCTGCTCGGCCCTTATCTTTAACTTCTCCAGCTCAAATTCCCTTTCCCTCTGTTTCTCCTCTCTCTCCAACTGTCTGTCCCTCTCTCTCTCTTCCCTCTCCAACCGTCTTTCCCTCTCTCTCTCTTCTCTCTCCAACTGTCTTTCTCTCTCTTGCCTTTCTACCTCTTTCTCTCTCTCCCGCCTTTCTAACTCTCTCTCTTTCTCCTGCCTTTCTAACTCTCTCTCTTTCTCCTGCCTTTCTAACTCTCTCTCTTTCTCCTGCCTTTCTAACTCTCTCTCTTTCTCCTGCCTTTCTAACTCTCTCTCTTTCTCCTGCCTTTCTAACTGCCGTACCCGGAACTCGTGCTCGAGTCTCAGTTTTTCAAGCTGTACCTGTACCGCGTCTCCAGCAGGTTTTTCAATAGACACCTCCCCCAGCTCACCTTGGGGAAACACACCTTTAGATACATAGTGCTCTACAATAGCTCTGTGTATCTCCTCTCTCCTCATTGTCGACTTCACCTTAGCAAGATTCACCCGTTTTGCCACAGCTATCAATTCCGATTTCCTGGCATCCTCTAATGCCTCCAAGGTCGGCGCCTTTATAAATTCCTCAACCTCCATTTCTGCTGTTTGTCTTTTCTTTCTTTCGGGAATTTTAACCCAATCAATTTACTCCGTCCCAAATTTAGCGTTCAAAATCGCGGACGAGAACCCCACTTATGTTACGTACCCCGTAACTGGGTTGCCAAACCAGCAGAAATGGATCACTCAGTTGGAGTCTGGAGTACTAGAACTAAGAAAGTTTTATTAAAGAAACAAGCAACACAGTAATCGAAAGGATAATAAATGCAACAATTCAACAATGATAACCACACATGTGCACAGAATTAAGATAACAGCATCAATCAAGCTCTATCGTTGTCTAGGGGTAAATGACCAATTTCAAAATGACTCAAAGTTCAGTCCAGTTTGTAGTTCAGTTCGCAGTAATCGTTGCCATGGCGGTGGACAACGTGGGGGAAGAGAGAGATAGAATAGGAACAACTCATCATTCAGAACGGCTTCACTCACAGACCAGCAAGATGGCTCACAGACCAGCGAGATGGTTCACAAACAGCATTTGGGCAGGTCCTTGGTGATGTCACCTGAGGTCACCGACTGTGACCCCTCCTCCAGATGCGATCGATCCTCTGCAGTGAACCCGGCACCCAGGCAAGGGCGGACACACACCGGGTTCCCGCTGATCGTACCTTTCCACCCACTCGTGAGAAGCGTACCGCTTCCAGGGTCTCGTTACCTCGGGTGGCGTGTGTGTGTCTTAGCGAACCTGTCCCTTTTTATCCCCCTGCTGGGGTATCGCCTGTCCATCACTTCAAACAGTTCAAAGGGGGGAGCCGCTCCAGACAGCTCTTCCTCCCACATCCCCTCATTACACATCCCCAGACGCTGCTCCATTGTTCCTTATCTCTCCTTCCCCTGAGGGCAGGTGGCAGACCAACTGCTGATGCCACTGATGCTAGCCCAGGCCAGCAAACATCTTAATTTTATGTGTATTCTCGTAACAGTTGGTACACACACATGGTCATGTCGTGATGCAGGGTATATGATAGTGGAACCATCCAAGTCTCGGTGGGCCAGTTTAAGGCGATCTACAGAAATGCATTCAGGTTTACTCTTCCCATCTACAATAAAAGTCTTTTGCAAAACAGGCCATTGTAAGGGGCTTAAGGGGATATTGATGTGTTAAGTTAAGGCATCTGTTCGTCTTGCAAGACCATGGATCTGCGCCTGGAAAGTCTTCACTCTCCAGGGCGCAGGCCTGGGCAAGGTTGTATGAAAGACCGGCAGTTGCCCATGTTGCAAGTCTCCCCTCACCAAGGGAAGGGCAAGGGCCAAAACATAAAATACAAAATACTCTGCTGATGCTGGGGTTGAAACAACACTCACAACACGCTGGAGGAACTCAGCGGGTCGGGCAGCATCCATGGAAACGACCAGTCAACGTTTCAGGCCGGAACCCTTCATCAGGGCCGATACAGCTTGGCACCAGTGTCGTCACAGAGCACTGTGAGGTTAAGTACCTTGCTCAAGGACACGACACACTGCCTCGGCTGGGGCTCAAACTCATGACCTCCAGGTCGCTAGTCGAATGCCTTAACCACTTGGCCACGTGCCCACATGTGTATCACTGAAGAATAAAATGAACATGGTAGAAAGTAGGTCAACTGGAACCCAAGAGTGCAGTGCACCATGCTGGGAGGTAGGAACAGGTGGAAAAGAATTGAGCTGACTGAGGAGATCGGAATGCTGCTGAGGCATTGACCTAAGGGTCGTGGCGTCAAGAATAAAACGGCTGCTGGTACACCAACTCAGCTGGGGAGGACTGCATGTCCTGTTTTGGAACTGTCTTAAGCCCCAGCTGGACGCACGAGAGACCATCGTCCTACGTGTCACGGAACGAGACTGAAGTTTATCCTGGAACAATAGCATAACCTGTTCCTGAACCCAGATTCAATCCTGACTTCTCGTGCTGCCCGTTGAAGTCTCCATCTTCTCCCTGCAGCAATGGAGATTTCCCCCGTTTGCTCTGTACCTGTCTCCCAGTCCTAGGTCAGGCAAGTTGGTAGGTTAATCAACCATTTTAAATTGCCTCCTGTATAAGTAGATGATAGAATTCAGAATCAGGTTTATTATCACCGGCGTATGTTGTGAAATATGTTGCCTTTGAGGCAGCAGTACAAAGCCGTACACAGCAATAGAAAAAAAACATGAATTGCAGTAAGTTTAAATATGTAATGAGGTAGTGTTCATGGGTTCAATGTCCATTCAGAAATTGGATGGCAGAGGGGAAAACGCTGTAACTGAATCACTGAGTGTGTGCCTTCACACATTTATACCTCCTTCCTGATGGTAGCAATGAAAAGAGAGTATCACCTGGGGGATGGTGGTCCCTAATGATGAATGCTGCCTTTTTGAGGCATTTCTCCTTGAAGATGCCCTAGATACTACATCCAGGGAATGTGGAGAGATGTTGTTACAGGGAACATTACTGGGTAAACTGGAATGTTCTGGGGGCTGGCATAGACTGTATGGACCAAATGGCGTCCGTCTCTGTCTCTCTCTCTCTCTCTCCTCTCCCTCTTTCTCTCCCTCTCCCTCTCCCTCTCCCTCTCCCTCCCTCCCTCTCTCCCTCTCCCTCCCTCCCTCTCTCCCTCTCTCCCTCCCTCCCTCTCTCCCTCCCTCCCTCTCTCCCTCTCCCTCCCTCCCTCCCTCTCTCTCTCTCTCTCTCTCTCTCTCTCTCTCATAGGAAACATGGAATAAATTATTATGTTAACAAAATGACCTGATTTGCCACTGCTTTTACGGGACAAATGCGGTGTTCACTGACTATGGTCAGTTACCTGACTCCGTTTTAATGATTCTAGAGCTCACTGTTATATAACTGTGTCTTGCTAAAGCAAGACCCCCAGGTTGTGATGCTTCTGAGGTTGAGAGAGTGGGACTGCCCCAGTGCAAATGGTTTTTGCACTTTAAAAACTCTCCCGCACAGCTTTCCTGTCATCGTCGGACACGATGGGCAACCACCATAGCTGAATTGTTTAATAATCCTTGGTTCTGTCAAGCTCCTCTTCAAAGTGAATTGAGTATGTTCAGGTTGCTGTGGCAACAAAGGCACTCTGGTTAATTCTCTCTTATCGTTGAACATCAGATAATGAGAGAATCCACAGTACAGTGATAGGTTTCTAATTGAATTTCCCTTGTGTGCTTTGGCAACGAATCACTATGTGCACATTAACATTGGTGTTAGTCTTTCTGTAATGGTGCTGCAATCTTTATTTCGAATTCTACCCTGGTTCTGCACCCACTTCAATGTAACTACAATCAATTATAAGAACATAGAACAGTTGAGGCAGAGTATAGTGTTCATATGAAATCACAGGAGAACGTGAAAGTAAATATAGCAGACCCCAAATATGAGTGACATTAAAATAATCCTTTGCAAACTAACTGTGGTAAAAACACGAGATTCTGCAGAGCAACAAACACAATGTGCTAGAGAAACTCAGCAGGGCAGGCTGCATGTATGGAGAGCGATAAACAATCGACATTTCATTAGAATATTCAAAAAGCATAATTTTGTAAGGGACTATAACATTAAGGAGAATATACCGCGTGAGTTCCCTACTATTAACCGAGGGGTCCATACACCCCAGGTATTCTGTATGTTTTGATCTCCTGAAATTGAAATTATATCCATCTGCACCAGTGCTAACAAAAATGAAATAAACAGGCTTTTTATTAAATTAGATTAATTTCTATTGGTTTCAGAAGAGTGGCTTGGCTTTCAAACTAAAAATGCTGGTCACCACCAGGGGTAAACCCACGTTAGCAGGGTGCTTCTGTGGTACAGTTTGTTGGATCAGAAGGTAGCAGATTAATTACAAATTGTAGCATTTTGGTGAACTTGAATTATGCCCATTCTGTCATCTCAACAACATGTAGATCCAAGTCACAGCCAACTCCTAACTATGAGGCTTTTTATATGTATTCACAGGTTATACTGCGTATTCTACATTTTATCCTGTTGAAAATGGCATAGGAGATCACGGTCTTTCCATGACAATGTTTGTTTTTAGCAAACTTTTCTACCGAAGTGGTTTGCTATTGCCTTCTTCTGGGTAGTGTCTTTACAAGATGGGTGACCCCAGCCATTATCATTCAGAGATTGCCTGCCTGGCGTCAGTGGTCGCATAAACAGGACTTGTAATATGCACCAGTTGCTCCTACGACCATCCACCACCAGCTCCCATGGCTTCACGTGACCCTGATCGGGGGCTAAGCAGGTGCTACACCTTGCCGAAGGATGACCTGCAGGCTAGCGGAGGGAAGGAGTGTCTTACATCTCCTTTGGTAGAGACGTATCTCCACCCCACCACCCAGGCAAAGACACAGAACGTAACGGACTAACCCTGTTGTAAAATCCATTATTTCATCAATTTTAGGTATTTTATATTTTCTTAAGCTGCTAGACTCCTCCATCTTTTCATCCTATCCATTTTCTTCCATTCAAGGTATAATCGATGGTTCTCTGTTTATGTGCGAATTGATTCTAGACTTCCTAACCGAATCTGTGCAGGTCGGAAATATAATCTCCACCTCGCTGACAATCAACACTGGTGCACCTCAGAGATGTGTGCTTAGCCCACTGCTCTACTCTCTCTACACCCATGACTGTGTGGCTAGGCGCAGCTCAAATGCCATCTATAAATTTGCTGATGATACGACTGTAGTTGGCAGAATTTCAAATGGTGACAGGAGAGCGGACAGGAGCAAGATATATCAGCAGGCTGTGTGGTGTCACAGCAACAACCTTGCACTCAAACTCAGTAAGCCCAAAAAACTGATTGTGGACTTCGGAAAGCGTAAGACGAGGGAAAACACACCAGTGTTCATAGAGGGATCAGAAGTGAAAAGAGTTTTTCTATTATTAAGTATTGCTTTGTACTGCTGCTGCAAAGACAGCAAAATTTCACAACACACAGTATGCTAGTGATAATAAACCTGATTCTAATGTCGTCTTTCTTTGATTCTATTACGGTTATTATTCTAGAGATACACTTAAAAACTTCTATAGATGTACCGTGGAGAGCACCCTGACAGGGTGCATCACTGTCTAGTATGGGGTGCGGGGGGCTACTGCGCAGGACCAGAAGAAGCTGCAGAGGGTTGTAAATTCAGATGTCTCCATCTTGGGCACTAGCCTACAAAGTACCCAGGACATCTTCAAGGAGCGGTGTCTCAGAAAGACAGCGTCCATTATTAAGGACCCCCAGCACCCAGGGCATGCCCTTTTCTCACTGTTACCATCAGGTTGGAGGTACAGAAGCCTGAAGGCACACACTCAGCGATTCAGGAACAGCTTCTTCCCCTCTGCCATCCGATTCCTAAATGGGTATTAAACCCTTGAATATTATCACTTTTTAATATATATTATTTCTGTTTTTGCATGATTTTTAATCTATTTCAGAAGGCCTTTGACAAGGTGCCGCACATGAGGCTGCTTAGCAAGATGGGAGCCCATGGAATTACAGGGAAGTTACCAGCATGGGTGGAGCATTGGCTGATCAACAGAAAACAGAGAGTGGGAATAAAGGGATCCTATTCTGGCTAGCTGCCAGTTACCAGTGGATTTCCACAGGGGTTGGTGCTGGGACTGCTGCTTCTTATGATGTATGACAATGGTTTGGACTATAGTATTAATGGATCTGTGGCTAAATTTGCCGATGATGCAAAGATAGGTGGAGGAGCAGGTAGTGTTGAGGAAACAGAGCGCCTGCAGGGAGACTTAGATGGTTTAGGGGAATGGGCAAAGAAGTGGTAAATGAAATACAATGTTGGAAAGTGTATGGTCACGCACTTTGGTGGTAGAAATTGTCACAACCACGGATTCAGCAGCACAGCAGATTCAGCAATTGCACTCATGAATATGCACATGCCCCCTAATTATTATTTCATTGCGGTCGTACTTAACTCCATTCATTCCGTCATAGTGTTTATCGAAACTTGAACCCAAGACATAGCTACACTTCGTTATCTGCATTCCGCCTTGCCTGAGAAATTGGGCTGTCGAATCAACTAACTCTGAAGACTAACGGTGTTCATTTTATTCTTAGTTGTTCCTTTCAGCCGCAGAGCAGGCTTCGTTTTCCATTTGAGTGTTTTAGTCAATGATCCTGTTTGCCCTAGCATTTATTGTTTTCTTTTTCCCTTTAACATCTTTTGCATTAAAGACTGTGAAATGTTGACCCACTTTAGTGTCTCTCACTCCGCACTTGGGGCCAGATCCGCACCAGGTGACAGAAATAAACAGGCAGACTATTATTTAGATGGGGAGAGAATTCAAAATGCATAGATGCAAAAGGACTTGGGAGTCCTTGTGTAGGATACCCTAAAGGTTAACCTCCAGGTTGAATCAGTGGTGAAGAAGGCGAATGCAATGTTGGCATTCATTTCTAGAGGTATAGAATATAAGAGCAGGGATGTGATGTTGAGGCTCTATAGGCACTCGTGAGACCACACTTGGAGTATTGTGTGCAGTTTTGGGCTCCCTATCTTAGAAGGGATATACTGACATTGGAAAAGGTTCAGAGAAGATTCACAAGAATGTTCCCAGGAATGAAAGGGTTACTGTATGAGGACCATCTGGCAGCTCTTGGGCTGTATTCCCTGAAGTTCAGGAGAATGAGGGGGGATCTCACAGAAACACTCAGAATGTTAAAAGGCCTGAACAGATTAGATATGGCAAAGTTATTTCCCATGGTAGGGGATTCTAGGACAAGAGGGCATGACTTCAGGATTGAAGGATGTCCATTTAGAACTGAGATGTGGAGAAATTACTTTAGTCAGAGGGTGGTAAATCTGGAATTTGTTGCCATGAGCAGCTGTGGAGGCCAAGTCATTGTGTGTATTTAAGGCAGAGATAGATAGGTTCTTGATTAGCCTGGGCATCAAAGGGTATGGGGAGAAGGCAGAGGAGTGGGGATGACTAGAAGATTTTGATCAGCCCATGATTGAATGGCGGAGCAGACTTGATGGGTCTGTTCCTGTATCTTATGGTCTTATATTATGTATTGGTTTGAACTGCTGCTGCTAAGTTGACACATTTCACGACACATGCCAGAGAAAATAAACCTAATTCTGATTCTGAGATTTATTGAATATGTGTGCAAGAAAATAATTCTTAAGATTGTATATAGTGACATATATGTACTTTGATAATAAGTTTTCTTTGAACTTTGCTGTCGTTTACTGGCGTTATATTCTATCCGCTGTGTTTTTACTCATTCTGATGTCTTATCAATAGCTCAAACAAGCCTCTTCCTCTGGTGTATCAGAGTTCATTTGCAATGACCAGGGTCTTGAAGATAATTGTCAACAGCTTCTTGACCAGGGTCTTGAAGATAATTGTCAACAGCTTCAATGTTTACCTGTTTAAAGCAAAAACTGTATGGATATATTGTGAAACATGGCAATTCACTGCCTGTCGGAGTAATCGGCTGCTGGGAATCCTCACAGATGATTTAGAAGCCTGGACTAAGAGATATAAAGTCTGAACTACTACTATGATAAGATCCTTTTGAAAGGTCTCTGCCCAAAATGTTGACTCTTCTTCCTTTCCTTAGATGCTGTCAGACCTGCTGAGCTCCTTGAGCATTTTGTATGTGTTACTCTGGATCATCGGCTTCTGCAGAATCTCTTGTGTTTGTGAACTTCCACTGGATGTTTCTCATGCTTTAAGCTTTCTGGCTAAAATTGAACCCTTTTTGTATTCTTGTTAACACCTGAGGTAAAAATATGAAACAGTTAAAGGCCAAAAAAATCTACTCAATGTATCCCATAAAACCTGTTGACTACAAGCTAACACAGGACTGATCCTTTAAAAACAAGTCATCACTGTGTGCACGTTCATGCTAGTAATATTTTAAATTAGAAATTACATTTATTTTGGAAGAATATGAAGTGATTTGAATCTGATCTTGTTTGCACAGTACCATGCCCCAATTCATTTCATGTACCAGGTGATATTAAATTACCAGTTTCCTAGATGAATGACTGCCACACCAAAAAAAAGAAAGAACATAAAGATTCTGTTAAGCATCTAAATTGGTTATAATTCTGCTGTGTACTTTGGCGCATGTCTACCACAGGAAATAATGGCACGCTGTTAAATGATGGGATTTTATTTCATCTGAGATGGAATATTAAGCTGCAATGTAAACTGGGCTGAGGTACACAGTTATTACTTTGCAATCTGTGTCACCGACTGCTTGTTGTGAAATTAATTCAGCTCTTTGATCCATTTTCTGATCGGTTAGCTGAATGTGTGAATTCTTCTTCCTTCTTCAGGGTTTAATCGGGCCTGATGCCATTCCCATTAATTCTCTCTTGCTTGCACAGGCCTCTTTCCAAAATAAAGCATACTCGTTTCTTCTTTTCCTGCAGATAGAAATGATTTGCTTGAATTTCTTCCAATCTAGGTTACGGCATTTGGTATTCACAACGTGGTATGCTCTACGCTGGAGAAACATGATGCATATTAGGTGACCACTTTGTAGAGTGCCTGTGCTCAGTGGATAGGTATGACTCAGTGCTCCATATTGCCTGACACATTAATTCTCCGCCACTCAAACAAGGACACCGATCATCCAGGCTATGCAGTCTTCTCACTACTCCCATCGGGCAGGAAGTACAGGAACCTGGGGTCCCACGCCACCAGGTTCATGAACAGTTATTACCCTACAACCATCAGGCTCCTGAACCAGTGTGGATAACTTCACTCACCTCAACTCTGAACTCCTTCCACAACATACAGACTCATTTTCAAGGACTCTACAACGCATGCCTCTCGGTGTTATTTTCTTTTATTTGAACAATGCGTCTTCTTTTCCACATTGATTGCTTGTCAGTCTTTATGTATATTTTTTCATACACAGTACTGTGCAAAAGTCTTAGGCACACATATATAGCTAGGGTGCCTCATTTTTGCACGATACTAGATTTGCCAATGTGGAGCAGAGAGTAAAGTTGTAAAGCCGGCCGAAGCAAAGCGTGTTGGGAATGGCGAGGGTGGAGCACCACGGGAGGGGTGTGGGCAGGTGGTAGAGAAGGAGTGCCAGGGACAGGGGTGGCACAGGTGCAGACACACCCAGCCCTGAGACACCAGGGAAAGTCATTTGATTCCAAACAATTGGTTTATTGATCATTACAGAATGCCTCTCTGGTGCTATTGTAATTCTTTATTTTCCTGTAAATGCCTGCAAGAAAAGTATAAAATATACAATGACATATACATACCTTACTTTGATTTTGACTTGAATTCAGGAAGCGTGGTGACATTCCCCATATGCATGAGTTAGTGCCCTGTGCGGAAATGGCTAAATCTTTCTAGGAAACAATGCTGTAGGTCTCTGGAGGTCTCAGGGAGCTAGAGCTGTCATCTGCCAAAGAACAATCTTGGGGTTACAATACCACAGTTGTTGTTTCGCATGGCATGGCGGGGGAGGGGGCAGGCGTGAGTCTGCCTGTTTGGGATCTGGGGGTTGGATCAGTCTTCATCTGGCATCTCATCCGCAGCCGTTCCAACATGGGTGGCTCTGAGCTGGTGTTGCCTGATGGAGCCCTTGAAGCACGCAAGCCTCCATGTGACGTCAACTCGTTGATCCAGGTTATGGAGGAAGGCCTAGCACTGCTGTCGCTGTTGCTGTGAAAGTCCTAGTGACTCTGAGCAGTTTTACGTTTTCCCCTCTGGACATTCTCGAGAAGTGGCAGAATGACTGGGACGCGACTAACTTGTCAAATAGTGGTTGCCGTCACACTGCTTCTGGATCCATTAACTTCTCAACTGCATCCAAATAACTCGGGCACAAGCGGCAAATTTATGTTTCCTGGATAAAGTAGATAAGAAAAGCCCTATTCATTTGGCAGTGAAGCCAGTAATTAGAAGGCATTGACTAAATATAAATGGGAGAAGCAATGGGTGATTATTCAGTAACTGTCATTGGAAGTATTAGTGGGTGGTCTTAACAGGAATGTTACTCATGGATTCTGTTGTAACTCAGTTTCAAGGTTTAGAAATGAGTAATTCTTTACTGAATACAGAGCCTGAAGGTATTGGAAGTCCCAGAATAAATTGCCAAGCTCTTCCGGACAGTAATCAAAGCATTTTAATTACAAAAAGCATGGACTATTTTTTGATTCTTCATAATCACTGGTCGAGAATCAGAATCGGATTTATTATCACGGACATATGTGGAAAAGACGAAGGGTTCCGGCCCGAAACATAAACTGATCGTTTCCACGGCTGCTGCCCGACCTGCTGAGTTCCTCCAGCGTGTTGTGAGTGTGGTAAATTTTGTTGTTTTGCAACAGCAGTACAGTGCAATTCTTAAAAATTACTGTAAGTTACAATAAGAAATATTTTTAAAAATAAATTAATAGTGAAATAGAGAGCAAATTTGTGAGGTTCATGCATTCATGGGCCGTTTTATGGCGGAGGGGGAGATACAGTTCCTAAGACAAAAAGGCCATCTTTTCCATTGGATTCAACACCAAGCATATTTCCATTCTCTCATGCCAAGTTAATGTAGAATGCAGAACAGTACAGGTCCTTTGGTCCAAGATATTGTGCCAACCTTTCAAGCTGCTCCAAGATCAATCTAACGCTTCCTTCCTGCAGAGCCCTCTTTTTCTCTTTCAACCATCTGCTTATCTAAGAGTTTCTTAAATCCCCTGGCAGTGCGTTCCACACACTGGTCACTCTCTATGTAAGAGACCTATCTTTGACATCCCCCCTACACATTCTTCCAGTCACTTGAAAATGATGTCCTCTCATATTAACCATTTCCATCCTGGGTCAAAGGCGCTGGCTGTCTGCTCTATCTATGCCTGTTATCATTTTATACCCCTCTATCAAGTGTTACATACTTCATGGATAGCTTGTGATTGTCTTATGAGGATGATGTAATGGTCTTGCGGAGGTCACATGATGTAATTTTCCTGCTGATGTGAGGTCATGTGATGACCTGTTCTCACCAGGTATATAAGTGTAGACCCCTGGTGACACAGTTAGTTTTCAGTTAGATCGTCCGTCAAATACCCCGCTATGCTGCTTATTAATCTCATGATGCAGTATAGTTTTAAAATGGACTTTTACTTTCTATTGTAAGGTACAGAAGTGTTGGGCAAGCAGTTTCACCAATAGCTGCCAGGTTTGTTGATGTACCTTTTCAGTAATATTGGAGAGTGAAGACGGGAACCTGAAGGAGTCGTTCGACGGTTTTGGAGGGAATCGACCATTATTGAATTTGTTCAAGTAAGATTGATCTGCATGAGATAACCTCTGCTAAAAGCAGCAGAAAAGGTTGTGCAGTATGTAGTCTATGGAGGAAAAAGGTCAGTGCCTTTAAACCGTTTTATTTCCGTCATCGTGAGTCCTGTGGACAAGGCAGGTTCCGGCTGGGATCGGCAGTAACGTCGAGTCTTCGAGGAATTCTTTACTTCAGGAAAGTCTCTCCTAATTGACTGTATAAATCTCTTGGACTTTCAAATTTACCTTTTTAAGAACTGGTTTGAATTTACCACTTTAAGACTATTTTCGCATTTACCGCTTTAAGAACTAGTACTGAGTGGCGGTTTGTTAAATGGTCGCATAGCAGTTAATTTCCGGTTAAGGTTTTCGTTTGTTTCTTTTTACTAATTTTGAGCAGAGTTTAATAAATGTTTATTTGTTTATAAAACCTGACTCATTCCTATATTCATTGTTGCCGGTCACATGACACAAGTCACCTTGTTAGGCCATATTTGACACAAAGATGGAGTTTAGTTTGCCTCAGTGATAACCTCCTCACTTCACGTTCTGAACTTGGCACTTGAGCACTTTGTTTCATGCAGACTCAACTTCAATGCTTAAGAGAAGTTCCGATAGGTACATGGATGGTAGGGGATGGAAGGGCTATGGTCCCGGTGCAGGTCGATGGAAGTGGGCAGCTTAAATTAGTTCAGCATAGACTAGATGGGCTGAAGGGCCTGTTTCTGTGCTGTACTTTCCTATGGCTTTATGGTACTTGAGTGCTGAGGAAGTGCCACACAGTTGGAGGCTTTGGATGACATGTTATACAACAGAGATCGTCTTCCTTGGTTTGTGGGAAATGCCAGGTTCTTTTCTTGTTACCGTTTGCTGCAGTTTTTTTTATCAATAATTTGGCTACTGTATCTCCAACAAGAGTGATGGCACTTTGTATGATAATTAATTGACTCGCTTGTCCCAATATTGTGGAAGACACTAAATAAATTCAATAGTTTCCAGTTAATGGGGCCATCCGGTTAATCAGTGCAACCACTTATTTGCGACAGGTCTTAAATAACAAAAGCAAATTGAGAAAGTAGCTGAAATTCCCTCCATTTATTTGGGACACTATGCCGCTTAATTACGAAAAATGACCGCTGCTGAACATTTTCTAATTAGCGTTTATCGCATGCACGTTGTGTGGCTGTTAGGTGCCTCACTGCGCTTAGAGCAAACAGTTTTTAAATAGAGCAACTTGCGTGTTTGTGTCCAAAAAGCAGTGATTTTTGTCACTGATAGTTGGTGAGTAATAAGCCGTAAGACGATTCAGAGCCATTTTGCTCACTGCGGTTTCAAGCATTCAGGCTCAGAGATGCCATAAATGGCCAGGAGTGAAAATGAAACGATTTCACTACTTCAACAAGTTAGGAACTATGAAGAATTTGAAGGTATCAACAATCGTTGTGAATGTTACAATTAAAATGAAGATTTGGAGGGTGCAGTCGTTGACAGCACTGTTTGAAAGCAGTCCATTCTCTACACTAGGTGTCCATCCTGATTTTGCTCATTTACAGTCAATGAAAAGAACATGTGAGTGTACACAGAATGAATTCCTCTGTTGGTAATGATCAGGAACAAATACACCGTTTTATAGTACTGTAGTAGTTTTGCTAGTGTTCTAACTTATTCTGTATTTCATTTAAATACATAATTTGTGCACAATTAAACAATAGTTTATCTTTTCAAAGGATTCAAAATAAGTTTTTTCTATCTTTTTTAACTATTTCTGTGAAACTTCTGCTAATTGGGGCAGCCGCTTTACTGGGCCAAAATACACTGGTCCCAATGTGCCCCAGTTAACTGGAATCCACTGCATTTGTTTACATTCAAAACCTTGGTGTATTTTTACCTTCCGCTCCCTTGCCCAGGGACACTAAGCCCAGCTCTAGTGGATCTGCTGCCACCCAAGCTGAGAGCTAGGGAGGAGAAGAATTATAGCTGCAACTTCCTGTATCGAAAAGTGTTTGGATGAAGCTTTCCCAGAGATTCCACCGACAGTGCTCATCCAAACTTTGTTTTCAATGCATGAGGTTACAAGGAATACCCCAGGGTTCTACTCATTGTACGTGAGAATACGAAGCAATGTCCTCTCCTGGAAGGAATGTGGATTCCACATTTGATTCCTCTTGTGTTTTGGGACACGTTTTTAAAGGTTTTGTGTGGTAAATAGTTGCTATTGGATAAGAGTCATCAGTCAAAAGAGGTGAATTCTGACGGAGGTAATTCATTAATATTTACTTAGGTCCCTATTGAAAGGGCAGATCCAGCTCTTATAAAATTATTAGCTATAGACTATTGCAGCTCAGAAACATGCGGGTTAAATGCGGCGGGGCGGGGTGGAGGTGTAGAGCCGAGCCCAGGAGGGAGCAGGTGGGTGGGATAAAAGAAAAAAGAAAAAAACAAGAAACATGCTTCCATTAAGCACTCCTCCCACCCCCTGAACATCTCCAGCCAGATTCTACCAGTAATACAGTCAATTGAGGGGATGGGAGGTGCGTGTGATTCACAGGTGCCATTCAATCCACCAACCTGCACCCACGTCTTTACGTTGTGGGAGGAATCGAGAGCACCATGGGGAAACCCATAAGGTCACAGGAAGAACAAACATGAGACCCAAAGCAACACACACACACACACACACAAAATGCTGGAGGAACTCAGCAGACCAGGCAGCATTTGTGGTAATAAATAAACAGTCGCCGTTTTGGGCTGAGACCCTTCTTCAGTACTGAAAAGGAAGAAGGCAGATGCCGGGATAAAAAGGTGGGTGTAGGGGAAGAAGGCTAACTAGAAGGTGATAGGTGAAGCCAAGTGGATGGAAAGGTGAAGGGAGGGAGAGGAAGGAATCGGATAGGAGAGGAGAGTGGACCATAGGAGAAAGGGAAGGAAGAGGGGACTCAGGGAGAGAGATTAGTGAGAGGGATGAATGGACCAGGGAATCGCTGAGGGAGTGATCCCCGTGGAAAGTGGAGAGGGAGGTGGAGGTAAAGGTATATTTAGTGGTGATATGCAAAATCCATGAAGACAGCATCAGATGTCAAAGTTCAAAGTAAATTTATTATCTAAGTACATATATGTCACCAAATACAACCTTGAGGTTAACTTTCTTGTTGACGTACTCAACAAATCTATAGAATAATAACCATAACAGACTCAATGACAGACCGCCAACTTGGGTATTCAACCGGAGTGCAGGAGACAACAAACTGTGCAAATACAAGATGGAAGAAATAATAATAATAAATAAGCAATAAGTATCGAGAACATGAGATGAAGAGCCCTTGAAAGTGACTCCATTGGTAGTGGGAACATTTCAAGGTTTGGGCAAGTAAAGTTATCCCCTTTGGTTCAAAAGCCTGATGGCTGAGGGGTATTAACTGCTCCTGAATCTAATCATGTGAGTTTTGAGGATCAGTGGTGGGGAGGGCTTTACCCATGCTGGACTGAGTCCTACCCACAACTTTTTGCAGGATTTCCCATTCAAGGGCATTGGTGTGTCCATACCAGGCCGTGATGCAGCCAGTCAAGATACTGTCCACTACACATCTATAGAAGTTTGTCAACGTGTTAGATGTCATTCCGAATCTCTGCATAAATCCTAAGGAAATAGAGGTGCTGCTGTAATTGCACGTATGTGCTGGGCCCGGGATGTCAGGGTGGAAGCTGGGTGTGGGAAGCTGTAAGGTGATATAGCCCAACCAGCTCTATCACTCCGATATCTAATGCAATGAATGAATTTTTGGAAATTCCAGAACAGTGAGAGTGTGTAACATCTTGTCTCCAAAATTCCTTCTGTTGGCGTTAAATGGAATGCCTCAACATGATATGCCATATACAATAGATGAATTTCCTGTAAGAGGGACATTAAACTAGAGGAGACGGTGGTGGAAAGATGAGAAGACAGAGCTAGAGCAAGAACATAGTCTCTGGTCTCTGCAAGGTCTCTGGCAGTCCACCAAGTGAGGAAAGCAAGGAATAGTGGGAAGGACAAGACCTTAATGACAAATAGTCACACAGAATGGTAGAAACATGACCTTCAGCCCATCCATTTCCTGCTGAACCATTTAAACTGCCTATTCCCATTGACATAAACGATCTCCACCCTTAAGGCTGTATGTCCATTTCCCGCTACAGATGCTGCCTGAGTGTTTGAATTTCTGACCGGCAAACGTGAGAAGATGCTGGAAATGCAAAGCAACACACACAAAATGCTGGAGGATCTCAGTAAGTCAGGGAGCATCCAGGAAAATGAACAAATTATCACAGTTTCCGGCCGAAACCCGTCATCAGGACTGAAAAGGAGGAGGAGATTCTCCCCTTCCTTTCCAGTCCTGATGAAGGGTCTCGGCCCAAAGCATGGACTCTTTGCTCTTCTCCATAGATGCTGCCCGACCTGCTGAGATCCTCCGGCATTTTGTGTGTGTGTGTGTCGCTTTGAATTCCATCGGCATCTTTGCTTGCCGACGCGAAACAAGTTCCTAGATGGCAAGAGCTTCGAATGAATCGCCTCTTTTATTTAGAGGTGACACCAAAGAAGGTATATGATGAATTTCTGCTTTTGTTCCTCGTTGTAAATCTAGAGAAATGTGAGGAGCCGACCAAATAACTTCCCGTGGTCATAGCACAGATAGCTGAGGAACTCGCACGCTAGCGGCGACCTTGTGACTGAACGGCCTTCGGGGCGAGCTAAGATGCTGAAAAGCGCCTTTATACATAAATCGTACTGGTGCGCTGCGCGGGGGGGTGGTGGGGGTACACTCTTCATATGACTGTTGCTCACTAGTTAACTGCGTGTAAGCGCACGTGAACTGGTGTTTATTTTAATGTTAGAGAGAGAAGCTAAGAAACAGCGAGTTAGAGAGGGCGGATTGCTGAGACTGTGGTCACCTGTTGAGACGGGGAAAGCTGCTCGACCTGTTCTGTCAGGTTTCAGTCAGTGCAACACGGCCATGGTGAGAGGAGGAAGCAGCGCTCAGCTTCATTAGCTATCCTGACACCGGGAGGGCAGCGCCTCGGCACCAGGGAGTTTCACTGCTCTGAGGAACGAGTCGGGGGGTCACAAGGAGGCTCCAATATCGGCTCCAGCCGAGAAGAGCAGGTAAAAGCAGCGGGGAGATGGCAAAAGCGTAGGTGATGTGCTGGAAGAGCACAGCCAGTCGGGCAGTATGTGTGGAAAGTGAAACCAGTCAAATGTTTGTCGTCGCCGGCTTTTCCTCAGAACTGGGGTTGGGGGAGAGAATGGAGAGAGAGTTCCAGTTCTCAAATCGGAGCAGGTGGGGTGGGGTAGTGAGGTGTGATTTTGTCTCACACCCCACTCTCTCTCTCTCTCTCCCCAGTCCTTCCCCTTCAGCTCTGAAAACTGTGGCTCACCCTCCACTCTCCACTCATTTCTGAGAAGGGGTAGTCAACTTCAACCATCCCTTGCCCACGCAAGCTGCCCGACTGGCTGAGTTCGTCCGTGTAGGCGGAAGGCGGTGGTGTTAGCGGACACCGCTGGCTATAAACGGCGCCGGAGAATTCAACTCATGAACCTGAATTACTGCTGTGATTTAGTCAGAGGGTTCTCCCCTTGGAGAGGAGAGGTGCTGTTCCTTACTCCTTGTGTAAGAATGTGCTTTTTCTTTTAAATTGTACGGTTTGTCGCAATTTGACGAAAGTTATGAAACTACTCAAAAAAAAGTGAATAATTGTGGCAGGTTTTGGTATATTCATTGCGATGACAAAGATGCTTTAGGACCCTGACGGGATTAAAGATGTGACTGGGACTCAGCGACATGTTGGGACCTATCCGTAGGTTTAAAAAGCGTTGGTTCTTAAGTGAGCCGGGAGAGGCAGGTCCCGCTTAGTGCTGCGGTTTTCTCCACTGTTGGGGTTCACCGACCGGCTCCGCTCTCTTTTTTAAGTTTCAAAGCCCACTTTATGGAATAAAAACGTCTACAGTATATAATTGCAGAATGTTCAAATCAGCGTTCATATCACGTAATGTTATCCCATCACTTACTGAAACTTTAACACATAATTCATTTTCAAATAAATAGTTTCGTGACAGCTCACAACATGGCAGTGACTGCTTCACTGAGGAGAGCTCAGATTTCAGCCTGTTGCACCCTTGACTCACGCATTCTTGCTTTGGTGTCTCGTCAGCCTGAGGCATCATCAGAGAGCAAAGTAACTGGCGGTGATGCCCATGTTCCAGACCAGCCCCGGCACCACCCCACTGCATTTTCTCCGCTTCCACGTTGACTGGTGCTGGCTCCAGCGCCTGTGCCAAAGGTCAATTTTATCAACCTCCACCCTTGCCTCGACCTCAGTTGTACCATTTCTGGCACTTCTCCCCGCTTTCTGGTTTTCTCCATCTCCATCCTCTGAGACAATCATCCACTGATATTTACCGCAAGCGACAAACTTGGACCGCTTGCCTCTGACTCTTGCACGAACACCACCCCGTTCTTTCAGCTTATCCGTCTCTGCTGCACCTGTTCTGGAGGTGAGGCTTTCCACTCTTGGATGTCCGAGATGCCCTCCTTTCTCGGGAAGTGTAGCTTCTCACTGTGGAACTGTGGAGTTGGTGTATCTTTGCCCATCCCAAGTAATGAGTGGCCCTAGGATATTCCAAAATATGGACTGGTCAAGGATGTAGTGACGGAAGTGTACTAATCAATTGTTTCTAGAAAGGCATCAATCAATAAAGGAATCACCATTGTTAATTTCCCATTCTGCTGACTACAGGACTGCTCTGCGAAATGCGTGCAAGACACAGGTGCAATAGGTTTTAATTCCAATTTCATTCCCTAACCTTGCAATATCTTTTGAGTTTATTTTGTGAGTGAAGGATGTCAGGAGAAGGATCCCAGGTGCTCCAGCAGTCGCTGGCAGTGAGGGAAACATGTGATTCATAATGTTATTGGCCGTGTGACTGCCAGTTGGTAATTTCAGATGTGTTAAAGGGAATTGTGCGGTGGGTGCAAAGTGATCTAGAAACGACCATAAACGAGAGAAAATCTGCAGATGCTGGAAATCCGAGCAACACACAGAAAATGCTGGAGGAACAACGCCTTGTATTCCATTTGGGTAGCCTCCAACCTGATGGCATGAACATCGACTTCTCAAACTTCCTGTAATGACTCCCTCACATCCCCCCCCCCCCCCATCACCATTTCTCATTTCCTTGTTCCTCCCTCATGTTATCTTCTTGCCCGCCCATCGCCCATCGTCTCCCTCTGGTGCTCCTTTCCCTCCCCCCTTTCTTCCTCCATGACTTTCTGTCTCTTTCACCAATCAACTTCCTAGCTCTCTGCTTCATCCCTTCCTCTACAAGTTTCACCTATCACCTGGCGTTTCTCTCTTCCCTCCCCCACCCCCACCTTTCAAATCTACTCCTCAGCTTTTTTTCTCCAGTTCTGCCTGAAATGTCGACTGTACTTTTTTTCCATAGATGCTGCCTAGCCTGCTGAATTCCTCCAGCATTTTGTGTGTGTTGCTAGAAATGACCATAAGTGGGATCTAATGAGTGGAAACCCTTAACGTGCAATTTGAATACGAGACAAACATGTGTACTTTATGCTTGTCTAATGTTTAGGGAATCACCTTCATTTTAGATTGATTTGATACAAATGTAAAGAAAAAAAATTAATGCAATATGTGTGTCTCAGAACTTTGCATCAAAGTCTGCTCAAAGTATACTTTTGGCCTTCTGTGAAACCACTTATCTGGTGTTAAGGTAATACCATCTCCAGTCATCACTGCTGTTGAACTAATGTTTTGAATAGTCCTTTGCCATGTGTCCTGCAAACTTCCTATTTGCACAAGAGGCTTACCTGTTCTGTGAAAGATGACTGGAGAGTTAGTGTGTACTCAGCTGTAGTTTAATCCTTTTTTAAAAATCTGGAATAAAGATTTTCAGTAGCTTTTGCAACCAGGAAGATAGTTGGTCAATGGAATTGTATCTTGTTAGCCAATCGAAATCACCTATTAGTCATATAGAAATTGTACTCTTTGTGAACAATGATTTCAATGGGATGATAACCTTTGGATGCTGGGTGCACAGAGGTGCAGCAAGGTGAGCTGCTCCCTCACAATTCCTGAAACCTGGATTCAATCCTGACTTATGGTGTTCTGTTAGAGGATTTTCCACATTCTCCTCGTGATTGTGTGGATTTCCTCTGGGTGCTGCCATTTACGTCCACATGCTGAAGCTATACAGATCGGTTTGTAAATTGCCGCTAGTGTGTAGGTGATGGGTCAAATTCAGCAAGAGTCAGTAGGATTGTCTTAATTCCACCATCATCATGATCGTTATGAGCTGTGGTGTATGACGTAGGTCTTCCACAACCATGCTTATTCTTGGCAAATTTTTCTACAGAAGTGGTTTGCCATCGCCTTCTCCTGGGCAGTGTCTTTATAAGATGGGTGACCCCAGCCATTATCAATATTCCTCAGAGATTGTCTGCCTGATGTCAGTGGTCACATAACCAGGATTTGTGATATGCACCAGCTGCTCATAATTCCATTCACCATCTTACCCCAACAAGGCTTCACATGACCATCATTCGGGGGGTGGGGGGGGGGTTCCAAGCAGTTGCTACACCTTTTATCTTTTTTCCAGACCTGATGAAGGGTCTTGGCCTGAAACTTCGACTGTTTACTCCTTTCCATAGATGCTGCCTGGCCTGTAGCATTCCTCCAGCATTTTGTGTGTGTTGCTTGGATTTCTAGCATCTCTTGTTTGGGCTGCACCTTGCCCAAGGGTGATCTGCAGGCTAGCGGATGGAAGGAACACCTTACACCCCCTCTGGTGGAGACGTATCTCTTCCCTGCCACTTAGCTAGTCTGATATTCAAAAGATTTATGGAGTTATTATCATCTCTGAATGTAGAGTTCCACAACATTGTGAAGATGTGAAAGGGATTAGCCTCTGAGTGCACCATTAGTAAAATGTGCAAATCCTTGGAGAGCAGTTTCCACTGGTGGTGTAAATTTACAAGAGTTTTCTCACATTTAACGACATGCATTCTCAACATTTGAGACTTGCCTCTGCATACAAAGACAATGGGCAGCCTATATTTTTAAAGAACAGTCACCCTTTTTTCCTTTTAAATGCTTTTATTTGGTTTGTGTTCATCAGCAAAGAGAAGATTAAGTACCAAGAACTCTCGGTTGTTAAATTTTAGGTTTAAGATTAGGAATTCTCAGTTAAGATTGAGGTGGCTAATGAGGCTAATGTGGAAATATCAGGTTCCTTCACTGGGTGGGGGGTGGTGGTGGAGGGGAGAGGGAAGAAGGCAGCTGATGGGACGAGCAGTTGGATAGTTTAAGAACTGCTCCTCAAGAAGTCTTCTTTGTGTTCCTGATGCCTGGCCTCCAGCTTTTAATATCATCTCCAATGATCCCTCTCCAATCAGATATGAGCCAAGAGACTTAGAAGTAGAATTAGGCCTGCTCCACCACTCCATTGTGGCTGGTTTTACCTCTCTCAAATGCCATTCTCCTGCCTTCTCCCCATAACCATTGACACCCTTACTAATTAAGAACATATCAACCCCTTCTTTAATTACAGTCAATGACAGCCTCCACAACCATCTGTGGCAATGAATTCCACAGATTCACCACCCAGTGGTGAAAGAACCATCTCCTCATCTCTGTTCTACCGCTAAAGATTCTTGAGATTTATTGGAGATGCTGGATTTCTTTGAGGAAGTTTGGCGTATATTCTTGAATCTTGCATGGTAACCTCTTCCTACGCTGGAGCTTGGAAGCACCTGTTTCCCGAATCTAACATCATCCACACAACTGATATGGCAGCACCAAATGATATTCTGGGAATAATTAGGACCTCGAAGCTTGCTGTGTTGACCTGGGAAAGGACACTAATTCATCTACACAACCAGCTAGTAAACCTGAGGGATTTTGCACAGATGGCATCTGCTTAGACCCCCCCTCCCCCCCCCGTCAGGGTCACGCGAAGCGATGGGAGCAAGTGGTGGATATCACAAGTCCTGGTGATGCGATCACTGACACCAGGCAGACATCTCGGAAAAGTTTTAATGATGACTGTGGTCACCTGTCTTGTAAAGGCATTGCCCAGAAGAAGGCAATGACAAACCCCTTTTGTAGAATAAACTACCAGGAAGAATCATGGTCAAGACCATGTTTGCTTACATCATAGGGCACAGCACATAATGACTAAGTGGATGCAAATGTGAATTAAACAAGGCCAGTGAGCTGTGTGTGCTGTTAATCATGTGTGATTTTAATATCATGACTAATGGAGAGAAGGAAATGGGTTCTAAGTAGTCCTGGACACACAATGTTCAGGAATGATTTGGGAGAGAAGAAAAGAAGGAATAGGATTATGGTTGGCAGCATTGATTAAGGAATAGTGTTCTGGAGAGAGAAAATATCCTGGAATAATCAAAAGGAGAAACTTCTGTTTCAAATCGTGAAACAGTTAGAAATGTAATTACATTATGGGGCTAGCCTAAATACTGTCAGCCAGTGGGAAGGATATGGTAGGACAAATATGCAGGGAACTTGTAGGAATGCACAGAAGCCATAGAACAGTGGTAGTGGAGGACTTCAACTATCCAAAAATGAACTTTGATGGAAATAATATACAGGCAATATTTGGGGAGGAGTTTTCAAAATGTCTCCAGATGTAAAGGTTTTGAAGAGGATGCGAAGCGATTTCAAATCAAAGTTGAGTTTATTGTCATATGAACAAATATCTGTTTGCAACTGCAGCAGAATCACAAGATGTACTATAGAATCATATGAGCGACATTCACAATAAAAACATAAATTATGCAACTCTTACAAGAAAACACAAGTAGTAAAACAAAAAGTCCATTTTAGTGCAAAGTGGTCAAAGTGTCTGTAATGCTGCTAAACTGTAGTAATTAGGGTTTTGCCAATGGTCCAAGAACCAATTGATTAAAGTAGCTTTACTTAAACCTGTTGCTGTAGGATCTCAGGCCTCTGCACTTCCTGTCTGATGGCAGCTGTGAAAAGATGGCCTTGGCCATTGGAGATCTTTGCTGGATATAGCACCTCCTGTAGATGCTACCAATGGCAAGGAGGGATGTGCCTGTGATCTATTGGACAAAGTCCGCCACTCTCTGCAGCTTTTTGTGTTCCCGTACATTCAAATTGCCATACCGCACCTTGATGTAACCAGTCAGTGATTACCAGAGTGATCCCAGGGATGAATCAGGGAGTTTCTAGCCCAATAAGGAAAGCGGCAATGCTACATGTTCAGAAATGATCCAGGTGAAATAGAGCAAGTACTAGTTGTGCAATGTTGGGAAAGTGTTCACAACATCACAAAATTTAAAATCACTGCACAAAGAGAAATACATCACTTGAAGAGGCTGGTCAATTGGAGAAAAACTAATTTCAGTGGAAGGAGAATAAATCTGGCTGGATAGCCTGGAATCAAATCAGAAGTTCTGAGAGGACATAGAAATGGATACAAGTGAGGTGAAGAGAAAGGATGAGAAAAGACTGCTGCAAACATTAAGTTAAATCCAAAAAGAAATGTTTTCTTGGCATTTAAACAGAAAAGAGTTTTAAAAGGGGAGATGAGGGCCATCTGATATCAAGAAGAAAATGTATTCATTGAGACAGAGACATGGCTGAGCTACTAACAGGTAATTCAAATCAGTGTTTATGAAAAAAGATAATGCTCCCAAAATCTTGGCAAAGAACAATGTAGCCAAGATTTTGGATAGGCTAAAACCTGAAAGTGTAGGTGCTTGTTAGATAGTTAAAGAGATTAAATCACCTATTGCAGAGGGGAGACATCCTAGATTGCTGAGGGAAGGTATGGAGGAAATTGCAGAGATTATAGATTCCAGCTGCTTGAGGACTAGAAAACTACAAATCCTACATCTTTATTCAAATAAAGGTTTAGAGCGAAATCTTGTAACTATAAACCTGTCTATTCCTGCCCCACTGAACTCAGGTCCTCAAACCTCGACTCTATTCTATCCCCCTTGGTTCAGTCCCTTCCGTGACGTTTCTCATGCTCTGGATCTCCTCACTAACTTTCAATTCCCTGCCCCTGACCATCTAATTTTCAACATGGATGTTCAGTGTCTAAACACATAGTCATACTTTATTGATCCCGGGGCATCAAACACTTCTATTCCCCCATCAGAAGGCCTTAAAGCTCTCCACTTCTTTCTCCATAAAAGAGCCAGCCAGTTCCCCTCCACTACCACCCTCCTCCGTCAGGCAGAACTAGTCCATACCATCAACAATATCTCCTTCGGTTCCTCCCACTTTCTCCAGACACGGGGGTGTAACCATAAACACCTGCATGGACCCCAGTTATGCCTGCCTTTTTGTTGGTCAGGGAGAACAGTCGATATTCCAAACCTTCCCTGGTAAAGCTCCCCAACTGTTCCTCTGCAACATTGACGACTGCATTTGTGCTGCTTCATGCTGAGCTTGTCAATTTTATCAACTTTGTCTCCATCTTCCACTCTGCCCTTAAATTCACTTGGTCCATTTCTGATACTTTCCTCTCATTTCGTGATCTCTCTAGGTCTCTCTTGGGAGATGAGCAGAGCACCGACATCTTTTATAAACCTACCTATTCCCACAGCTATCTTGACAATACCTCTTACCACCCCGTCTCCTGTAAAAATGCTATTACCTTTTCTCAGTTCATTTGTCTCCACTACATCTATTCTCAGGATGAGGCTTTCCTTTCCAAGACATCGTAGATGTCCTCCTCCTTCAAAGAACTTGGTTTCCCATCATCCTCCATTGATGCCACCCTCCCCCGCACCTCCTATATTTCCTGGACATCTGCGTTCCTACTATCTTCCTGCCACCTTAACAGTGATAGAGTTCCTCCTGTCCTTACCTACCATCCCATGAGCTTCTGTATCCAACACTTCATTCTCTACAACTTCTGCCATCTCCAGAGGTATCCTACCACTGAACAGAACTTTACCTCCCTCCATTTTCCCCCTTCTGCAGGGATAGTTCCCTCTACGATTCCCTTGTCCATTCATCCCTTCCCACCAATCTCCCTCCTGGCACTTACCCCTGCAAGTGGCCAAAGTGCTACACCTGCCCACTCACCTCCTTCATGCCCTCCATACAGGGCCCCAAACGGTCCTTCCAAGTGAGGCAACACTTCACCTGTGAATCTACTTGGGTTCTCTATTGTATTTGGTGCTCCTGATGTGGCCATGAGACCCATTGTAAACTGGGAGACAGCTTTGTCGATCACCTTTGCTCAATCCGCCAAAAGCTGAACTTCTCAGTGGCCCAACATTTTATTTCTGATTCCAGTTCCTGTTCTTACATGTCGGACCATGACTCCCTCTGATGCCATGATGAGGCCACACCCAGCGTGGAGGAGCAACACCTTGTATTCCATCTGGGTAGCCTCTAATCTGATGGCGTGAATATCAATTTCTCCTTCATGTTAAAAATCCCACCCTCTTCTTCTATTCCCTACTCTGGCTTCTTACCACTTCTCACCTGCCTACCACCTCCCCCTGGTACTCCTCTTCCTTACCACTAAATATACCTTTACCCCCACCTCACTCTCTGTTTTCCACAGGGATCGCTCCCTCAGCGATACCCTTGTCCATTCATCCCTCCTACTAATCTCCCTCCCCGAGTCCCCTCCTCCTTGCCTTTCTCCTACAGTCCACTCTCCTCTCTTATCAGATTCCTTCTTCTCCAGCCCTTTAACCTTCCCGTCCACCTGGCTTCCACCTATCACCTTCTAGCTAGCCTCCTTCCCTTCACCCACCTTTTTATTCTGGCATCTTCCCCTCTTCCTTTCCAGTCCTGAAGAAGGGTCTTGGCCCGAAACGTTTGTGTTCTGCCTGACCTGCTGAGCTCCAGCATTCTGTGTATGCAACTGTAAACCTGGTGGTTGAACAACAGTTTGGGAATAATAAGGACAGAACTGATGGTTATTTGGATGTGCAGTTTGATTAGAGACAGTTGACATGGATTTACAAAAACAAATCATGTGTAACTATAATCAGTTTTTGGTGATGTAACAAGAGATTGGGAAAGGAAATACATTTGATATGGCATTAATAGATGCCCTAGAGGGTTTCAGTAAGATGCCCCATGATAATCTTGTCATCAATATTACTGGCCTGGAAGTGAAGGAGCTATATCAACATGAATCGAAAATTGTTTAAGTAACAGGAAATGGATTGATTTGGAGGGTAGTGCATAGTAGAATTCAGTACTAGAAAAATTCCTCATAACATATATTACTTATTGTTGTGTGTACAAGGCACAATTTGCAGATGACACAAATTCTAGAGACGTGGTGAACTGTAAGGTGGACAGTGATAGTCATCAAGGAGATTATAGACAGGACGATAGAGTGAATGGAAAGGTGACTGATGCTGAGAAGTGGGGACTGATACATTTTAATAGAGTATATAAAAGCAAGGGTACAATTTTAAAAGGGCTGCAGAAACAGGTTCATCTGGGGGAAGGCAGATTGAAAAGTGGATTTAAAATCCACTTTTCAATCCTGGGGTTTACAAAGAGAAAACAAAGTTCAAAGTAAGTTTATTATCAAAGAACACATCCTGTATGTCATCACATATGGCCGTTGAGATTCATTTTCTTGTGGGCGTTCTCACTAAGCCCAATGACCATAATAGAATCAGTGAAAGACCAATGAGGCACATATCGAGAACAAAAGGGGATAACTACACTCACTTGCCCATCCATTGAGATGTTCCCATAACCAATGATCTCACCTTTAGGACTCTTTATCTCATGTTCTCGTTATTTATGCATTTACACAGGTTGCTGTCTTCTGCACTCTGGTTGACCTACCATTGCTCCTGTTACAGCTACTATTCTACAGCTTTGCCCACTGGAAAATGAAGCGCAGGGTTGTATGTGGTGACGTAAATGCACTCTGATTTTTAAAAAAAATTTTGAAATTTGTTGTGTAAGTGATCACACATCTTGCTGAAGGCAACCTGAAATGCAGATATCAGTATCTTGTTGAAGTAAGTTCTATTCTTTGATCCATGTCTTTAATGAATTCTCGAAGTAGATTGGCTCATTGCCTACATTGGTTTTGTTACTTGTTTTTCTGCTCTTTTCTGTTACAATATTGATGATAAACTAACAGCTAAAGACAATGTGAAATGACTGAATAGAGCTGATTATTACCTGTATATGGGTCTCATATTGGGAGTGTTGCATAACATGCATTTCCTGGTGAATGTATTGTGTAAGTGTATCACTTTTGCAAGCCCATGATTTTGCAGGACAAGATTTTTATACAACTTGGAAGGTCAGATTTGATGCTTTATTAGGCTTTGAACAATCCTTCTCCAGCATACTCTGTCCTTTTACAGTTTTTGTAACCTTGAAGTAAATAATGAAGTAAATAATGGAAATGTTCAAAATATCAGGAATTTTAATTAAATTAAAAGTTATAAAAGACATTATTTTCCTTTGGAAGGCACTTTAAGAGAGTCTATCAACTTTATAAGATGCGTTGGCAGAATAATCCAACATTTTTTTGTTACATTAATCAAGGAATGCTGACTAAACTTAGTTCAGACTTGCAGGGTGTATTTTTGGACAGAAAAAATTGGGGGCGGTTTATATTTCTGAATTTGCTGAGGTTGTACAATTGTTCAGTAATGGCCATGTTTTAACCCCAGCTGTAGAACAAACATTGCAATCCCTTAGATATAAAATTGCATTGAATTTTCCAACAATTGTTGGCACTGTTAGGTAAAATCATGTCTTTTGCTCAAGTATGTTTTTCTTATAAGTGACGCTCTGATTGTCAGAGGTCATGTTTTCAGAATTCTGTCATGCTTGCAATGCAAGCCGCCCTAGGGTTGAGCAAAAGAATTCAGAAAGCAACAGAGAACAATAACGTTTTTGTAGCAGAAAATACTTAGAATTCATGCTAGTGCAAGGGCATTTGTTGCTGGAATGTGTCGAATATGGAGTGCACCCATTTCAAGTCACTGCTTTGCTTTCACTTTGTTCTCTAAATATTGCTTCGCCGTCTTTCACACACGCAACCGGATAGAGTGCTCGGTGTGTTTTAATCTCAACCTTTCAGGTGTGTCACTTCTTTCTATTTCAAATGGAGTGTTGCAATTTTATTTTGGGTGCAAGGAGGTTGAGAGGTGGGAAAATTAATAACCCACAGTATTATGCGTAATCCACAGCCACAGTGGGAGCACAACTTCACAGTACAGTAGCTACTATTTCAACTTCTGGATGTCTCTTAACTAAACAGTTGCAATCTCCATCAGAGTCTTCCAAAGGGTGGGCCTGTGGATGTCTTATCTAACCCACTGAGAGGGTGACTCGTATTCATGAAAGTAATAACTAAACCAAAAATTTAGTGCAAGTAGTTAATATGCAGTTATCTATACATAGAGAGGGGGGAGCATTTCTTATAAACTAGACTATTTTGACTTTAGATTTATAATTTAGCTTGGGGAAAGAAGTCTTACGTATTACTTCATTTTTTATGACTTTTTTCTGATTGGGTTCTTTTAGGTTTCTTGCTTTGTGGCTGCCTGTACAGTAACCAGACAAATCTCAATGTTGTATAATTAATACAATTTTTGATAATAAATATACTTGAATCTTAAATTTGGTCTCATCCCAAGCTGCTCCATTTTATGTTCTCTGCAAGGATAAAATATTCTGGTCACATTCTCACTCTTCATTTGTTAGGGGCTAACAGTTAGTCAAAAGGTTGCACTGGGAGAAGAGAAGACGCGACTGTACTTGGATTACAAAACTTTAGAGTGTGGAAGCCTAAGAAGCTTTTTTCACTTTTTCTCAATGCACGAAATGATGACATTGCATTGAAAAGCAATTGTTATGTCTCCTGGTTCAAATTTCCAAATAATTTGATGATGTTTACTTCAAAACTATTGTACAGTCAAGATTTTATGTCTGGAAATAAGGATTTAATTTCTTCTGTATTCCACTGCATAACTCTGTATGAACTAGTCACTGATTATGCCTCAAAATAATTTAACAAGGAAAACGAAAATGATTAAGATGGAAAGAGTAGCAATTCCCAACCTGGGGCCCGCAGTCCCCTTACTTAAAGGTATTGGTCCATGGCATAAAAAGGGTTGAAAACCCCTAATTTAAAGTCAAGATGCTTGATAGAGGGAAAATGTGGGGCTCCTGAGAAAGACAATGACTACTAGACTGATTGGATTCAGAGATGCAGTATAGTAATAGGCTTTTCCAGCCCAATGTGTACAGTTAACCAACTGATCTGGACATCTTAGGAAAAGGACATGCCTTCTTCTCATTGTTACTGTTGGGAAGGAGGTACACACTCAGTGATTCAGGAACAGCTTCTACCCCTCTGTCATCCGATTTCTGAATGGACCTTGAAACGATGAACACCACCTCTCTATGTTTTCTGTTTATTTTTTGCTCTGCTTATTTTAACTTAACTATTTACTTAATATATACTTTCTGTAATTCAGTTTTGTCTCTATATTTATTTATCATCTATTTCATTGTACTGCTGCAGTAAAGTTATCAAATTTCACAACCTATATTAAACCTAATTCTGATTCTGAAGGAGTAAACACATTCCAAGGTTGATGGGCTGAAAGATTTCTATCTGTGCTGGTCTGACTCTGTGATTCTTTGACTTCCTTAGTGTCTCTATATTTTTTCTGACTTCTCCATCAGTAAAAGTTAACAGGAAGCTAAGGCCTTGGATGACTAAGAATACGTCAACCATGCTCCTTGTACAAGGCCTTGGTGAGACCACACCTGGAGTATTGTGTGCAGTTTTGGTCCCCTAATCTGAGGAAAGACATTCTTGCCATAGAGGGAGTACAAAGAAGGTTCACCAGATTGATTCCTGGCATGGCAGGACTTTCATATGAAGAAAGACTGGATCGACTAGGCTTATACTCTCTGGAATTTAGAAGATTGAGGGGGGATCTGATTGAAACGTATAAAATTCTAAAGGGATTGGACAGGCTTGATGCAGGAAGATTTTTCCCGATGTTGGGGAAGTCCAGAACGAAGGGTCACAGTTTAAGGATAAAGGGGAAGCCTTTTAGGACCGTTGTGAGGAAAAACTGCTTCACACAGAGAGTGGTGAATCTGTGGAATTCTCTGCCACAGGAAACAGTTGAGGCCAGTTCATTGGCTATATTTAAGAGGGAGTTAGATATGGCCCTTGTGGCTAAAGGGATCAGGGGGTATGGAGAGAAGGCAGGTACAGGGTTCTGAGCTGGATGATCAGCCATGATCATACTGAATGGCGGTGCAGGCTCGAAGGGCCAAATGGCCTACTCCTGCACCTATTTTCTATGTTTCTGTGCTGAATTGGCGCAGTATTGAAGAGATCCTGTATTAAGGTCCATCCTGAAGTAGGATGAGCTCTGACGGTAGATTTGAGATTTATTGACAACACAACTACAAAACCAGAATAATACACAATGATCTCTTACAGGAATTGTATAACTTAGTTGAGTTCCTGACCCTAATACAAGCTACTTTTTGATGTCAGTGGAAGGTTCAAAATGGAAGTGCTATAGATATTTACTAATGTATGAGTAATGTTAGCAAATATTCAAAGTTCAAAGTAAAATTTATTATCAGAGTACATACCTGTCACCACATACTACACTTAGATTCTTTTTCTGCGGGCATCCTTGGCAGATCTATAGAATAGTAACTGTAATCTGTAAACAAACGGTGCAAATGCAGATATAAATAAATAGCAATAAATAACGAACATGAAATAACAATATAAGAGTTGTGAAATGGGTGCAGTTATCCCCCTTTGTTCAAGAGCCTGCTGGTTGAGGGGTATGGAACTGTTCCTGAAACTGATGGTGCGAGTCCTGAGGCTCCTGTACCTCAGACATCCCACCCTGCAAAAACTCATTTCAGGGAGGTAGCACCTTCAATTTGTGGGAGACTTCCGGGAGAGGTGGGATGTCTGCAATAGAGTAGCTCCTTAGCAGCTAGCCAGCTAGTTTAAATAACGTAAACAACAGGAATTCTGCAGATGCTGGAAATTCAAGAAACACACATCAAAGTTGCTGGTGAACACAGCAGGCCAGGCAGCATCTATAGGAAGAGGTACAGTCGACGTTTCAGGCCGAGACCCTTCGTCAGGACTAACTGAAGGAAGAGTTAGTAAGAGATTTGAAAGTGGGAGAGGGAGATAGAAAATGATGGAGCCAAGAGTTGGACGGGTGAATGACAAAGGAAATGTGAGAGGATCATGGGACAGGAGGCCCAGGGAGAAGGAAAAGGGAGGGGGAATCCAGAGGATGGGCAAGGGGTATAGTCAGAGGGACAGAGGGAGAAAAAGGAGAGTGAGAGAAAGAAAGCGCGTATAAAAATAAATAACAGATGGGGTACGAGGGGGAGGTGGGGCATTAGCAGAAGTTAGAGAAGTCGATGTTCATGCCATCAGGTTGGAGGCTACCCAGAACGAATATAAGGTGTTGTTCCTCCAACCTGAGTGTGGCTTCATCTTTACAGTAGAGGAGGCCGTGGATTGACATGTCAGAATAGGATTGGGATGTGGAATTAAAATGTGTGGCCACTGGGAGATCCTGCTTTCTCTGGCGGACTGTTTGTCCATTTCCATAGATGCTGTCTGACCTGCTGACTTTGCCTGGCATTTTGAGTGTGTTGTTTTGGAGACCCAGCATCAGTCTGTGCGGTTTGCCTGCTAAATATAGAATGTATTTCTGAGGCAGAACAAATTAGATGAATTTTGAAGAAAGAATGCAACACCCTGGGACAATTATAGAGTGAGTTTAGTGCCAGTAATGAGAGACAAACACTATTTTTTAGGGAAGAATTACTGTCATCAACAATCATTCAAAGACATTATTTGCAATCTTTGCTTATACATTTAGACAAAAATAAATTATTATTCCAAAGTTGTAAGGGCCAATAAACAATACTGTGAGGGTTTTACACAACACAGATCCTGGGCATAATTGCACTCAGTGCAATCTGTAATTAAGTGATTCAATTGTACAGATTTAGAGCAGTCTCACCCTTCTCTTGAGGGAGTAGTCCTCTATAGGATGGGTGTTCTAGCTCAGCAGCGAGGGAAAATTTATACTAACTGCTTCATCACAATTAATTATGAGGAATTCATTTAAGGCCCATCCACAATAATCTGGACAACCTTACAAAAAATGCTCGGATAAACACGTGCACAAACTCAGGACTAACGTACAGATGATGCTATATCTCACCTGGCCCGAGTGTAGCAATTGCGCGCAGCAGGTCGTAGTTAATGGTTGGAGTCGCATCTTCAATTGGATGCCACCCCACTGGCGGAGAGGCTGGAGGGGAGATGAGGAACTGTTTCACAGGTGGAGGCGGGGCCAGGTACGCATTCTTGGCCTGATCTTGGGTGCTCTGGACCTGAAAAAGAAAACCAATGTCAACATTGGACACTCTGGTTACCAACACAGCTTGAAGCAGTACGATAGTCAAGTTGCGAGATTCAAGATTCAAAGTACATTTATGATCAAAGTATGCAGTATACCACCCTGAGATTCGTCTTCCTAAAGACAGCCATGAAACAAAGAAAGAAATCCATGGACCCAGTTCAAAGATAAACATCAAACACCAAACACGCAAAAAAAAGACCACAATGGCAAAAAAAGAGCGAAACCACCCGCGCTCCCCCCCCCCAGAAAATAAAACACCAAGTCACATATCATCGAACCAGTCCATGCATATTCTGATCAGATCAATCTAGTGCAGACATCCCACCCTGCAAAAACTCATTTCAGGGAGGTAGCACCATCAATTTGCGGGAGACTCCCGGAACTTCCGGGAGAGGTGGGATGTCTGCAATAGAGTAACTCCTTAGCAGCTAGCCAGCTAGTTTAAATAACATTAGCTATGTTAATGAACGAATGACACCTGTTAAACTCACCTCAACATGTCTTTTACAGTCTTAACCCACCATGGGCAATAGAAAAGTCACTGTTGCAAACAGTGCAGCGAGCAACACCGTCATTATTTTTAACCCCTATTAGGCAGGGGTACACTTTAGTGTAGTCTGGGGTGACGTACGTTTTATATTTTCTTTTGCAACACTCTGCCACTTTGACTTTTTTTGGAAATCTCTCACTCTTGCTCTCTCTCTATCACACGCACGCGCTATCTTGCTTGTGGTCGCTCTCTCTCGCTCGTGGTCGCTCTCACTCGCGCTTGCTTTTTTGCTCTTGCGCTCGCTCTCTCTTGCGCGTTCTCTCACGCTCGCTCTCAAAAAAATCAATTTCCGGGACATTGTATATAATTTGCGGGCATCAGGGAGCCACTATTAACTTGCGAAAGACTCCCGGAACTTCCGGGAGAGGTGGGATGTCTGGTACCTTCTACCTGATGACAGCAGCGAGAAAAGGGCATGGCCTACGTGGTGAGGATCTTTGATGATGGATGCTGCTTTCCTATAGCAATGTCTCAACTCAATGTGCTCAGTGGTTGGGAGGGTTTTACCCATGATGTACTGGGCCGAATCCACTGCTTTGCGGCTGGATTTTCCACTCAAGGGCATTGGTGTTTCCTGTACCAGGCCGTAATGCAGCCAGTCAGCACACTTTCCACCACACATCTGTAGAGTTTGCCAAGGTTTTTCAGAACCTGGATAAAAGATTTGTGATAGATTCTGTTTCTTCAGATGGATCAAATGTTTCACCTTCACTGAATTTGCTTTGGCAATCAATAAACATTTTAAGAATAAGCAACATGTAGAAGAAAATTTGTGAAAAAATATGATTAATATTTCTTGTGTTTAGATATGATAAATAAACCACACACAGAGCCATGATGTCGTCAATGCACAGAAGGATTTTGTTTGTTTAACTAATTATGAAAACATTGTCATTATTTTACAGGATAAGTGCTTCGCTTGATGTTGAATTTATTATTTGAACTGTGTATCTCCTTCTGTATTCCAGTGCACAGGCTTTTTGAACCATGGTGTTTTCTATAAAGAATTCTTGCTTGATTGTCAAAGTAAAGGTTGAAACATTTGAATGGAAAATAGCTGAAGACTACTGAAAACTTAGAAAACTTTCTTTGCAATATTGTGTAAAGATTTAGTGCAAAGAAAGAAATAAGCCAATATGATTAAACATAACAATAGTTTCCATTGTGGATTTTGATATCATTTCTATCTTTCTTGAAATGTTAGGCTCAAATACCTTCTAATACTGCCAGCCCCTCTAAGGTAATGTATAAAGGAAGTGACTGGATGATGAGAATACTATCGCTGGACACAGTCCAATCTGCTGATTCAAAGCAGTCCTGTAAGCACTTCTGTGCCTCCCTTGTCCATACCTTCTTGCTCCCCACTATTGGTGCTGCAGTCTTCAGTCTTCAGTCTCAGAGAGTAGAAGTACGGCCAGGTGATCAGACTTTCCAAAGTAGAATAGCACAGTAAGGGCTCTTGATGGTAGTGTGACTGTGATCCAGTGTGTTAGTTCCTCTGGTTCTATGACTGATTTGTTGGTAGTAATTTCGACAGGCGTACATGGGGAGCATTCTACCTGGCTGCATCTCTGCCTGACGTGGGTGGGATGCGGTGGTGGGGGGGGGAGTGGCTACCACACAGGATCAAAATAAGACGCAGAGAGTTGTAAACTTAGTCAGCTCCATCATGAGCACTAGCCTCTGTCGTATTCAGGACATTTGCAAGGAGCGGTGCCTCAGAAAGCCGATGTCCATCATTAAGGACCCCCATCACCCAGGACATGCCCTCTTCTCCCACTGCTACCATCAGGAAGGAGGTACAGGAGTCTGAAGGCACACACTCAATGATTCAGGAACAGCTTCTTCCCCTCTGCCATCGAATTTCTGAATGGACATTGAACCCATGAACACTACCTTACTACTTTTATTTTATTTTTGCTCTACTTATTTAACTGTTTGATACATATAGACACTGTAATTCAGTTTTTTCTCTATTATTATGTACTGCATTTTACTGGTGCCGCAAAGTCAACAAATTTCACGATATACGCGGCGATATTAAACCTGATTCTGATTCATTGGACGGTCATGGATAAGACAGACTGAGCGACAACAGGTTTCGTAGGTGCAATCAGCATGCGGTGTACCTAGCAAACAGGAAATTAAACATTTGGTTATAGATAAAGTGGCCTTGCAAATAGAAAGCAGCTGTAATGCATTTTGTTTGTGAATGAAGTCAATTGTGATAAATGTTCTGGTATGTTGTCATAGATATCGCAATAACCATCCCTTGAATGCTAACATTACAAAAGAAAATGAAACAAAGTTGCTCCAGGGTAAATGAGAATTACAGTTGTCCAACTACGCACTTCAGTTAATTCTATAAAATTTGTCCATTTTTGCTGTGGAAAATGATGTGGAGTCGGCTGTCTTTTTTCAGAATCTGAATCATTTTATTTCCGGCATGTGAAACATACCAGAATTGATTGTGGTTCAGTGCCAGGCATAAAACACAGGACAATGCCATAACAGACAACATAATCACAACTAACAATTTACAAGACAATAGTGCAAACAGCCATGAGCAATGAACAATTAGCAGAACGGTCTTATGTGCAAACATCAATAATCAGACTTAAATAAATGTAAACATACGAACAGACTCCTATGGTTTTTGGCTTGAAATTGCTCAATATCTTCTGGAAGTTTGAAGTATCAAAGGTCTCTATTGCTAAATGTAGAGTATGACCAGAAGGGAAATAGTGCAAAGCAGAAGCTGGGAAAAAAATATAGAAACAGAGGAGGAGAATAAAATCAGGTAGAACACAATAGATGGGTGTCACGATGTGTGCCTGCAAGATCAGAACCCAAGCGCAAAGGAAAGACAGGCTCTGATGTGGAGACCACAATGAAAGTTTATTCCTAATCATTTCAAAAGGACATTGGTAGTTCAGCTGAGCAACACCTCGAGAAGTAGCCTTCTCAAATCTAGGGCCCCGCGATTGGTGCTAATCAGGCATCCGCTTAAATAATACAAGTAACACTAAATCCCCGAGCCCATCAAAATAGACTGAACAAGCTTCAACAGAAGGCACCAGGAGACCACATTACGAAGAACAAGTTGCTCGAGGTAAACACAAGGAATTCTAAGCGATTAACAACTGTCATTAAAAAACAATTAACCAGTTCAGGTTAAAAACTTTGAGGCCAACGCTCTCTGATGCCCCATATGGGCCCAAATAACTCATCGCAATAGGAGAATGATCATGTTGACAAGAAAGGGAAGAAAAGGTGTGTATTTTTTAAGTTTCTAGTAATTAATTGTGTGGAGCAGCTGCTCAGGAATTTGAATGACATTGCGCTAACAATTATTTTAAGAGCACAGCGTTGTAGGGTACAGAAATGGGTTCGTTGGCCCATCACATCCTTGGCATCATGTTTGTCCACCTATGCCAATCCCATTTCCCACATTAGATTTGTATCCTTCTGTGCATTGCCAACTTAATCATACTATTCATTTTGATACGCGATTAATGAGGAATTAATGTACAAATCCAACAAGTCCGTAACCCGGACACTGGTGATAGAGTGCTATTTTTAGTCACGTAGAGCAATCTGCAAGTTCTGAAGTTTTGCTGTTCCCGAAGCAACTCTCAGTCCTCTGAACTTGCTGGAAGGGGAGTTGCATTCGGTAACCCACTGGAAGTGAATCTGTGCTTGAGGTATTGCTCAATACACGGAGATCAGGCTCCAGGTCTCTTTTATTCTGCCTCTAGATATGGATGGAGGCAGTCAAGACAAGGAAAGACGTCCTCAGGCATTCAAAGTTCTCTTTATCCCCACCTCTCCAATTCTCCCCTCCGTCCCCCCACTGGAAACCTTTAATGTCAGTTCTAGGAACCAAGGCAGGAAATGAATGCTCCACATCTTGTAAACTTTTGCTACAGTTCTGGGAACCATCAGATATTTTAGAATTTCAGCAAAGAGAAAAAGCCTCAAACAGCAGCAATATTTTATAAGTGGTGGGTCTTCTTCTTCCTAAGCCCATCACCCCTACTGGCACGTAGGCCACTTTCAGCAGCTCGCCAGGGTCCTCGACTTCATACGTCTTCTAGGTGAAGATCCTTCCTCTCCCAGAGACAAGCTGTCTGGAGTTTCTGTTGGCGTGCCTGTAGCTCTGGGACTTTATAGGATGGGGTTGGAGTTCCTCGGACTCCACTCTTCCTTTCGCGTCTGGGCTTGGCAGAGCGCTGGGTGATCCCTTTATATGGCAGTACCTGGGAACCTATCTCCCTTAGATCATGCATTCAGTTAGACAGGAGATTTCATTCACTGGAATCGTGAGCTCTGAAATGGTAAACAGTGTTTTCAGCTGATTGACATTGTGATCTGCCTGCTATGCGTACCTCCAGTGGGCATCCACAGTGGGTGTGTCAACACAAAGTTTCAAAGAACATTTAATATCAGAGTATCTATCCAGTGCACAACCTGAAATTCATCCACAAAACAAAGAAACCTCATAGAACAACAGAAACATTGAAGCCCCCCCACCCACTCCCTTTGCAGCAAAAGCATTGAGCCCCCGTCAACCCCACCCATGCCAGCAGAAACACTGACCCTCCCAGCACCCAACCATGTGAGCAGCAACAGAGAAGTGTCGAAGAGCCATTGGTCCAGAGTCCATCAAAACTACAGTCCACAACCCAACACTTTGGTGCCTCCAGGCAGTGTCTCTCTCCCCTCTCCCCCTCTCCCCCCCTCTCCCCCTCTCCCCCTCTCCCACTCTCCCCCCCTCTCCCCCTCTCCCCCTCTCCCCCTCCCTCTCCCCTCCCTCTCCCCTCCCTCTCCTCCCTTTCTCTCTCTCTCGCTCTCTCTCTCTCTCTCTCTCTCTCTCTCTCTCTCTCTCTCTCTCTCTCCCCCCCCCCACTCCCACCCCCACCCCCACCCCGTGAGGATGAGAGAAGTCACCCCTGCAACAACAGGAATGGAGACCAGCAGCTCGCTGTTCCGATATTCCAATCATCAGTGTCGCTTCTCCAAGCCCCCATCTCGAGGACTGACAGGCTCTCACTCTTCATCAAAAACAGAGGGATCACTCGAATACGGGGGCCTTCCTCTGACAGCCTCCGGCAATCCGCAATCACACCGGCTGCTGTCTCAGTGTTCCAGTCTCAATGTCTCAGTGTTCCACGACGCTTCATCCACCGTCACCAATGTGCTGTCCATGTATGCGTCCATTTGCAAACAGAATTTTGCACCTTTCAGGGCTCTTGGAACCAAAAATAGGTGTTTAGATATGATCAGATATTACAGAATGATATTCAATCATCTGGTTTGCCGTATCAGTCCATTGGTTTTGTAGTTAAACTAAGTAATCCACAAAATTTTGTTATCTCATAATCATGGTAAGGCTGTTTATAGGAAAATTTTGAAGTTTCAGAAAGCTTTTATACAGAGCATTTTGGAGTTTAGTTGAAAGATTAATTAATGAAATTATTTGCACTTCATTCTTGTTTCTAAATCAGCTGGTACATTGAGGAATATAGGGAAGTTTCACTTTTGTTATCCTGGTGAACTTCTAGTGACTCTCCTATGTTCTTTATCCAGTGCCAAACCTTTTGTTATGTTCAGAATGAAGAATAAGGAAACGGAAAGATTCAACATTCATTCACTGAACAATGCTTCACTAATTTAAATGGCTCTTCTGGCACAGATTTTTTTCAAAGATTCAAAGTACATTTATTATCAAAGTAGGTATGCAGTATACCACCCTGAGAATCGTCTTCCCACAGACAGCCACGAAACAACAAAAAATGGAACCTGTTTAAAGACAGGCATTAAATCCCCAACATGCAAAAAAAGAACACATTGTGCAGGCGGCAAAAATAAAAACAAGTGAGAAAAACAGAAAATAATTTTTGGATATTTTGCAGCAAAATTCTCAGTGTAGGAAATGAGTCATCTCCATCCTGTCGCAGCTTTTACCACAGAGAGATGGATCAAGCATTGAGACACACCTGGGGACAGTAGGAACAGCAGCCCATGGTTTCCACTTACATTCGTCATTGTCTTCCGGAGAATTTTGTCTTTGCTTGCTGGTGCTGAGTAAGCGGAATATTGGACACTCAATGATTCAGAAACAGCTTCTTCCCCTCTGCCATCAGATTTCTGAATGGCAGCGAACCCATGAACACTATCTCACTACTTTCTTTGCACTACGTATTTAATTTAACTTTCTAATATATGTATATTTCTGTAATTCAGAGCTTTTATCACTATGTGTGGGCACGTGGCCAAGTGGTTAAGGCATTCGACTAGCAACCGGAAGGTCGTGAGTTCGAGCCCCAGCCAAGGCGACGCGTTGTGTCCTTTAGCAAGGCACTTAACCACACATTGCTCTGCGACGACACCGGTGCCAAGCTGTATGGGTGCTAATGCCCTTCCCTTGGACAACATCGGTGTCGTGGAGAGGGGAGACTTGCAGCAT